>NW_020951369.1:4508430-4558423 GCF_900497805.2 Vombatus ursinus
ACACACACACACACACACACACACACACACACACACACACACACAGCTGCAAGAAGTGACAGATGCTGATCTGACTCAACAATATAAAAGAAAAAGAATGGAGTAAAGATTCAAGCCTCAAACCTGAAAAAGAAACAGAAATCCAGCTCAAACCAGCCCTGTCCTCTCAGAGGCTGCTGAGAAAAACTGCTCAGGTCAGTGAAATATAAATCTCTCAAACCGAGGAGGTTGAGGCAGCCTTGGAGCCCAATCTGATGTCTGCTTACCAGTAATGAGGCAAGGACCAGAGTGACTGGAAATACTACAAAAAAAAAAAAAAAGAAGCTGAAACACCAAATGTATCAAGGTGGGGAAAACAAAACAAAACAAAACAAAAAACTTAATAAAAGCCTAGCACACAAGCAGATAAATCAATAAAGAAAGGTCCTAAAAACAGAAGGAAGACCAAAACCTCAAAGGTAACACAAAGCTCTTATGACAAATATAATATCAAGAAGAATTAACCAACAGTGCCTGATTTAAAAAAAAATTAAATACTGTGAAATCCCCAGAAAGCATGGAACAACAACAAAAATGCCTGAAAAGATAAACACAATCCATAAAAGAAGAAATTAGAAATAAACATAGGAAAGAAGTAAAAGCTCTGAATGCAGATTGGGGAAAAAAACTAGTAAAATTGAATCCATAATGGAGAATCTCTCTAAAGACATGAGAGAATAAAAGACTTGAAATACAAAAATACTGAAATGGAGTGAAGTTCATCAGGGGAGAAATAAAAGGCAACAATATTAAAAGAATGCATGAATTCTGTGCAACCCAAAACCTAACTTTTTAAAGTTAGGACAGACTGAAGTAAATTAAGAATCATGTCACCCAGAAGAACATCAAAAAACACAAAACGGGGCAGCTAGGTGATGCCGTGGATAGAGCACCAGCCCTGGAATCAGGAGGACCTAAGTTCAAATCTGGCCTCAGACACTTGATACTTACTAGCTGTGTGCCCCTGGGCAAGTCGCTTAACCCCATTGCCTAGCAAAAACAAAACAAAAAATCACAAAACCTAGATATCTTAATTTGGGAAATAACACAAGGGAAGTGTTCATAACTTCTGGATACAGACAACAAAGCATCAATTGAGAAAATCCACAGATTGCTGCCAGAAAAAAAAATATGCTTCGAACTCGAAGATGTAGAGGGGTTGAATTTAACAATTCCAATGCCAACAAAATTTCTGAGTGGCTGGAAAAAAGTCTGTTTTGAAGGAAAATAACTTTGAATAACAGAATATTGTTGTTAAGTCAAAAGAAATTGCAGAGTAGACTAGAATGGTATATTTGGAAAAGAATTGCCAGGACATGACAACTGGTTAAATGTGAGGTTAGTGAGAGGACACTTAATAATACCAAAGGTTCAAGCATGGTTAACTAGGTGAAAGGTGGTCCTATTGATAGAAATAGAATGTTCCAGAAGAGGAGAGGGTCTTAGGGAAAGGATGGCAAAGTCTGGTTTTGAGCACATTGAGTTCCAGATACTAGCAAGACATGCAGCTGGAGATATCCAGGAAGTGGGTTAAAATACAGATTTGAAGCTCAGAAGTAGAAAAGGATACCAAGGACTCATCTTCATAGAGGACATAATTAAATTTGTGGGAGGAGATAAGATTACCAAGGGAGAAATGAGAAAAAAGAGTATCAGACCAATTTAGAATGTTTACATGAATCACACGTGAGTACTAAGAACAAATAAATACAGAAAAGAACTCTCACTGAGGTAGAAAACAAACCAGATAAACTCATTTTCACTGAAATCAAGGGAAGGAGATAGAGAGGGAAGGACCAATAATATCAAAAGCTACAGAGAGGTCAATGATAGTTTCAAAAACAAGTTGCACACTTCTCTCTTGATCCTCACAACAACCCCATGAGAAAAGTATTATAGAAAATATCATTCCCATTTCACGAATGAAACTGTGGCTCAAAGATTGTGACCCATGGTTGTTAAGAACTGGAGGTGAGTCCAGACAAAGAGCTGATAGATTCTGAATGCAGATAAAGGCATACTATTTTTCACTCTCTATATTTTTTGTGACTTTTTTTCCCCCTTTGGGTCTGTGTCTTCTTTCAAAACATGACTAATATGGTAACGTGTTTTGCATGACTGAACATGTATAATCTGTATCAAATTGCTTACTGTCTCAGAGAGGGTGGAGGTGAGGGAAGGAGAAAATTTGGAACTCAAAATTTTTTTAAATGAAAAAAATTGTCTTTATATGTAACTGGGGAAAAAATAAAATATTATTTTTAAAAAATTTTTAAGTAGTGGAGATGGGATTCAAACCCAAATCTTGTTCTCTGTCCAGAGTTCCAGTCCCACATAATCAAGTGCCACTGGGCACAGTCAACCGAGTATTTCCTAAGCATCTCAAACTCAATGTGTCCAAAAGTGTACTCATTATCTTTCCTCTGAAGTGTACTCATTATCTTGCCTCTTCCTAAGCTGTTGAGGTTACCACCATCCTTCCTGCCTCCCAGGTTGCCAAACTCAGGAGTCACTCTCAACTCCCTCATCCTTACCCACCCAACACTTCCCCACTTGCCAAGTCTCACTGATTCTACTACCATAACATATGTCACATCTGTCCACTCATTTGGCCACCTCCCTACTTCAGTCCCTCCTCACCTCTCACCTGGACTATTATAATAGCTTGCTAATTGGTCTCAAGCCTCTGTTTCTCCAATACAACTTCCACAGAACTGCTAAATTGACAGTCCTAAAGTACAGATCTGAAGATGATATTCCACCACTCAAAAAGCTCTTGTTCAGTCATTTTTCAGTCATGTCTGACTCTTTGTGACTCTATTTGGTTTTCTTTTGTTGGCAAAATTACTGGAGTGAGTTACCATTTCCTTTCCCAGCTCATTTTACAGATGAGGAAACTGAGGCAAACAAGGTAGAGTGACTTGCCCAGGATAACACAGTTTGTGTCTGTGGCCAGATTTGAACTCCAGGAACATGCGTCCTTTCGACTCCAGGCATGGCGCTCTATCCACTGCGGCACCTAGCTGCTAAGAAGCTCTTAAGGCTCCCTGTTTATTTCCTTGAGGATAAAATACAAACTCCTCTCTTTGGCATTTAAAGTCCTGAACAATCCGTGCCCAAGATCTTTACCGATCCACTACACCTTACTCCCTTCACACCCTCTACCTTCCAGCCAAAATGGACTCTTGCTCTTACTCATATAGGACGTTGCTTCTTCTGTCCCTCTGCCTTTGTACAGGCTGTCCCCTCATGCCTGGTATGTACTCCTTCTGTATATTAGAATCCTTGGCATCATGTAAGGCCCAGCTCAAATGCCATGGACCATATGATGCCCCTTCTGATCTCTTCAGTTGCTAGCATCCTCCACTTCCCCCCCCACCATTACTTTGTATCTATTTTGCATTCCTTTACTTATATACATACTGTTCATGGACCCTAAGGTGGATTCCTTGAGGGCAGGGACATTTTCATTTTTGCCTTCCTATCCCAAGTGCCTAGCTGGGAGGTAAATTCGATTAAGAATCTGCCACCTACCCTAAAGCTCAGTTTTCTTTTATGTATTGTTTCCCTGAATTAGAGTGTGAAATTTTTCAAATCTTGTCTTGCTTTTTCTATTTGTATCCCCAGTCCTTAGTAGAGTACTTGCAGATGAGGAAACTGAGGCAGACAGAGGTTGAGTGATTTGCCCAGGTCACACAGTAAATACTTGTAAGCAGAATTTGAATTAAGGTCTTACTGATTCCTAGTCCAGTGCTCTAGCCACCTAGCTACCAAAAAGAAATTATGCCCTAGGCATAAGGTAAATCCAATTCCTAGCAAAATTCCTAACTCATAAGTGCTTCTTATTCTTGTTTGTCTTGGTTTTCAAAGAGGACCATGACATCAGGGAGGTGATGCCACGACATGCAAGTGAATTGGATTTAAGTGAAGGAGGGCTCTGCAAAGTCACCAGCCTCACTTTCTCCTCTGGAGCCCTCTGGGTCCAGTGGTCAGATATAGATCAGATTAACTGGAGATGGCCCTCAATAAGACATAAATGTTTGAATGAACGAATGAGTTTCACCAGACTCCAAGTCAGTCAGGCAGGCAGGCAGGCAACAAGCATTTATTAAGTGCTTACTATGTTCCAGGAATTGTGCTATGCATGGAAATATAAATACAGGTAGAAAGACATACCCTCACTTGAAAAGGGATGGGACAGAAAAGAGGCAAAGGTACACAGCAATGCCAGAGGACACGGCAGCAAAAGTCTGGACTACATTCTGGAAAAGAGTAAGACATGTCTGTCCTGGGCACCCTGCTTATATGGAGGTTCTGAGGGGAACCATCCAATCAGAGGGAGAAGCTGAAGGGGCAGAGGGTACTTCCAATATGTGAACTCCTGGGCTGGGGTGAAATTCAAATTGAAGAAGTTTCTCGGAGCAAGGTAAAGGAAATCACCAGTACAAGCTAGAAAGGAATGAGGTCCCCCAAAGTCCAAAGCTTTATAGACATTGCCTGAATGCAAGATGTTTAAAGAAGATGAAGACTAGAAAAAGGTCATATATTTGGCAATCAGTGGGCGGTGGTGACCTTTGAGAAAACAGTTTCCGTAGTGGTAGGAACAGAAGTTAGATTGCAAAGGTTAAGGGGTGAATAGCCAGTGAGGAAGGAAAGGATACAAGTGGAAATTTCTTTCAAGAAGTTTTTATGTTTCTATGATTATCTTTCATTTTTTTCCTCCTGAAGAATCACATTGTTACTAAAAAAAAAAAGACCTTGGAGATTTTCTTATATAAATGCCTTTTTATATAATTATTTGAAATACATACCTTCAACATTGACTAATAAAAGAATTAGACAAAATATGATATTCCTGTTTTGATATCTACAAAACTAAATTAGACACAAAAAATTTATTTGAAAAATATTTTTATCTTCCTAGACTCTTATTAGCCAGCAAATATAATTATAGTCATTGCCTCCATGAAGGAGGCATACTTAATACCAATTCAGTGATATCAGATTCAGAGAATGGTTGGTGTGAATACAGATGGAAGCAGACTGCTCAACAGGGTCAGATTACCAGTCCTTCAAAGTATATTTAAGAAGTCCTTGGAGATGTTTTTGGCCCTCTGTTTGTTGTTCGTTTCTGTTGTGTTTGAAGCTAGTAACCAGCCAACAACTTTCCAGGAATTAGAGAAAAAAAAATTCCTGACCTTCTCAAATATTCTTGGTTGCCTTATAATGAAGCAAATCCAGAGTCAGGTTTTCTTAATCAACTGGCTTGGCATTTATTCCTTCTCTCTTTTGGCCCCATAATTTGATCACTCCCTGTGATTTAAATGTAGTCTTCCTTCCCCCCTTCTTCAACTTGAGTCACCACCACCACCACCCTCCGCCATGTTCTTTTTGGTTTGGCAGGACTTAACTTGTTTGACTTTCTTCTCCAAAGTAGAAATCTTCGGACATACTAAGTCTGGAAAAAGGTGAAGAACAAGGGGTTGTATAATTTATAGGAAAGCAAGCAGGGGGGGGTTAGAAATTTGAAGAGGTAATGTATGGTTGCTATTTTGACTGCATTTCCAACCATATTTCCATGAAAAATTTCAACTTAATTTTCTGCCTCTTGTTTCCCTCTTACCCGTTCTCATCAATTATTAATCCCTCTGCCCTGTTTTCTCTGATATACTCACCCCACCTTCAGCTCAGTTCTTCCCTTCCAGGACCCAGTCCACTTTTGTTGTAAGCCAATTGATAACAATCAAAGATGTTGAGATAGGGGGTGGGGGGTGGGGTTATTCAGGTGTGGATTGGAAGATGGGACCAGGTTTCATATCTTTAGAGCTAACAGGGAGCTCAAGCGCAATACTTTTTCTACTATACTACATTGTGTTCTGGAGATTTTTGAGGACCCTTGCAGCTCAGATCCTATAATTCTCCTATGTACTTGACGTTTCTACAATAACTCTTTCAAGCAATCCCTCCATCATATACATTTCAACTGCCTCCTATTCTACTGCATCTTTTCCCTCTGCCTGTAAGCATATTTAGGTCTCCTCATCTGAAAATAATAATAATGATTCTCTTGTCCCTGATACTCCTTTTAGTTATACTCTTATTTCTTTCATTGATCTCACTGCCAGAGATCTAGAAAAAATAGCCTAATTCAATGCTTTTACTTCCTTACCACTCATCCATTCCTCAGCCTCTTTGCAATGTGGCTACTAAAACCATTATTCTACAGAATTTTTTCTCTCAGAGGTAACTACTAACCTCCTTATCTACAAATTTAATTACTTTTTCTTAACTCTTCTCTTTCTCATCTTCTCTGTAGCATTTGGGACTGTTGATCAGCCCTTCCTTCTTCATACTTTCCATCTCAGTTTCCATACTCATGATTCTCTAGCTTCCCCCACTCCAACTATGCCTGCCCTGTTTCCTTCATTAGATCCTTTTTCTCTTCTCAACCCATTAATGCACCACCATTAACTTATCAGTCATACTAAAAAGCTTAGCCATCTTTGATTCCACCATATCTTTCTCCCCTTACTTCTGATCATTTATGAATACAATTTCTGTATCTGTCCTCCATCATCTTTTCCCGTTGCTACATAGCTCAGGGCCTCATTATATCCAGCCTAGACTAATCTTTACTCGGTGTCCCTATCTCTAGTCTCTACACCCTTGATTGATTCTATCAGTCAATCAACAAACATTTATTAGAGGCCTAAATATGTCACACATTGTACAGAGGCAGTGGGCCTATAGAAACAAAAGCCAAAAAGACTCTGCCCTCTACGAACTTATATCAGATGCTAATGGGAGAGACAAAACATACATATATGGGAATATACAAAAGTTTGTTCAAAGTTCAGGAGATAGCTAGTCATATATAAGAAATAGTAAGAAGGCAAGTGTGATTGGACCATACAGAGCTTGAAAGGGAATAATATGTAATAAGACTAGAAAGACAGGATGATGTTTGGTGGTGAGCAGCTTTGGTAATACAAAATCACTAGCTATCATGGCATAGTGGATAGAATGCCAGCCCTGGAGTCAGGAGAACCTTAGTTCAAATCTGGCCTTAGATACTTACTAGCTGTGTGACCCTAGGCAAGTCACTTAGTCCTATTTGCCTCAGTTTCCTCATCTGCAAAATGAGCTGGAGAAGGAACTGGCAAAGTACTCCAGTATCTTTGCCAAGAAAACCCTGAATGGGATCAGAAAGAGTCTGACATGACTAATTCACAAAACAATGACAACAAAGATATTACGGGGGGAGGAAACAAAGAGACTGACATACTCAGCTCTACACAACAGGAAAATCATTTGGCTGTATGGAAAGTGGATTGGAGTGGAGAAAGACTTGTGGTAGAGTGATCCATGATGAAGCTATTACAGTAGTCCTGGCAAGAGGTTATGAAGACCGGGACAAGAGTAGTAGTTGTGTGAAAGTGGAGCAGAACGGATGGATAAAAGAGATGTTGTGGAGGCAGAAATGACAAGGTTTGTCAATGGATTAGGTGGAAAATAAACAAGAGGGAGGAGTTGAGTTACCACTGACGTGGTAAGACTCAGTAAATGGAACAATGGTGGTACCCTCAACTGGAACAGGGAAATTCAAGGAAGAAATAGGTTAAAGTAGAGAGCAAAGGTAATAGTTTTCGTTTAGACTTACGGGGTTTGAGATGCCTACAGGACATCCAGTTTGAAGTGTCAAATTGATAGCTGGTAATAGAAAGTTCAATCTGAGGAGAGGGACTAAGGCTAGCTCCATAGACCTGTAAATCATATGCACAGAGGTGATAATTGAATCAATGGGCACGAGCGAGAGAGCGCAGAGGGAGAAAAAAAGAAGCTTAGGATGAAACCTTGGGGTAGACTCAGAAGGAGGGGGCATGACATGGATGATGGATGATCCAGCAAAAGAGATTGATAGAAATAAGCAGCAAGAAAACCAAGAGAGAACAGTGTTGTGAAAATTCAGAGAGGAGAATACACAGAAGAGTATAGTCAACAGGGTCAAGTGTTTCAGAGAGGTCAGGAAGGATAAGGTCTGAGAAAAGGACATGATATTTAATAATCAAAAGAAAACTGATTAATCTTTATTATGTACAGATCTGAGCATATCAATCTCCTCAAAAAAAAAACCCTTCAATGGCTCTTGATTATTTATTATTTAGGGCAGCTAAATGGCACAGTGGATAGAACAACAGTCCTGAAGCCCGGAAGACTCCTCTTCCTGAGTTCAAATCCAACCTCAGACACTTACTGGCTACGTGACCCTGGGCAAGTCACTTAACCCTGTTTGTCTCAGTTTCCTCATCTATAAAATGAGCTAGAGAAGGAAATAGCAAACTGCTCCAGGATCTTTGCCAAGAAAACCCCAAATGGAGTCACAGAGTCTGATATGACTGAACAACATTATTAATTCTGATAATCATAATATGCTGCTTCAAGGATATAAACCTTAAACTCTGTTGTCCTATACAACCAATCTGTGACCTAAGCAGTGCAAACATACTCTCATTTTCCAGACTAGACTAGACATTTTCTGATGTCTAGGCAGCTAATAAGTGTCAGAGCCAAACTCTAGTTTGGCATTCATGGCTTCCCAAAATCTAGCTCCATTTTATTTTTCCAGCCTTATTTTATATCAATCTCTCTTTTACCTGCCTTATTCACCAACCAAACCACTCTTATTGACAAATCTTCAAATATAGTACATCTTTCCCTACCTAAATAACTTATCTTCTCCCCAAATCTATGCCTCTTCTGACCTTCTCTATATCTACTAAAGACATGACCATCCTTCCAGAATCCTAGGACTGCAACCTCATTATCCTTAGCTTGTCACTCTCCCTTACCTGCCATATACAATCAGTTGCCAGATCTGCTATTTTTACTTCCACAATGTGTCTTGCATCTATCACCTTCTCAATTCTCATATAGCCATCACCTAAGGTCAAACATTCATCACCTCTCACCTACACAATTTCAGTTAATTACTCTGTCTCAAGTATCTCTCCTCTCCAACCCATCCTCCACACAGCTGTCAAAGTGATTTTCCATCTTCCTTCCCCTCTTGACTGTGTTTCAGACTTTCATGGACTTCAGCATCATGCCCTTACACTGGGTACCATCACCCCCACCTCCACCCTCACCTTTTCAGCTCCCTTTTGTGTGTTGTCTTCCCCCATTAGAATGTAATCTCCATGAGGGCAGGGCTTACCTTTCTCTTTGCTTGTCTTTTTTTCTCTAGTGCTTAGCCCATTGCCTGACACATAGTAATCGCATGATGAATTCTCCTTGCCTAGCCTTATTGGTGTCTTAGCACTGGCTATCTCTTACTCTTAGAATGCATTCCCTCTTCACCTCCACCTCAAAGAATTCTTTACTTCTTTCAAATCTCAGCTCAAGTATCAATTTCTTCTACTTTAAGCTTGTTCTAATTGTCCTGTATACTATGCAAGCATATTTATTTTGTATATGCTTATATGCATATGTTATTATCTCCAATGGAATATAATCTATTTGAGAGCAGGGACTGTTTCATTTTTCATTGTAACCCCAACTCCTAACATAGTTCCTGGCACATAGTAGGTGCTTAATAAATGCATGGTGTTTGAAATTTTTCATAACCTGGCCCAGCACTACCTTTCCACTCTTTTTATATATATTAGTCCCCTTCTAGGTCCTCAAGTGTAGTCCTTTGACTGAATCCAAACTTCTCAAAACAAATCCCCTTAATAAAAGGATTTGTTCTATGAAACTTGGACTCAGTCAAAAGGCAACACCCAAGGACCTAGAAGGCTACATGTGGCCTTGAGGTTGCAAGTTCACCACCCTTGCCCCAATCAATCAATCAGTAGGCAATTATTAAGTGTCTATTATATGCCAGGCACTATGCTAGGTGATATAAAAAATAAAAAGAGTGTCTCTGGTTTTATGGACCTTGCATTCTATTGGGGTTATCAAAATGTACATTTATAATTATATAAAAAATATATACATGTAGCTTCACTTGCTCTTGGGCTCCCCTCTCCACCAATTGCCCTTGTAGGTTGAGTTTTGCATCAAATGATTACTCAAGGTTCAGGGTCCTCTGTGTCTTCACTCCTAAAGTTATGAGCCCCTACTGATGTGTCTACCTTCAAAAATTAGCCAGAGTATACAATTATCTCAAAGCAATATTTACTGAAGAGGCATAGTAACAATAGTAGTTACAAAACATCTCTCTCGTGAACTTGAGACACACATTTCCACAAACATCAGAAGAGAGGGGCACCATGCTTAATGAAGGCAAATGCTATATACTTGTTAAGTGTCCTCTCTATTCCTACTTTTATTAACTGTTGAATGACTTACCAGTGTCCCATTTCTCTCTAGTATCAGACCTAAACAGCCAGGGGACCAATCTGAATTTGGCCCAGCTCACAGCACCAAATTGGACAAATAGCAGAGGACTATTATTAATAACAGTAAGCATTTCTACAGTGCTTAAAAATTTGCAAAGGGCTTTACAAATATTATCTCATTTTATCCTCACAACAACCCTGACAGGTTAGTGTTACAATTATCCCCATTTTACAGATGAGGAAACTGTATTTGAAATCAGTTCTTCTTGACTCCAGATCCAACTCTCTATCTTCTGCATCATCTAGCTTCCTCTAGGTTGAATAAATATATCTTTCTTCTCTTGATAGTAAGACGGTGAATTATAGGGAAGGAATTAGACATATGCTGTTAGGCATGGTCAATGTGTTGGTTTGTTTTGCTTAACTATCCTTTCTAATAAGAGAAGGTACTGTTGGGGGAGTGGTAGTTGGGAAAGGAGGGCAACTTTTTTAAAAGCATCAGTAAAACCTTTTTTTAATCACTATGTAAAACTCTAAAATGCTCAAGAAACTTTAGGTAAGGTGAATACCAAGCTGATGCTTGGTTTTTTCCACTGAAAGTAGGGTCTAAGGATAACAGCAAGAAAAATTA
Source organism: Vombatus ursinus (assembly GCF_900497805.2). Taxonomy (NCBI): domain Eukaryota; kingdom Metazoa; phylum Chordata; class Mammalia; order Diprotodontia; family Vombatidae; genus Vombatus; species Vombatus ursinus. The sequence goes on from NW_020951369.1 coordinate 4,519,441, forward strand.
TAGTTAAACATTATGAATAGTATCTTGACTATAAAACCAGAGTGATACTTTCAGTAACCCATCACCAAAAAAGGATGTTGGCTTTCTATCTCTGGAGGAGAAAAAAGGGTAGAAATTACTCATTAAGACATGATTTAAGTGTATCCCTGACTGAAACATGAGAATGGATTATATGATGACTGAAATTTTATTCAGGTAGTTATTTGACCCACTGTTCATATTGGAAGAGGGTTTTATTTATCAAAAGTAGCTTATGTGAATAACCTAATTGATTTTTTAATTTTTTTATTTAGTTTTTAATTTATGGAATAAAACATGCATTTCCATAATAGTACAATAAAAAAAAAAGATGATTGCTGTAATGGAATACTATTGTGCTGTAAGAAATGTTGTACACTGTAACAGCCACATTGTGCGATGACTAACTTTGATAGACTTAGCTCTTCTCAGCAATGAAGGACATGAAACATCTCCAAAAGTCTCATGATGGAAAATACTGTCCACATCCAGAGAAACAACTGTGGAGTTTGAATGTAGATCAAAGCATACTCTTTGCTCTTTTTTTTTTCTCTTCTGTTTTGTTTTGTTTCTTCTTTCTTGTGGTTCCTTCTATTGGTTCTAATCCTTTACAATGTGACTAATGTGAAAATATGTTTAATAGGAATGTATATGTAGAGCCTATATCAAATTGCATGCCGTCTTGGAGAGGGAGGTAGGGAGGGAGGGGGAGAAAATTTAAAACTCAAAAGCTTATGGAAGTGAATGTTGAAAACTAAAAAAAAAAATTAATAAAAATAAAAATAAAAAAATTTAAAAAGATGATTGCATATGAAATTGCAAATCTATTATGTACAACTTGCTATTCCTTTTAAGTATATAATTATCATGTAAATTTCTTTTTTTTTTTCATTTTTCCCTCCCCCCAACCCTTGAGATGGCTACCATTAGAGACAAATATGTGTGTGTGTATAAAATTATTCTACACATACTTCTATTTATCAGTTCTTTCTCTGGATTCAGATAGCATCTTCTTTCGTATATCCTTTATAGTTAATTTATATATTTATAATAGCCAAAATGACTTATTTGCTCAAAGTTGTTCTTTAAATAATATTGTTAAAAAAAATAATATTGTTGTTACTGTGTACAATGTTCCCTTGGTTCTGCTCATTTCACTCTTTATTATTTCATGCAAGTCTTTCCAAGTTTTTCTAAAATCAACCTGCTCATCATTTCTTACATTACAGTAGTATTACATCACAATCATATACCATAACTCACTCAGCCATTCCCCAATTGACAGGCATTCCCACAATTTCCAGTTCTTTGCCATAAACAAAGAGAGCTGTTACAGATATTTTAGGACAGGTAAGTTCTTTTCCTTTTTCTCTAATCATCCTTGGAAACAGAGCTAGTAGTGGTATTGCTGAGTCAAAGGGGATATGCAGTTTTGTAACTGCTTGGACAAAATTCCAGATTACTCCCAAAAATGGTTGGATCAGTTAACAATTTCACTACTAATGAATTAGTGTCCCAATTTTCCCACATCCCCTCCAACAGTTGTCACTTTCCCCTTCTATCATTTTAGTCAAATTGATAGGTTCAAAATGATATTTTAAGGTTATTTTAATTTGCATTTCTCTAATTAATAATGATGTAGAGCATTTTCATAAGACAATATATAGCTTTGATTTCTTCATCAAAAAACTGCCTTACATATCCTTTGACCATTTATCAATTGGGGAATGACTCATATTCTTATAGATTTTACAAAATTCTTTATGTATTTGAGATATGAGACCTTTATCTGAGAAACTGTCCATAAATTTTTCCCCCAATTTTCTGTTTTGCTTCTGATTTTGGCTATATTTGTTTTATTTGTATAAACCCTTTTTAATTTAATGTAATTAAAATTATCCATTTTACACCTCACTCTACTCTCCATCTCTTGTTTATCCATAAATTATTCACCTATCCATAAATCTGATACGTAATATGTTCCATATTCTTCAAATTTTCTTGTAATATCTAGTGCATGTACCCATTTTGACCTTATCTTGGTAAATGGTGTTAGATATTGATCTATGCCCAATTTCTGCATACTGCTTTCCAGTTTTCCCAACTTTTTTTTTAACCAAATAATGAATTCTTATCCTCAAATCTTAGGTCTTTACATTTGTCAAATACAAGGTTACAATATTTATTTGCTGCTGTAAATTGCATGTCTACTCTGTTCCATTGAGCTACCTTTCTATTTCTTAGCCAGTACCAGATAGTTTTGCTAATTATTGCTTTATAATATAGTTTAAGACCTGGTACTCTAAACCTACTTCCTTTATTTTTTTTTCACCATTTCCTTTGACATTCTTGACTTTTTGTTCTTTCAAATAAATTTTACTATTATTTTTTTCTGATTCAGTAAAATAATTTTTTGGTAATTTCCTAGTTGATTCTAAATACCTCCTATACATGTTTTATACTAGCAACAAATAGCTATTCTGAACTAAAAAGTCAGTGATTAAAGCTCTACTTAGGAGTATTGCTCATTTGTATCATATTAACTTCCTGCAGTTAGTAAAGATTTGTTTTTCTCATGAACAGCAAACCATTCTCTTTTGGTTTCTCTATCCCTCTCTCCCACTCACATACTCTTGGTCTGTTTCATCTAGGGTCCTGTCTACTGTCAGTACATTATTTTCTCTACTTACCCTCCATCTCTCTCATCTGTAGCATTACTTACCTACTTTCCCCCACTCATCTCCTCTGGCCGTTGCACCAACCTACCCAATCTTGTCCAGTGGACTCCCTACTGTCTTCTACCCTACTCCCCCACTTCCTTAGATTTGCTGTTTGGAGGTATGAAAACACTAAAAGAGTTGAAAAACAGGTATAAGGAACAAAACCTCTATAAAATCTGGACTGTGGAAAGAGAGAGCAGAGCAATGGGTACAGCAGAGGTCCTTGCCCTGTCGGCAGCTTCTACAACTTAGTTAAATTCCTAAAACTCCCATATTATGAGTGAATGTACCTGTAAGGCATGTGCTTCCCCTTCCCCCACGCTTGGCAAAATAACTTCTCTCTTATTATAAAGAGGCTTGTAAGTTTAGCATAGTCCTACTCACACCCACTGGTTATACCGTCTAGGCATAAGTTTCAGATATAGATAAGCTAAGGTGGCCCCAAGCCACCGTCTGAGCTCATCCTGTGTGTGCACGCCTCCCGTTATACATAGTTACACCCTTCTAAAAAAAATCGCATAAAAACCCAAGGTTTTGTCCATGGTTTAGCCAGTCTTAACCAGAACAAGACCAGCCAGTTTGGTCACCGAGGCTGGATTGGTAACACGATGGGCATGGGGAACCCCACCTGACTCTATCCAAAGGGAGCCATGATCAGGCCTTGTTAGTGGTCTTAATGATGCGATCCAGTACCCTTATAAGCTCAGATAGCTCCTGGCAGTCTTGCCGAACACCGTACCCAGCTTTAGGCATTTACACTTGTTAGAATAAACATCGCGTATTGTATATCACTGAACCTGAAAATTCAGAGGGCAGCTCCTTGAGGGCAGGGATTGCTCCCTAGCCATGGCCACCAGATAACCTGGTTCAGAGTTAGGAATCAAGGTCAGGACCAAAGGGAGAGTTTACAGGAAAGGGAAATCTCAAGGGAAACAGGCTGCCTTGGGGTTGGATTCAAGGTGATTTGGGGCCAAGAAAGAGAGATTTGGGGTTATTTGGATGACTTGGGGAGTAGTTGTAGCATAGTATAATAAAAGAGTGTTCAGGGTCTGGGAACTGGAGTGATCCCTGCCCAGAGAATCATAGACTTGGAGTGGAAAAAAGGCCTTTGAGGTAATCTGGTACAGCTACCTCATTTTACTGGTGAGGAAGTAAGTCCCTGAAACAGGAAAAACTTAAGTCTTCTTGGCTACGTATCCACCATTCTATCCAATAGGCCGTGCTACTGGCCCCATGACTTACTCACTCTGGGACCTTAAACAAGTCATGTAATCTCCCTGGACCTTGGTTTCTTCATCTATAAAATAAAGAGATTTTTAAAAATCTGCATATGTATGCATTAATCTATATATGTATTTAAATATATATGCAAATACATACTTTCATATATATATCTACATTTATACATTTGATCTTGCAAATCAACTGTTCCTAAACACTAATACATACACAGTATGTATACACACGCACATATGCATTGTGCAACACATATGTGTATGTGCATTTGTGTGGTAACATATGCCTCTGTGCACTGACATATGTAAATATACATAGTGTTTGCATTGTGTAAAAGCATTATTATATTGATATGTCATATTGTATACATGTGTGCATTATGTATGTATATACATATACTCTACAGTAGTGTTTGAGGATAGTCAATTTGCAAGATCAAACAAAAACCCTTACCAAAACTTATACAGACGCACATATCTGTATGTGTATGTTACATACATGTGTGTTATTATATTGTGTATATTGCGTGTGGATACACAGAGCTACAATAGGATCATAGAATTCAGAGCTGGAAGGGAGCTTACAGATCATTGAGTCTAAAACTCTCATTTTACAGATGAAGAAAGAAAGACCGAGGGAGGCTAAATAACTTGCCTGTTTATTAAATCCGAATTTTTCAATGGCTTAAAGTGAAGGCTGGTATAGGTAGTAAGTAGTAACTAGTGTTTTATATGTGCATGAGATACAGCACACATGTGTGCATACATGTATCACATATATGGGCACACATACACGTATGTGAGCATGCATAGATATACAACTTATACGCACATTTGTGTGCATAGATGTGTTTGTATATGTGTTTGTCTATGCAAATGTGTGTATACGTACACACAACATATCTATACATCTGTGTACGTAGATTTGTATATGTATGCATTGTGTATGCACGTGTGTGTATGTGTATTGCACACATGCATGTGTGTATATGCATAGACACCTGTATTGTATGAATTACACATGTAATGGATACACACGTTTTACGTGCAAACATATGCATAGTTACACATATAGGTGTTGTACAAATAGCATTTAGGAATAGTTGGCTTGCAAGATCAAAGTTCAAGGTAATGATGGGCCAAGATAGGGGAAAGAGGTAGGATGCGGGAACATTAGGATTTGTACCCAGCTCCTATTGGCTCCCATCCCACAAATCCTCACATTCACAGTTATACAAACTAGGAGAGGAAAGGAGCTCATGCCAATCAATTTGCGCAGCGGTGAAGTAGGGTAGAACCACTGACTCTGTCTCTTACAAATGCACCATGTTCTAACATGGGGTCCATATGTGATATAGCAATTTCCAGTTATGGAACAGTCGGTGCTATTATACAAGCTTTCATCTAAAAACCATAAAAGGCTCCAACTTGGAAGCGGCCGATAATGACAATGTTGCTCTTTCTTTCAGCATCCAAGTACGTGATCCTGTTACCGAATGCCAATTTTCATTCGCAATTCAGTAAAACTGCCTCATTGCTAACATTGGATTCTAAGAGCTTTTCTCTTTTTTTCTTTTAAATAGTATTTTATTTTTTCCAATTACATGTAAAGATAATTTTTAACATTCATTTTTATATAAAATTTTGAATTCCAAATTTTCTCCTTCCCTCCCCCCAAGACGGTAAACAATTCGATATAGGTTATATATGTGCAATCATGTAAAACATATTTCCATATTAGTTATGTTGTGAAAGAAGAAACACAACAAAAGACAAAAACCTTGAAAAAATAAAGTGAAAATAGTATGCTTCGATCTGCATTCATACTCCATCAATTCTTTCTCTGGATATAGATAGCATTTTGCATCATGAGTTCCAAGAGCTTTTCGACGAGAAGGAGGATGCTTGGATGGATCTGCTCCATATTCTAATTTCTTCAACCTTGTAGCGAGTACTTGCAGAAATCTGGAACTACAGCAGTGGCAGGTTTCATCCTTTTTTTTTTTTTTTTTTTCAAAAAAGCATTTTTAACTCACGCAGCCTGTCATCATTGTCACTAAGTCAAATGTAATGACATTAAAGTGGGAGGAAAGACAGGTACTGTTAGTGCTGGCAAGACAGTGGCTTAAGAATAATATTCTAATCTTGTCCATGTTCCTTTTTTTTTTGCTTTTTCACTTTTATAATCGATATTTTCTGTGGGTAAATGATCCAAAATAGGGTGAAAAAATAAAGGTTCCCAGCCTTCACTTTAAGCCATTGAAAAATTCAGATTTAATAACCTGCATTATGTGCCCAAGAAATTGGTCAAACTCCTCAGTGAATTAAGGGGATGTCTACCCCAAGCATGTGAAGACTCCCCCCAGTGGGATGGGCAGATGAGAATAATTTGTTCCAACCGCCACGAAGGTGGCAGAAGCAGGTTCTGTGGGTCGCTTAGAACGTGGTCAGACATCGAAGACACCAAAGCCATCCCCTGCATCCTGGGCCATTGCCAGTCGTCTGATTTTTGTCTTGCCATTGGACTTTAATCACTCAAGGAGAGAATGAGGCCAATGACTTTGGACAACTCTGCCTCACTTAAACGCAATTCACACACAAGTGAAGACATCATCCCGTGATGTCATTGGTCCTCTTCAAAAAAGAAGCATGAACAACCACAACCACCACCTAAGAAATTGCATGGAAAGAGCACTAGAGTAGAAATCAGGAAAGCTGGGTCACAGTCTGTGCGACCCTGAGACGGTCTCCTAGTTAAACTCTGTCTTTCCTTTCTCTCACAGCCAAACTCTTAGAAAACTTGTCATGATTGGTTGCCCCCGTGTCCTCTCCTCCCACTCACTTCTCAACTCCTTTGTCATCTGGTTTCTAACTGCATCAATCAACTGACTCAGCTCTCTCCAAAATTTTCAGAGATCTCATAATTGCTGAATCCAGTGGCCTTCTCTCATTTCTGATCTCTCTGTGGTCTTTGACGCTGTTGACTACCCTCTTCTGGATTCCATCTCCTTTCTGCAGATCTTAAATCTAGAGTTAGAAGGGACCTCAGAGGCAATCCCATCTAATCCTCTCATTTTAGAGTCTAGGCCCAGGGAGGTTACTGATATTCCCTAATTCACATAAGTAATAACCAGGCCTTCCAACTCCAAAACCATTGCTCATTCCACTGTACCTCCTTGGTTCCTACCTGAGGCCTTTGCTGATTTTCTCAGCCACCAATGCTTCTTCTCCCAAAATTACTTTGTATTTACTTTGTCTGGATTTCGAATTTATTTAAATCTGTATATGGTGTGTCGCCTAATAGAACGTCACATTCTTTAGGCTTAATCAGTTTTTGTCCTTTGGTCTATATTGCCCAGTACAGTGCTTGGCATATCAATCAATCAATAAACATTTATTATGCACCTGCTATGTGCAAGAAACTGTGCTAAGTGTTGGCACATGTAGGTGTTTAATAAATATCTTTTTTTTTACCTTGTTTATGATAATAATAGTAGCTAACATTTATATAGTATTTTAAGGGTTGCAAGCAGGTAGAGGGTCAGTGTAGCTAGGTGGAGGAGTGGATAGAGCATTGGGTCTAAAGTCAGGAAGACCTGTGTTCAAATTCAGCCTTAGACACTCACTAGTTGTATGACCCTGGGCAAGTCACTTAACCCTGTTAGCCTCAGTTTCCTCATCTGTAAAATGAACTGGAGAAGGAAATGACAAACCACTCCAGAAAACCCCATACAGGGTCATGGAGAGTTGGAAGTGACTGAACAACAACAAAGGTTTGCAAATCATTTTACATTTATTATCTCACTTGACCCCCACAACAACCCTGTGAGGCTGGTACTATTGTTATCCCCATTTTACAGATAAGGAGACAGAGGCTGAGAGGTTAAAGGATTTGCCCAGGATCACACAGCTAGTACATGTCTGAGGCTAGTTTTGAACTCAGGTCTTCTTCTGAAAATCAAATTCATTTCTCTATCTAGTATGCCACTCTTTCTGAGTCTCATTTCCTTATCTGACAAATAAGGAGGTTGGATTAAACTTTGTTTAAGGTTCCTCTCAACTAAAAAAAAATTAATCCTAAATTGAGCTTTTAAATATCTTCCGTGAAGTGACTAGTTCTCGTTGGGAAGAACATAAACATTTACATGAGGCTGCCAATTTATCTCGTGCACTTTTTAAGAGTAAGATGTAAAGCACAGGATCCAGAATGTCCTCAAGGGTAATTAGACATAAAGAGATTTCCTTAAGAAGAAATAGCTTTTCCTCTTTTGTACAGATATCTGATCTCTTTTTGCTTTCCAAGAAATACTTAAGGAAGGATGTCACTTGATAAGGTCCAAAGACCAAAAAGAATGTCACCATAGTAAGAAGAATGCAGCCATAGGCTTGGTTCTTTGCCTCCAGATTTTTCACTTGCTTGATTTTGTACAGAATGCTGACATAGAAAAAGCCTATTAGTCCAAGTGGTGCAAAGAAAGAGAAGAACATGGTACCCATTTTGAACCGAGCATAGCTCTCTGGAAGGGGGTAGCCTTCGTGGCAGAGTTGGGTCTCTTCTTTTCCTTGAGATATAAAGTAGGAGCCCAGGGAGCAAAAGAAAACTGTAACCACCCAGGCAATGAGGCTGGTTTTCACAGCGATGGCCACAGTGCCCAGGCCATGGCAACGCATTGGGAAAACAATGTGAAAGTAGCGCTCTTTGGCAATGAGACACAGGAAGGCAATTTTGGCATAGAAATTCGTGGTGAACAAAAAGCCAATTGCTATGCAGGCCTCTCTCCCTAACACCCATCTGTGTCCCAGGTAGGTATAGTGGATCCAGAATGGAATCGTGAAAATCTGAAGGAGGTTGGCGGCCACCATGTTTATCATGTAGATGCTGAGGACATTCTTCATCCTGACCTGGAAAAACAGAACCCAGGCAGCCATGCAATTCAGGGGCAAACCAGCTGAAACCACCAGGGAGAACACTGAGATGCGCATGGTCTTGGAAATCTCAAAATCCAAGGAACAGTTAATCACATCTGTGTAATTCATTTTAGGAAAAAAAAAAATCTTTGCATGTGTCTCAAAAGGAATTAACTTCTCTCTCTCTCCCGGTTTTAAAACAAGTCTATTAGTCACCTTCCTCAACACACAGATGTTCCACTTGATGTTGTTTTTCTGTGGGGAATCCTCTTTGAAGGATACAGGTCTGTCAAAGTTCCTACAAAGGAAAGAAGGAAAAGAATAATAGCTCACATTTCTAGAGTGTTTTAAGGTTTTCCAAGTATTTTCCTCATAACAATCCTGTGAAATAGGCTATGTATTACTATCCCTATTTTACAGATGAGGAAACTGAGGTTCAGGAAGTTGAACAATTTGCCCGAGGTTATACAGCCAGCAAGTGTTGGGGTTGGACCTTCTGACTCCAAGCTAAGGTGTTCTGACTCCCAAACCTGTACTCTTCCTTCTATACTCATACTGCTTTGGGTTTCATTCAACAAATATTTATTAAATAGTTGCTGCATGTAGAGTACTTTATATATACACATGCATATACATATATACATGCATACACATGTGTGTAAATAAATATGTATACCTATACTTGTTATGTATGTTTACATATATGTTCATATACACCTATACCTATACACATACGTATGTATGTACATACAGACATGCATATATCAGCAAGGTAGAATAGAGGATAGAGTGTTAGGCCTGGAGTCAGAAAGACTCATCTTACTGAGTTCAAATCTGGTCTCAGACACTTACTAGCTGTGTGACCCTGGGCAAGTCACTCAACTCAGTTTGCCTCAGGTTCATCATCTGTAAAATGAGGTGGAGAAGGAAATGGCAAACCATTCCAGTATCTTGGCCAAGAAAACTCCAAATGAGGTCACAAAGAGTGACGCAAGAATGAAAAATGATTAAACAACAAAACAACATATATATTCACATATATATTCACAATTTAGCTGGAAAAGCGCTTTATATATGTTATCTCAGTTAATCAACACTTAGTACTGTGCCTGGCACACATTAGACACTTAATAAATGTTTATTGATTGACTCTCATTAACAGGTCTGTAAGGCAGGCAGGTTAGAGAGCAGGGGAATGATAGAAAAGAGGGCAGATTGGGAAAGGGGGTAACCAGAAGCAAATACTTCTGAGGAGCGACAGGATCAAAAGAAAGAATAGAATAAATGGGGGGGTGGGAGAGGATTAAAGGAAATAGAGTCAGTTTTTCACAACATGATTACTATGGAAGTGTTTTATATAACTGCACATGTATAACCTATATTGAGTTGCTTGCCTTTTCAATGAGGGTGTGTGGGGAGGGAGAAAGGGAGAAAATTTGGAACCCAAAGTGTTAAAAACACATGTTTAAAAAAATGTTTTCACATGCAACTGGGAAATAAGAAATACAGGAAATGGGGTACAGAAATCTATACTGCCCTACAGGAAAATAGAAGGAAAAGGGGATAAGAGAAGGGGGGGAGAGATAGAAGGGAGGGCAGACTAGGGAAGGGGTATTCAGAATGCATGCCATCTTGGGGTGGGGGGAGAGGCGAGATGGGGTGAAAATTTGGAACTCAAAATCTTGTGGAAGTAAATGTTTAAAACTAAAAATAAATAAATTTTAAAAAATAAAAATGTATTCTCAGCACTTATCACAATGTCTGCCACATACTAAGCATTTAATAAATTCTTGTGAACCAATTGTTGACGTAGCTACTAAGTGGCAGAGTGGATGCAGAGTCAAGTATTCTTTCCATTGCACTACACATTCTCATGTTTGTCCTACATACCCCACATGGTATTATAAGGAAAGCACCTCATAAGCCTTAAAGAGATACACTGACATTAGTAGGGCAATTCAAATGGGGACTTCTCTTCAAGGCACATCTACCTAGATGTGACACTTACTAGAATAGTAACAGTATCTCTAAGTCTCAAAATCAGGATCAATCAGAGACATAAAATTGCTGTCTGGAATACCAGAAGGTACTCCAAGAATCTTTGCTTAAGATTCTTAGATGATTCCTTCCTTCTTTTGGGGGAAGGTATTTAATAATGCTGAAAATAAAGACAATAACGTATCATTGTTGTTGTTCAGTCATTTCAGTCGTGTCTGACTCTCCATGACCCCATTTGTGGTTTTCTTGGCAGAGATACTGGAGAGGTTTGCCATTTTCTTCTCCAGCTCATTTTACGGATGCAAACAGGGTTAAGTGACTTGCCCAGGGTCACACAGCTACTGAGTGTATGAGGCCAGATTTGAACTCAGGAAGAAGAGGCTTCCTGATTCCAAGCCTAGTGCTCTACCCACTGAACCACCCAGGTCCTCCCATCATACACACGCTCAAATAATAATAGTAATAGCTGATATCATTGCTAATCTACATGGATAGATGGAGTTCCCTTTACCATTCCCCACACCAATGAAATCACAAGTCTGAATGAAAAATATAATAGGTGGCATTTACATAAATTTGCAAATGGCTTTAGACATGAGATAATATTTGTAAAGCTCTTAGCACAGTGCCTGGCACATAGCAGATGAATCAGTCAATAAGTATTTATGAAGCATCTGCTATGTGCCAAGTACTGTACTAAGCAAATGGGAGATGAAGAAAGGCAAAAGACTGTACCTGTCCTTGAGAAGTTCAAGGTCTAAAGGAGACCCAACATGCAAACAAATATGTACAAACAGGCTATCTACAGGACAAATGGGAAATAATCAACAGAGGGAAGGCACCAGAATTAAGAGAGATTGGGAAAGACTTCCTGTAGAAGGTGCTTAATCAATACTTGTCCCACCCTTCCCCCATCCCCTTTCTTTATCTCTCTTAAAAATTATATGAAGTAAGTATGGCAGGTGAGATGGCAGAATCACAGACTTTGGACTGGAAGGGATCCCTTATGATTCTAGTTGAAAGACCCTGTTCACTGTCTAGAAGGGCAATCTATTAAGCTATTAGAAGTAGCTACTAAAGCTACTAAATTAAAATTGGTTTGTCAGACTCTTTCCTGTTATCTAGCAGGACTCTGAAAGAATGAGGCACAGGAAAGGAAATTTTAATAAGGAGAGAGGAATTGAGAAAGAATTGGTCTACAACACAGTGACAAGAGCTTTCCTCCCCAGCCCTTCTCCATTAAATAGTAACTTATCTGAGGGCCGGGACTATGTCTAACTGTCATCCTCAATAACAAATATTTCTTGAGCACCTACAAGGACAAATAGTAGGGAAATGTGTTAGTCCCTGGGGATACAACAAGGTCCCTGCTCTGCGAAGTACAGTATGAGAAACAGGATGCACATTACTTCAGATCACACTTTAATAATAATACCTAATATTTATATAGTGCTCTGCAACTTACAAAGATCTTTATATACATTATTTCCTTTGATTCTTATAACAATCCTGGGAGGTAGATGTGTGGTTGTGACCCTGTGGGCCAGACTGTCCATGGGGTTTTCTTGGCAGACTACTAGAATAGTTTGCTATTTCCTTCTCCTGTGGATTAAGGCCAACAGGTTCAGTGACTTGCCCAGGGTCACACAGCTACTAAGTGTCTGAGGCCACATTTGAACTCAGGTCTTCTTGACTTCAGGCCCAGCACTCTATCCACTGTACCACCAAGGTGCCTAAAAGGTAGGGGCAGAGAGTAAAACCCAGTAGCTACCAGAGCACCACTGTGAACCAAGAGAGATACTGAGAACAGCTTAACAATGAACTGGTACTCAGCAGTCACTGGGAGACAAGCAAATACTATGCATTGAGCTTGCTAAAGCCAGAATCAGCAAAGCCCCTCAGAACATCTAACTCAAAAGAGAAATCATGCCCAGTAAGAAGCAGGCTGGTGAAAGTAACTCTCTGAGGACATCCTGGATCCTGTAGCATTAGGGCATTTCCTCTCCTCGGGTTTTCTCCCAGATGTGGGACTCTTATGTGTGATCACTCTATGTGCTTATACTCCCACTGAGGATGTCCAGAAAGCATGTCCTAAATTCATGAGGTACTGTTCTATTGCAAATCTTCTTACTGCTCTATTTCATTGAATGCCTTTGCTTTAACTCCCTGGGTCATCTGATGGCTAAGTGAGAAGCAAATAAATCATTGAGGGTTCATAAGCATTCGGTTTGGATACAGATTACCTTGAACCTGGGACACATTCTAGGTTCCTACATGTGAGTAGGAGGTTGTTCTAGGTCAAGGGTAGGGAACCTGCAGTCTCAAGGCCACATGTGGCCCCATAGGTCCTCAAGCGCCACCCTTTGACAGAATCCAAACCTTTCTAGGTGCTGCATATGAAATTTATAAGGTTGGTTCTATGACAGAAAGATGAGAAATGGAAGAAATAGGAGAGTGGGAGAGGAAAGGAGACAGAAATAGGAGGGGAAGGAAGGAGGGAAGGAAGGAAGGAAGGAAGGAAGGAAGGAAGGAAGGAAGGAAGGAACGAAGGAAGGAAGGAAGGAAGGAAGGAACGAAGAAAGGAAGGAAGGAAGGAAGGAAAAAAGGAAGGAAGGAGAGGAAGGAAGGAAGGAAGGAAGGAAAGTCATCTTTCAGTGTGTAACAGAAATGCTATGCTCTCAAAAACATTCAAGTTGCCTAGATTAAAATATTTCAATACCACACATTGACCATTTGTGTTTTCCTCAAAGAACATGAATGATGGTCAAATTATATACAGTTTTCTGAAAGCAATCTTGAAATCTAGATATATGTTTTAATGGATTGGTAAAGACAAATTTCTATCTTCTTTCTAATATATTACAGCTTTTAAGAAAAGATTATTACACGAGGAGTCACAAGAACAATGGGTAAAGGTGAGAAAAGAGGAACATTCTAAGAAGAAAACCTCTTCTATAATGAACATACTATAATATATTTTTGAACAAACTCATCTAATTCAGTATCGTTATACCTCCCAAGTTCAACTAAGATACACAGAGGAATTAAAAATAAGAAGTCTTTAAAAATTGTCCTGAATTTCTTCCTTTCTTCTATAGATGGTAGGGTTTTTATGTTTTACCTAGCTTCCTGTGACTCCCCTTCATTAATTAATCAATTCACCTTTATTAAAATTAATTTTTATCACACATTTATTAAAAAAAACTAAAGATGCAGATATTATGCCTAGTGCTGCACATATGTCACATGTTTAACATGAATATATAACCTCATCTTTCAGGTTATTCAAAATCTTCATCCAAATTGAAGCTGACCTACATCGAATAGATAAGCCCACCTCACAAATGTGTCGGTTGAACCCGGAGTTTTTGTTTCCTCAGCTCTTAATCTCTTCTTCCCTGTCTCTCCACCTCAAACTCCTTGAGGTGTGCTTTTGACCAATGCCTTTGTCATTGAAATAATGTCATTGAAATAATGACTCTTCATTAATTCAATAATTCAAATAATTATCTTCATCTTCAGTCACCACCCACATATGGCTCATTTTGGTTAGCACAGCAAGGAAGCAAGTTACTCTAAAGCTCAAAACTGACAGCCTTTTGTACATACGAATAAACTGGCCTGAGAACCCCATCTCGTGCAAGGAGTGGGGAAGGTTTAAACCAATAAATCAAAAAAATTTTGACTTGTGTGTTCCCTTTTATTTCCTGTTTCTGCTTTATTTTATTTCATTTTTTCATCAAAGGAGAGGGGAGGGAGACTGAAATGTTGCACAGTTTATGAGCAGGTGGGGCCCTGGGGAATCACAGTGACAAGGGGCTACCTATAAGTTTTAAAAGGAATAAGTTGGGAGTGAAGGGAAGGGGAAAGTGGATTTGGCCTGGCTTCCCACCACAATTTTTGTCACTCCTGAGCAAGGGTCCCCATCCCCAGAATTGATCCAACCTCAATCTTAGAGGTGTCATCTTGGCTGGGGACATAATATGGTTATTCTGGATGCCTGAGTTGGGCTGGGGACTGGTATTTGAGGGTTGGAGAGGAAGGGAGGAAGAGGAGATGCTTATTGGAGTCCCAAAGTCGGAAGATCCTAGGATTTAGAGTTGAAAGGAACTTTAGAGATCCAGTTCCCCTCATTTTACAGATAAGGAAAAGAAGTTGAGAGGTGTAAAATGGCTTGCCCATGACCATACCCCTAATAAGGAGGAGAAAAGGATGGAAATGCTCCAGGAAATGCCAACAAATGTAGATGGGAAACATCTAAAACAAAGTCTATGTTTATGGAAGTCTTCCATTTCCTCATCATTCCCTCTTTTAAATATGCTAAATTTCTTTGTCTATTTAAAGTCCTGTAGGAGACACAAATCTTTATTAACTCTGTCCTCATAAGAGTCAGTGACTCCATACCCCATGTAGGGAGATTTCTTAGAATAAAATGTCCTTTTTCTTGGGAATGTTGGCATTTTCTGGTACTTTCTCCAGACGAAAGCTTATTGACTACACATACAAATGGAGAAACATGTAGAAAAGTAGTCAGAAGCCTATCTTCTAAGGTCAGAAGGCCATCTTCCTTTGAGAGCAAAAAAAATTTCAATAACTAAGAAACTGCTTTACTTCCTCAGATTTAATGTCCAAGACTTAATAGCACATAATGCTTTTTCAGTTTAATAGATTCAGAAATGGATCTCTACACTCCTAAGATCTAATTCAACTTTCTGTCTTCCCTCTAATATATTATAACAAAAGGAGAGTGTTACCAGAAAACTCATGAAAAGTAATGGGAAAGGGTGGAAAAAGAGGAACACCCTATGAAGAAATCCTTTTAGACTAAAGTACTCACCTCAAAATGTCACATTTCTAAAGTTCTAAAAGCAAATGAGTAATTCTTTGAGAAAGGTAGAATTATGAATCATACTTACAGAACTAGGCAACTCCCAGGATTCTTAACTCTGTCTTTCCAAACCTTGCCACACTTCTTGCACAAGATAGGGTCCTCAGGCCGGTTTATTCATATGTGCAAATGGCAGTTGGTTTTGAGCTTTAGAGTAACTTGCTTCCCTGATGTGCTAACCAAAATGAACCAGATGTGGGTGGTGATTGAAGATGAAGATAACTAGTGATTATTTCTAACAAAGACATTAGTCAAATTCAATACCTCAAGAAGCTTGAGGTGGAGAGACAGTGAAGAAGAAATTAAGAGCTGATAAAACAAAAGATGTCAGGTTAAACCAATAAAGTAAAAAAATTTTTTTGACTTATAAGTTCCCTTTTATTTCCTGTTTCCTCTTTATTTTTTTTTATTTTATTTTTTGGTCAAAGCAGATGGGAGGGAGACTGAAATATTGCACAGCTTAATATTACTAAATAATCATTTGTTCTTTTAAAGTCTGTGCTTGCTACAATAGTACTATCTGCAGTTTCCCTTTTGGTTATGATAGGAGACTTACATTTGTGATGAGAGACTAAAGCTGCCATGAGGAATTTCAACTATCCAGACATCTGCTAAAGGTCCCTCCTTGCTAAACTGAACAACAGCTGATAAATTGTTGACTTGCTGACTGATAATTTCATCTTTTTCGCTGTTCTGGGTCTGATTATGACCAATGGAGGGAACCAGTGGGTAAACTGGAAATGACGGAAATGTCAGAAGGCTGTGATCAAGCCATTTAAGAGTTTGTGATAAATAAGGGAAAGAGAAGGGAGAAGGTAGAACACACATTTCAAAGAGTTCAGGAGGCAGCAAGGTGGCGCGGTGGATAGAGCACCTGCCCTGCAATCAGGAGGACAAGTTCAAATCTGGCTTCAGACACTTGACACTTTCTAGCTGTGTGACCCTGGGCAAGTCATTTAACCCCATTGCTTAGCAAAAAAAAAAAATTAGCTGAAAGAATTCAGAGATAGTCTAACTATCATCCCATACGCTGAGAATCTAAAAGGGAAGTGAGGAAAGGAAGGCTCTCAAAGACAAAATTCTGACGACACCGTTGCAACTGGTTCCCATGAGAAAGAAAAAAGAAAGATGTCTAAGGAGAACAAAGTGTCTGAACAGAGAAATCATGATGAAGTGGAATGAGTACCAACTCTAGAGTCAGAATTTAGAATAAAATACACAAGAAAGAGAAAAGACAAAGGACTGAAAATGAATGCAAAAGAGTGGCATGGTCTTGTTAGAAGAGTAACAAGAAAGCTGAAGCTTAGTAGAAACTATGCCTTGAAATAAATGCAAAGGTATTTCTGTCTTTTAATTATACAGGGTGTCCTAATATCTTAAAACTGCATTAAGGTTTTTGGAACTCTTTGTATTGGAACAAAGTGAAGAAAACGGAAAAGCTAGGCACACGTGTGGTGTAGTTGTCAAGAGCCCAGGCAGGAAGTTTTGTTCAGTCATATCTGACTCTTTGTGACCCCATTTGGTGTTTTTTTGACAAAGACACTAGAGTGGTTTGCCATTTCCTTCTCCAGTTCATTTTACAGATGAGGACACTGAGGCAAACAGGATCAAGTAACTGGCCCAGGGTCACACTTCTAGTAAGTAAGCGTCTAAGGCTGAATTTGAACTCAGGAAGATGAACCTTCCTGACTCATAGAGGCCCAGTACTCTATGCACTATGGCGCCACCTAGCCATCCATTCAGAAAGACTCTAATATTTACTACCTATGGTAGAAAAATAATTTAACTTCTGTGACTCAGATGCCTCATTCACAAAATATACATAATAAAAAAGGGACTTTAAAAGATGAGACAGCTAGATGGTGTCGTGGAAGCGATGAACATGAACTTGGACAGACTTACAGAAATGGTGGAGGACAGAAGGGCCTAGTGTGTGCTATGGTCCTGGGGTCACAAAGATGGACATGACTGAATGACTGGACAACAACAAAAAACATAAAACCTGTAGAACTCAGATGGTTGTTGTAAGGATTAAGTGAGAGAATATATTTTGCAAACATAGGAGTACAAAGAGTATTTTGCAAACATAAGAGCATTATATATAAAGTCTACTATTATTACTGAAACTATTCTGGACGTAAATAGGAAAACAATAAGAGAAAGGACAAAAGACAAAATTGCTCGACTCCTAATTTACTTCTATTTTCTCTAGCAAGGAGAATGATTTTAAGAATATTCAAGAATAATTTAAGAATAATCCAAACCCTGCCTTTCATAGATGAGGAAACTGAGGATCAGAGTGTCTTGCCCAAGGATCACACGGCACATCAGCAGCAGAACCAAGACCAAAGCCAGACCTCCTGACTCCAGACCAATGTTTTTTTCATATTACATTCCATGTTGAGAGCATAAAGGATAGATGAAAGTGATTAGCCAGGAATTGAAACCCAAGATAAGTGAGAAGAATATGTTGTTGTTGTTCAGACATGTCTGACTCTTTGTGTCCCCATTTGGGGTTTTCTTGGCAAAGATACTGGAGTATGGAATATGGAATATGGAATATGGAGATGTTTTATATAATTGCACATGTATAACCTATATCTGATTGCTTACCATCTCAAGGAGGGAGGAGGGAAGAGAAGGAAAGAGGGATAGAATTTGGAACTCAAAATTTTAAATAAAAATGTTAAAAAAAATTTTTTTTAAGACACTGGAGTGGTTTGCCATTTCCTTCTCCAGCTCATTTTACAGATGAAGAAACTGAGGCAAACAGACTGAAGTGGCTTGACCAGGGTCACACAGCTACTGTCTGAGGCCAGATTTAAACTCAGGAAGATGTTTTCTTGATTCCAGGCCCGGCACTCTAACCACTCCACCACCTACAAATACATATTGTGGGTAGATTAGAGATAATCTTGGAGGGAAGGCACTAGCAATGATTGTGGATTGGAAAAAGCCTCTTGCCAAGGGGGAATTTGAACTGTATCCTGAGCCAGGGAAAACAGGAAGCAGAGGTGAGAGAGCATTCTCTACGTAAAAGAAAGTCAGTGAAAAGACACAGCGATGGAGTGTTGGCCATAAGGAACAGTGAGAGGGCCAGAGTCCTAGGTCATAAAGTACATGACACGGAATTAAACTGAAGACTGGAAAGGCATAACCTAAAGGGCTATCAGACTGTGCCAGCACCACAACACCTATAAGTGGAACCCTAGGCTACAGCAAGAGGAGAAGTTTTGAATGCCGTGGATTAGTTTGCTTACCTTGGCAGTATACCTTTAGAGATGTACACATTGATAATGAGGTTGCCACATGCACTACGGGAGCTAGCTCTGTGTTTGGGAGGCTCTGAAGGAAAGTGTGGGAGAGAAGAGATATTAGATTGGCTAACAAACTGAAAGTCTACAGAGCCGTTGTGCTAACATTGTAGTTGTACCTAGACAGTATACCAGCGCCACGTCAGGAAACTGAATTGTTTACATTTGAATTGTTTTAGGAAGATTCTGAAGATCACCTAGCAGGATAAGAGACCAGACACTGAGATCCTTTATCAAACTAAACTGCCAAGCATTCAAACTCTGCTTCTGAGAGCACAACTCCTATGGGCCGGCCACGCTGTTTGAATACCAAATGTACACTTGACTAAAAGACTATTTTATGGAGAACTCACACAGGGCAAGCCTCACCAGGTGATCAGAAGAAGCGATACAAGGACAGTCTCAAGGTTTCTCTTAAGAACTTTGGAATTGATTGTGTGACATGGGAGACACTGGCACAGGACCGCCCAACATGGCATACCCTCATCAGAGAAGGTGCTGTGCTTTATGAGCAACACAGAATTGAAGTAGCTCAAAAGAAACATGAAATGCACAAATTTAGAGAATTCACCCTAAATGTTCACATGGACTATTTGTGCCCAACTTGTGGTAGAGCATTCCGAGCTCGTATTGGTCTGATCAGCCGCAATTCGGACGTACTGTAACATGACTCTGATATAGTGATGTCATTTTGGTCCTCTTCCAGAACGGACAACAATTAACCTTCAAAGCAATTCCTTAGAACAAAGAATAAAAAAGAAAGAGAAAAAAAAAAGTAGTTCAGGAAAATTAGATAACATATAAGCTGAGTCAGTATATGCAGTGTTCCTCAATTCTGCAAAGAAGGGAGAGAAAACCCCCTGGACTTTATACACCTTAAGGGTAATCTTCAAGAACGTGGGGTCACTTCCAAGTTACAATGAGGCTTTTAGCAGAGGGTATAGACAATAAAGCATTTATTTGCATACTATACTACTGTTGTCTAGTTTCTCTAGGTCCTCCTCTAGCTGACCCAGGAAGTTCTTGTCACTGGGAATTTTATTAGCCAACTAGTTTATTCATAAACTATTTACTGAACTTTCTTACTAGGTGCTCAGGCCCATATGGAATATAAATATAGAAGATGTGATCCTTGTTCTAAAGAAGCTTACAGTATAGTTCTGTTTGGCAAGGTAACATTAACATATAAGAAAACAAATTTATTGATCCTTGAGCGATACTGTTGATTAGTTTTGTAACTGGGCTTTGCACATTCCCAGACCTCCTAAGATAGAGAAGAAAATAGGAAAAGTCAAGAATTTACTTCTAGGAGAAGACAGCTTGTGTTCTCATACCATCTGGATGGGAGCAGCCTCTTTCCATTGGCTATGTAGCTGGAACAGACTGCATGTTTAAAATCACCAGTTTGAGATGGTCTCAGTCTCTCTTTCTCTCGCTGGTATCCAAAGAGTAAAGGTCCTATTCACCCAAAGCTTAAGCACCAGGCACTGGTGCCTTTTAGGTTCTGTGGCCCTGAGAACTGGGTTTGGCATTTGGATACTTTTGTTTGTCCTTTTCAGTTCTAGGTGCAACTAGAGAAGACTTTGGACCCATGCACTTGAGCTGTGGTGACCTTGGGGGCAGAACACCAGGCTAGATGTTGGTGCCAGTCTACAGGGAGAAACCAAAGAAGCTAGTGTGTCAGGATACAAGACCAAGGGACTTTAGATTTGGAACTTTGTGGGACCATGCTATATAGCAACTGAGTTAAGATGTGAACCTAATCCCACTCCCCTAAGGCTAATGTGGTGTAATGGGGGACTATTCTCCCCCCATGTTGGGAAGGCGGAATATTTTATGTTGTCCTTGCTTTGTTTTTGAAGTAATATATTCTTTTGTAAAAGCTAATCCGACCATTAAACGGTTAAAAGAAGCTGGGGTGCAGAGGACCGCCAAAAATTGGTAAAAACACAGTCGGGGCTTGAGCCAATGGCAAAAGCTAAACAATCTCTCCAGTCCTCTTAAGGGTACCTTAAGAACCTTGGGAAATGCGGTGAAATGTGATTTACTTGGCCCTCAGGCAGTGGGAGACACTGTTATATTTTGACTGTTACAAAAATATTCATTGAAAATCTCTTAATACAACTCTCTTCTACAGGGCTGACCCTATACAAATAGTAAAGGAGGCAAAGTTTGTCTTCTTTGTAGGAGTTTCAATTCTGGGCCTTCTCTTCCTCTTTTTTTTTTTTTTTTTTGCTAGGCAATGGGGTTAAATGACTTGCCCAGGGTCACACAGCTAGTAAGTGTCAAGTGTCTGAGGCCAGATTTGAATTCGGGTCCTCCTGACTCCAGGGTCCACTGCACCACCTAGCTGCCCCTCAACCACCTAGTGTCCTCTGTATGCCTCTCTCCTCCAGTCATCCTTAAAACGTACTCTCACATTTTCCAGTCACATAAATGGCATAAATAATCACAATAGTTTAACATGTTTCTCCACCCACTCACTTCATTTTCATTTTAATGAGGACTCAAGTCTAAAACCTAAGGGATTAAACTCTAATTTGAACTTTTAGCCCTGGAATGAGGAAGGGGTTTTACCCAAAAGCAGGTTTACTTTTCCTCTTTGCTTATTTTTTAGCAAACTAGAACTAGATCCATTGCCACTCATTTTTCTGCTTTTAAGAGGAGAAAAGTATCAGGGTGCCAATATATCTAATAATTTTAACTTTCCAGGTTTCTTTGTGGGGCTCATATCAGAGAGAATGATTAAGATAAACTATTCATTTTAATAATCGATACTTCTGGAGACAAAAGTTTCAAGACTGAAACACATCAATGCATTTAAAACATTCCCACTTCTCTGCTAAGACGTGTAACAATTGTATTTTAACTACATTTCATAGATTCAAGAAATTCACTTTGTCACTTCTCCCCATTTTCTAAATGGGAGATGAGGAAAGTATGTTCCCAAAAGGTTAATGATTTCACTAAGTTCATAGTTAATGGCAAAGCTAGGATCAGAACTCAGGACTCTTAACTTCTTATCCAGTGTTATTTCTACTATATTGTGAACTGGACCGGTTGGTTTTTTTGTTTTGTTTTGTTTGTTTGTTTTGTGAGGTAATCAGGGTTAAGTGACCTGCCCAGGGTCACACAACTAGTAAGTGTCAAGTATCAGGCTGGATCTGAACTCAGGTCCTCCTGACTCCAGGGCCAATGCTCTATCCACTGTGCTACCTAACCGTCCCTTAGACCGGTGGTATCTTAATTCAAATATTTGTAATTCTATATGTAAGAAGCCTACTTGGAAATCTACCATCGTCCCAAAAACTTTAAGACAGGGATATGTACTCTTTGGGTCCATTGTCTCATTGGCTGTCAATATCATAGCATTATGCATTATTACTAAATGAACTGGTATAATTTAATAATTGGCGTAAATGATATATAATACCTTCTGGCTCTAAGTCCTATGATCCCACTATCATAAATATAATTAGTCAATCATCAAGTAGTTAATAAGTACCTACTGTGTGCCACTGTGTTAGGTCTTAGGAATACAAATACAAAGAATGAAACAAATCCTGCCCTCAAGGAGCTTATAATTTATTCAGCAAGACAATACATCACAAATAATTACATAGAGAAAATACATAAAGAGAATAAATACAATGTCATTAGATAGGGAGGGCACCAGCAGTTGGGGGATCAGGAGAGAGTTCGAGTAGAAGTGGGTGCTCAAGTTGCCTCTTTTAGGAAGAGAGGGATTCTAGGATGCATATCTGAGGAGGGAGAACAGCCTTGGGTATGAGGGACAGCCGATGCAAAGGCATGGAGACAAGAGCCGAAGAGCCGTGGGAAGGAACAGAAAGCAAGTCTGACTGGAACATAGAGTGCAGGGGAAAAAAAGGAAAGTGAATGAAGCTGGAAAGTTAGGTTGGGGCCAGATAACGAAAGGTAGTAAAAGTTAAACACAAGAGTTTATATTTAATCCTAGAGGCAATTAAGAGATATTAGGATTCAATATTTATTATTATACGTTATATTATATAATATTCTTAGGGGATTGATGTAGTCATACTCAGACTCTAGGAAAATCACTTTGGTGATTGTGTAGCCGCTGGATTGGAATGGCAGAGAGCCTTGAGGCAGAGACACCAATCAGGAGGATAGCGCGATGGTCTAAGTAAGAGGTGAGGAGGGCTCGAGCCAAGGTGGTGGCTGTGTAATCAGAGACAAGGAATTATGTGTGAGAGTTATTGTGGAGGCCAAAACAGCAAGATTTGACAACTGATTAGATATATGGAGTGAAGGAGAGTGACAAGTCAAGGATAATGCCAATGTAATGGACACAGAACCCTGGAAGAATAGTAGTGAACATAAAACAATATAAATAATGATGTTTGGAAGAGGGATGGGTTGGTGGGCAGAAGAATATAATGAGTTCAGTTTTATATATGTTGAGTTTAAGATGTCTTTAGGATGAAACGCTCAACAATTAGTTGGTGATGAATGAAACTCAGAGGAAAGAATAAGACTATATATACATATATGTGTGTATGTACGTGTGTACATGTGTATGTATGGTGTGTATATGTTTATATATACATATAGGCACATATACACAAACACATATGCTGCATGCATGCATCCATGCATATGTGTGATCATATTGTATATGTATACCTGTGTGTCTATATTTGTGTATATATACACATATGTGTATAGGTATGGTCTTATTCTTTCCTCTGAACTTTATTCATTATATGTATTATTAATTTTATAGATACAGAGAGCTTCACTGTACATTATATATAATATACATATATATTCTCTCTGAGTTGTGTGCATAGAGATAATTAAACCAATGTGAGTTGATGAGAGCACTGAGAGAGTATAGAGACACAAGAAAGCTGAGGAGTGTTGGGCAACATCAACACTTAGGAGGAGTGATATAGATGACCCAGAATAGAAGCCTGAAGGGGCAGTCAGATAGACAGAAGGAGAACTAGGAGTGAATAGTGTCACAAAAATACAAAAAGGAGAGGTGGTGAACAGTGTCAAATGTAGCAGGCTCATGAAGAATTGAGCAAAAAACCATCAGATCGTGAGTAATTTTTTTTCTTTTTTTTTTTTTGGCTAGGCAATAGGGTTAAGTGACTTGCTTAAGGTCATACAGCTAGTAAGTGTTATGTGTCTAAAGATGGATTTGAACTCAGATCCTTCTGAATACAGGGCCAGTGCTCTATCCACTGTACCACCTAGCTGCCCCTGATCACGAGTAATTTTGGGAAGAGAATTTTCAGTTGAATGATTGAAGGCAGAAGCCAGATGGTAAAGGATTGAAAAGTGAATGACAGAAGTAGAAGTAAGGAATACTGGAAAGCAATAGGATGATAGGTTGATGGTATGGTAGGGCCTAGTGAAGGTTTTTTAAGGATGAGGGAGATTTGGGCATATCTGGAAGGATATCCTATATAAATCATTATGACTGTGGCCTTGGATCATTTCAGTTCCTTTCTTAAGGACTTCAGCACTTGGATCAGTCAACGTCTTTCCTCCTCAATTCTTTCCCTTGTACTGAAAGACTTCAATATTCATATTGATGGTTCCTCAAACTTGCTAATCTCCCAGTTCCTCTATCTCCTAAAATCTTGTGACCTATTTCTCCGCTCCACCTCAGTTACACACGATGATGGTTACACTCTAGATCTCACTATTAAACACGTGTTCCACTTTCTTGATTAAAACCCTCCTCTATCATTCTATCTCTTCCTATTCCTCACCCCTTCTAAACTTTTCTTCACCTTCATGACAACCTCCAATCCCTCCATTATTCAGTACTTTCTCAGGCCATGACCTCACTTTCCTCCCATCCCAATCTCAGCCCTATAGTTATTGACTCTCCTATTGTTCCATTGATGCTCATACCTTGCCATAATTCAGTCCTGGATCACTTTTAGGTTGCTTCTACTCATGGTACTGCTGAATGGAGGTGGATAAAGTTGGAAAACTGTGTTGATTAGGTACACTGCAAATTTGCATTATCCAACCTATAGGCTCCAAATGCAGCAAAACAATCCTTTTATCCCACCCTTGTCTCTGTCTAAATCTCCGCAGAAACTATTCCAAAGTTTATTGTCTCTCTCTTTAAACCTCGCATGTCTTTCATCGACTTAGCCGAAGATCTTGATTCTAGTTTTGCTGAGAATAGTCAAGTCATGCAATATGAACTCCTTTTTCTCTTCTTCTCTCCATCTTAAAACTCTTTGACATCATTAGCCATCCTTAGCCTCCTTCGCTCCAGTCTCTGACATTGAATGGCTTTTCCCCTTGCCCAGGAAAACACCTCTGCATGTGCCCTTGATCTCTTCCCCTCCCACCTTTGCCAGGAAATTGCTCCCTTGTATACTCCCTTCTCTCTCTTGAGCCTTCAACCTCTCCATGTCTACCGGTTCCTTCCCATATCAGTGGGACAATAGGAGAGCCAATAACTATAGGGCTGACATTGGGATGGGAGGAAAGTGAGGTCTTGGCCTGAGAAAGTACTGAATAATGGAGGGATTGGAGGTTGTCATGAAGAATAGGTTTAGAAGGGGTGAGGAATAGGAAGAGATAGAATGATAGAGGAGGGACTTAATCAAGAAAGTGGAACACGTGTTTAATAGTGAGATCTAGAGTGTAACCATCATCATGTGTAACTGAGGTGGAGTGGAGAAATAGGTCACAAGATTTTAGGAGATAGAGGAACCGGGAGATTAGCAAGTTTGAGGAACCATCAATATGAATATTGAAGTCTTTCAGTACAAGGGAAAGAACTGAGGAGGAAAGACGTTGATTGGTCCAAGTGCTGAAGTCCTTAAGAAAGGAACTGAAACGATCCAAGACCACAGTCACAATGATTTATATAGGGTGAAATTTTTAAATAGAATGAACATTAAAGGCAGAAAAGTTGCTGAGTGATGGTGACCGAGGGAGAGTCTGGAAGTGGCACTGGAGTGCAAGGAGTATTCTAACTGTTATTTAATGCAATCCTTTTCCTTATCACGTGTATGTTATATCAGACTTGAGTAGGCAACATATTTTCTTGTGAATTTTAGAACAAAATACATCCTTCCCTAATGAATTCCCTTTTGTGACCTAAATTATCTTTCCAATGTAATTATTCATAATGTGATACATTTCCAATTCCAGTTCCATTAGTCGCATTTTCACATGTGACATTCTCATAACATCTCATAAACTTGGATCAAAAGACACACAATGGCATTATTTTAAACAAATCATGCCTTATCTTGTCAAATACTATTGCCAGTCATGCCCCGGAATACATAAAATTTCTACAGATTCATATATATTTTGCTTTATACATTTATTCCTAAAAAGTATTAGGCCGACTTTTTGTTAATTAAATTACATTTTCCCATTAATATTATAATTTCAAGAGATTGTTTTATCTTAATTTCTGGTTGACCTCCAAATGATCAATGACTTCTGACCATCAGTTTTTCATTCTTCTGATCCGTACTCTATTAAGTATCAGCAAACAAATGAGGTAATACATGTAAAGACTTATAGCCATAAAGCTTTATATCAAAGCAGACTATTAAGCAGTAGCGCAATGGATAAAGTGCTGGGCCTGGTATCAGGAAAACTCATCTTCCTGAGTTCAAATCTGGCCTCAGACACTTCCTAGCTGTGTGACCCTGGGCAAGTCACTTCACCCTGCTTGTTTCTTCCTCTGTAAAATGAGCTAGAGAAGCAAAAGGCAAACCACTCCAGTATCTTTGTCACAAAAACTCCAAATGGGGTCACAAAGAGTCAGACACAACTGGAAAATTATTAAACAGCAACAACAAAATGTTGTTAAGCACTTAAAGGCACAAAGAACTCAGGGTGAATCTTACCATAATGACAATAATCACCCTCAAAAAGAATGAAAAGGCCACAAGTTTCTAATAAGAACCTGGGAGCCCCTTTGGTGAAATACAATGTGAGTTAGAAGGAGAGAGAGGGTCCTGAAGAGGTCTTAAGGTTGAACTTTCAAAAGCGACTTTTCTTAGGAAATGAGAGGGTGGTGAAGAAATCATATTTTAAATGTGAGTTTACAGAGTGTAGGTTTCTAAACCTAACTTTAATGTCTAGCCAAAGACTGAGTTAACTAGCAGAATTTACTTAGTTTCTCATTACTTTTCCTTGATGTTAAACAAAGCCACTCCAAACTATAGCCTGAGGTAAGTTCGCAAAATGATCATTCCCTTCTCCTCATATTCCTAGATAGGAGTCCTTCTGCCCCTGAAGAAACCTATTTATGTCATATAGATGGTCAGATCTTCTGGCCCTCTGCTCATAGTCTTGATCTTCCATAATAAGGAAGACATTTAGGCAACAGGGGACAATGGGAAAAGTGTTAAATTTTAAGTCAGAGGATCTGGTTTCGTCTTCCAGCTATACCACTAACTCTCCTGGGCTTCATTTTTCTCATATGTAAAATGAAGGGTTTTGGAATAGATCACCTCTGATGTTCCTTTAAACTCATAAGCTACAATCCTCTCTGGGACCCAGGTTTCTTCACTCATCCTTAATGTTACACTGACTTTGCAAATCCTTCCTTTGCCCTTCCCCTAAAGGTCTCTGTGACATCTGCAATTTGACTCCGACCCTGATCCATTTCTCATTGTCCTCTTAGGTTTGTTTGAGCCATGTTGACCAGTCATTTGTTTAGATTTCTAAGCTTCTGTACAAATTGTTTGAAACTAGTAGGTGGGCCTAGTCTCATTAGCAGCCATGTGACCTCAATAGAAAAATCATTTTCCCCCAGGTTGTTGTTGTTTCATCATTCCAGTTGTGTCCAACTCTTCATGATCCCATTTGGGCTTTTCTTGGCAAAAATGTTGGGGTGGTTTGCCATTTTCTCTTCCAGTTCATTTTATAGATGAGGAGACTGAGTTAAGAGACTTCCCCAGGGTCACCCAGTTGGGAAGTGTCTGAAACCAGATTTGAACTCCTGAAGATGAGTCTTCCTGACTCCAGGCCCTGCACTCTATCCACTGCACTACTTGTCCTTATTACATTGGCTCCCTCTGATGGCAATAAACAGGTTCTAAGAAATCTGTTCTTCCGAGTCATCCTTTAAATTCATGTTTTCTGAGCCAAAGACTCCTTCAGTTCTCAGCTCACTTGAGAACAATAGATGACTGAGGTGTTGAGCTTAATCTTGGCTCAGGTCATGAGCGCCACCCATGTCCCTGGATTTTCTTTGACTTCATTCGCTCATTCAGCAACCACTTATTAAACACATATTAAGAAGAGAGCACTAGGGGTAGCTAGGTGGTAGGGTTGATAGAGCACTGGCCCTGAAGTCAGGAGAGACCTGAGTTCAAATCCAGCTTCAGACCAAACATTTGACACTTACTAGCTGTATGACCCTGGGCAAGTCAATTAACCCCAATAGCCTAAAGTAAAAGAATTAAAAAAAAAAAAAAGGAAGAGAGCACTATCCTAAACAATGGGAGAAATAAAATTATACTTTTGACATGAAACTTAAATTCTTGTGCGGGGATATAATAGATGTGATGCCATCCAATAGATAAACAATAATTATCATGTTTCTTTTCATTCCAACAACAGACTTGTCTTGTCCTAGAGACATGAGAGAATTGATTTTAATACTTGGTCTTTTCTTTATAATGATTATGTGTTTTTGTTATTTGGACTGTATATATACTGAATGCTTTTCTCACCTCTGGGTTCTTTCGGAAGCATGACTTAAATGCTGGCATTTTGTTGAAAATCCATCTTTTGTCATTGATGATTAGGCTCAGTTTTGTAGGATGTGATATTTAGAGGTGCCCTTCAATCTCCTTTGCATTTTACAATATCATATTCCAATATCTGCTCTGATTGCTCACAGATGGGAAGTGGTATTAGACAATTAGAACTGACTTTCCTTCTTAGCTAAAGGCCTTTTTCCTGGCTGCTTGAAAATTTGTTGTTTGGCATTGAAATTAGGAAATTGACAACAAAAACCACACGATTCTATCAATAGATTCAGAAAAGGCCTTTGTCAAAATATGACATTCTTTTATGCTAAAAGCAATCAACTAAATCCCTAAAAAGCATAGACTCTTTTAAAATATAATACAAAGCATGCATGTAAAAACAAAAGCCAACATTGTTTTTGAAGGCAAAATGCTTAAAACTTTTTGACTAAATAAAGGTATAAAGCAAAGATGTCTCCTATCCCTGCTATCATTTCATACAACTCTAGGCATAGTAGAAATAATAGAGAATAAATTAGCTAAATGTCTAAGCACTGACAAATAAGAAACAAAAGTATCTCTATTTATAGGCAACATGATGATTTACTCAGAAAATACAAAAGAAAGAGAAAAAAAATCCTGAAATGATTAATAGCTCAAGTAAAGTAGTAAGATTAAACATAAATACACACACACATACATACACACACACACACACACACACAAATCAGCATTTAGATCACATGATTATTTTCTCTATGTGCCAGAATTCCAACTTACAGCTCTAAGGAAATAGAGGTCCTCAGACTACTGAGGCCTAACATTAAGTGACTTGCCCAAGAGTCACAGTTATTTAATGGCAGATGCAAGATTCGAAGACTTGGTTCCAAGTCTAGTATTCTCCCAGCTAAACCATACTTTCTGACTAGTCTCATATAAATACTTAGTATAAAAACAATACATGTACGTATATTTGTTTATTACATCTATTTATCATCTATTTACTTATCTTGTAAGTACCTATTCCCCCTCACCCTTACCCCTCTCTGTCATCTGTCCAATCTATCTATCCTGCCAATGTTGCCCCTTTGGAACACTAGATGGGTGGAGGGGAGGGAAGTTGTAATTCCCTAGGCAAAATGTATAAAAACTACTCCTCCCCAAACTGAGATTCAAACTAATAATTCTTAAACTTACAAATCAACAATTCACCAACTGAAGCTGAAAGTAATTATCAAGTTGTTTCCCCAACTTATAAAAAAGTAAGCACACCTCAGTTCAAAACATACTCCTATCCCCATCATTTAAATGGTGGGAAAATAACTTTCCATACAAATGTACAAAAGCAACAAACCCTACTATCTTCTACCTTTTTCCCCCTTGACTTCCCAATAAAAGGCAAAATATCAAGTACCACTTAGACCACCAAAACTCAAACTTTAACTAAAAGCTTGGAAAGCTTTTAAAAAGTTTTAAAAAGCAGACTGTTTGGGGCAGCTAGGTGGCGCAGTGGATAGAGCACTGGCCCTAGAGTCAGGAGGACCTGAGTTCAAATGTGATCTCGGACACATAACACTTACTAGCTATGTGTCCCTGGGCAGGTCATTTAACCCCATTGCCTAACAAGAAAGCAAAACAAAACAAAAAACCCACAAACACCAGATTGTTTTTATTTTGCTGTATTTTTTTAAAGAAGTAATTCCATCTTACAGAATACTATTGCAGAGTAAGAAATGATGAGCAGGATGGTTTCTAAAAACCTAGGAATATTTATACAAACTAATACAAAGTGAAGTAGGCAGAACCAGAAGAACACTGTACACAGTAACAACTATATTGTAAGGATGATCAACAGTGAAAGACTTAACTGCTCTGATCAAGGCAATGATCTAAGACAATTCCAAAGGGCTTATGATGAAAAATGCCATCCACCTTCAGAGAGAGGACTGATGAATTCTGAGTGCATATTGAAGCATCCTTTTAAAATTTTCTTTTGTAACATGGCTAATATAGAAATATGTTTTGCATGACTTCACATTATAATCAATATCACATTGCTTGCCTTCTCAAAGGATGGGGGAAAGGTGGGAGCAAGGGCCAGAATTTGGAACTCAAATTTTTTTTAAAATGAATGTTAATTTTTTTACATGTAATTGGAAAATATTTGATTAAATAAATAAATAAAAATATTTTTTAAAAGTAATTCTATCTTAACATGGTAAAAGGAAGAAAGCAACCCAGAAAGGAACTAGTTTGGGTTTGTGTCAAAGTATAGACACTGAGTTTTTCCCTTTAGCTTGAACAGGGCTGATATTTGCTCACAGACATGCCTTCAAAATAAGCTATAATTACAACCATATGGTCAATTTATGGGAGTACATTCACAAGAGCTACACGAGATGTTCAGGAATGAATGGGTTGCAGTTTGTATCATCTGAGGCAGGGGTGGGGAAGCTGTGGCCTCAAGGCCACATGTGGCCCTCTAGGTCCTCAAGTGCAGCCCTTTAAGGATCTAGAGGATCACATGTGGCCTCAAGGCCACAGGTTCCACCCCCCCTACCCCTGATTCTGAGGGAATACCTGCACTGATGAGATCATAGACTCATTTGAGTATATATTCACACAGAATATCTACATATTTCTGTGAGTATATATGCATATATAGTGAGGGTTGCTCTTCCCCATCCAGTTTATATCACAGGGTACCTTGCAGATGCTTATTCTTATCCTCCTTCCAATTTCCCATACTTTCTTGAGGCAATCCCAGGATGATTTTCATGACGTAGTTCAGTGGCCACAGAGAAAGACAGGAATTAGGAAGACGAGATGGGAAAGTATGTGGAGAAACAAACGTTTCTCTTAACAAGACGTTAAGTAAGCAAGAGGCTTTCCTTCAAGAGAGAGAAGGGGAATGTTAGCCTAATTCACCCCAACTTAGCTAAGAGTGGAAAATGGTGCAGCAGTTCCCACAGCACCTGAAGAGGCCATCTGTAGGATGAGGTCATGGAACCCATTCTAAAGAACAGAAGTAAATAGTGCATTTTCTAGCCCTGAGCGTGAAGTATCCGTGAAATGACCATAACATTGTGACTATCAAAACCCCAGTGTAGACCTCCTTGATGTTCCTGAACTGGGATTATCTTCTGGATGGAAGGATCAGCTACTCGAGGACGTTTGTTAGATGGCAACACAGTAATGGAAAGCAGAACTAACAACAGTAATAGAGAGAATGAAACAAGCATTTATTATATACTATGTGCCAAGTGCTTTACAAATACTGTCTCATCTGATCCTTGCAACAATCCTGTGAGTTATGTGTTATTGTTATCTCCATTTTATAGGTGAGGAAACTGAGGCAGACAGAAGTTAAGTAAGTTGTCCAGGGTCAAACAACTAGTAAGTGCCTGAGGCTGGATTTGAACTCAGATCTTCCTGACTCAGGGACTGTTGCTCTATCTACTGTGCCACCTAGCTGGAAGAAGCTCACTTCTAGCTAGGGGTAAAGGGCTGTGACCAGGAGAGAGGCCTACATATGTGAGTGACATCAGGAGGCAGATCCACCATGATGAGCAACCAGAAGGTAGGCTCATGGCAATGATCAACCAACAGATAAAGCAGTGGGAATAATGGGGAGGAGTAAATCCTGACCCATCCCCCAAGGAATACCACCCAGGACAGAGTGAGTCATGGACACAGTACATGTCTCCATTAGAGTAAGGAGGACTTGGGTGTGAGTCCTTTCTGTGTTCTTTATTAATAAAGCCTGGTCTGTGTTTGATGCTTTGTGAGCCTTTATTGCTTATAAGGGGGGGCTTTGTGCGAATGCTATACCTTTTTGTTCTGAGGTCTTATCAGAATGGGTGAAAATGAGCCAAATATTGAAGTTTATAGATTATACCTTGATGAAGGCAAATGAACCAAAGAAGGAAAGGGTCCCCAAAGTAACCTCAATCCTTTATTTCAGGTAGGGTTCTCTAACACAAGAAAGACAGATATTGATCATTTATAAAATTAGACTCAGACATCACTCCCTGTTTACACTAGTGTCTACTCCACTCTCTCCATCCCCTCTCCCCTTGAATCAACATCTTTCTGTCAATCTCTTGCCATGTGCTTCAAAAAAGAATCCACTAAATCCTTTAATAAAAGGATTATAAGAGGCCTTTGGGAAAATTGATGAAACCCTCAAATATTTTCCAACAGTGGCCCTCTTTAATATTACGCTGCAAAAGTCAAGGATATTATATCGTTCTCTAATATAATTTTGTGAAAAAAAAAATTACACCAAACGCTTGATTCATTCTTTGTTCAAAGATTTAGTGAATAATCACAATTAAAACCTAAATTTTGTTTAAAAAAAAAGATAAATCAACTTATTTTCATAATTAGTTATATTTGTTCATAAAATTGCAATTTTAAAAACTATTTGCTAAACCCTTTTTTGTCATTATTCAATGTGCGTTTTATTTGTTTTAATTTTTTTTTTGTGAGTCAATTGGGGTTAAGTGACTTGCCCAGAATCATACAGCTAATAAGTGTTATGTGTCTGAGGCCAAATTTGAACTCAGGTCCTCCTGATTCCAGGACTAATGCTCTATCCACTGCGCCACCTAGCTGCCCCAACAATATGTATTTTAAATGGCTTTTTTCTGGTACCATTTTTTCTTGATAACAAAGAACTTATATATACATATACATATATATGTGTGTGTGTGTGTATGTCTGTGTGTGTCTCTGTATGTATCTGTGTGTGCCTGTGTCTGTATGTATATATATGTAGGTATATACATAAATGTATGTGACTATGTCTCTCTTTAGACATATATGTGCATGTATGTATAGATAATACAGGCATGGACATGAGATACATACATAATTGCTAAATAATATTGTTATTGGGGTAAAAAGTAAGTAGGATTAATTGAAGAAAGCTTTCTAGTGGTGGTAGAACTTGCATTGTGATTCGAGAAGTAGAAAAAAATTGTATGGTGAATAAGACGAGGAAGAATATTATAAAAATCTCAAAGAGCATCTTAGGTAGTATAGATTAGAAGGTCAGATTTCCTGGAATGGAAGATATAGATTGGGACATAGTGGGATATGTAAAAGAATACTGACAGGATGAAAGCAGCTTATAAAGAACTTTGAAGACAAAAACCAAAAGTATCTTTTAAAAAATAATCTAGAGCAGGGGTTCTTAATCTGAGGAACATGAATTTCCTTTTCTATGCTTTAATAACTATATTTTAACATAATTATTTTCCTCTATAATTCTACATATTTTATTTCATGCCTTTAAAAACACTGTTCTGAGAAGGGGTTTATAGGCTTCACCAGACTGCTGAATGGGGCCATGACACAAAAAAAGATTAAGAATTTCTGATCTAGATAGTGATAGAAAACCATGTAGGACTATAAATTCATCATTAATATCATATTGTTCAGTCATATCTGACTTTTTGTGACCCCATTTGGGTTTTTCTTGGTAAAGATACTAGAGTAGTTTGCCATTTCCTTCTCCAGTTTATTTTACAGATGAGGAAACTGAGGCAAACAGTTAAGTGACTTGCCTCGGGTCATACAGCTAGTAAGTGTCTGAAGCTAGATTTGAACTCAGGTCTTCCTGACTCCAGGTTTAGTGTTCTATCCACCTAGCTGCATATCATCAGTATGATAATCAAAGAAAATTGTTTGGGCATAGTGGTTAGAATGTACTGAAGTTGAGCTAGGCTGAAGGCTATGAATCCAATGGAGGTTAAAGGAGACTAGGATTTAGCTGTAGGGTCAAAGGACATCAGACAGATTTAAAGTAATCTTGTAGAGGCAAAAACAAAATTGTCCTAAGACTCAAGATGCAAAATAAGACATGTATCTTCAGACACAGCTAAAGTGGAAATTTGTTTTGATTGACCAAGCACGTTTCTGCAAAGGCTTTGTCTTTTTGGGTTTTTTTCCCATCTGGAAAAAAGGAAAGGTAGAAGAGAGTGGCGAGGATAGGGTTGCCAAAAGAAAAAAAAAGAATGAAAAAGAAGAGAAAAAAAAGAGGATAATTAAAGCATTTTAAATAGAACAGAAGATAAGAAAGGTCAGAAAAAAATCAAAAACATGCAAAGGCGGCTTTGAAAGTTACATGTTGAATTTCATATATATTTAAAAAAAAGCAAGTTATGTCTAAAGAGGTCTGAAGTTTCATGTACAACCCTCTTTTTCTATTCTACTAGGTTTAAGAAAAGATTTTGTTATTTGGTGTTTGAGTTGAAAATACAATTTTAAAAAACACACACAAAATTACCCTAAAGTTTTAGGTTTCGACCTGTGGGACATAGGTTACTCAATAGTTCTTCCCAAGTGTTTTGCATAATTGCACAGGTATAACCTATATTGAGTTGCTTGCCTTTTCAATGAGGGTGGGTGGGGAGGGAGGAAGGGAGAAAATTTGGAACCCAAAGTTTTAAAAACACATGTTTAAAAAAAATGCTTTCACATGCAACTGCGAAATACAGGAAATGGGGTACAGAAATCTATCCCACCCTACAGGAAAATTGAAGGGGAAGGGGATAAGAGAAGGGTGGGAGAGATAGAAGGGAAGGCAGACTAGGGAAAGGGGTATTTAGAATGCATGCCATCTTGGGGTGGGGGGAGGGTGAGATGGGGTGAAAATTTGGAACTCAAAATCTTGTGGAAGTAAATGTTGAAAACAAAAAAATAACTAAATTTATTAGAAGAGAAAAAAATAGTTCTTCCCAAAGTGATTGATTGTACAACACAAGAGGTTTTGAGTAGAGGGTGGTATGAGGGTGTTCTAAAGTCAGCCCAATGAGCCTGGATGAAAGGAGAGAAGGGCAGAGTGATAACGGGCATTTCAAATCCTTTGTTGGCAGCAGGGTCTATTAATCAATCAACAAGCCCTGATTATCAAGCAAAAACCCTTACATCATAATAAAATATGAGACTCAAGCAGTGGGTGGTCCTGGGAGAACTCTTCCCATCTAGAATCACCCTTGAAGTCTACTCAGTTTCCTCCCAAGATTTAGATAAAGAACCATGAGCTCTTTGAAAAAAAGCGCCCTTAAATCCCCACGGAAGGTTGGCCTGGTCAATGGGGGATGAACATATATTTTATACTAAAAGGGATGCTTATGCCTTTAAAGAGAAGAATTGATCTAGAAAGTGCAGCATTTCAGCAAATATCAAGACAATCCTGGGGCAAAGTACTTCATCTCTCATTTGCAGCCTGCTGTCTATTGGTGGGGGACTGCAATATAGTTTTTGGATACAAATATCTTCCTTTCCTCTGTATTGATTTGATTTAACCTCTGGAAATTCAGCTCTAGAATTCACCTTTGTAGATCATTTTTCCAGAGATGACATGATTTCTCTAGAAAGAACTGAGTTCTTCAGTTTAACTGTTAGAACAACTGAATTCTCTTAAATTTCTACTCAGTGCACACATGGCCTTGGGCCATGATTCTTTCTTTAATGTTTCCTTACTAAGGGAAATGCCTCCTTCACAGTAGCTTGGCAAATTGACATTATGACTCAAGAGAAGAGGAAGATTTTTTTAAAAAATCATCTTTTCCAAATTCATCAGAAGTTGAAAAAAAGGCTAATTATATCCTATTTAAATTAAAAGTTATTCAAACTGATCTGTGATCTACTCCATGAGCTATTCCTTCCAACAAAGAAGATTACAATTTGCCTGTCTTATATAACTCTTGTCCGTGTCCTCTCATATATCCATCTCCATATGTAGGGGATACAACCAGTGTTCTGGGGAGCCTGCCTTGCTTTCTCCTGTCATCCTAAGGATACCAATGTTAGCTGGGGACAGCTCCAGTTGTCCTGATCTATATCTGGCCACTGGACCCAGATGGCTCCAGAGGAGAAAGTGAGGCTGGTGACTTGGCACAGTCCTCCCTCACTTAAATCCAATTCACTTGAAAGTATGGCATCATCTTCCTGATGTCATGGTCCTTTTGGAGAACGAAGGACCAATGTTAGGCTATGACCAACCCATTTTCTTTTTCAGTCACGCATTTCCCTGATATAATCTCCTCTGTTTGACATTTAAAGCTCTTCACAACTTGGTCCCCTCATATATTTCCAGTTATCTTATACATTACTCCACTCCATATTCTTTATAGTCTAGTAGTTACACGTGTCTATTTGTTGCTCCCCACACATACAACCCACATTGTTTATTTTATTTTATGGCATCCACATACCTACCATTGCTTGCTGTGCAATAAACATTTTTAATTCTTTGGAGACTATATTGTGACTTGCAGCCAAAAAGCAATATCAGTAGAATATTGGCATTAAAAAATGGGCCTTAAAAATGAAAACTCTGGGGGCAGAGTAAAAGCAATGACTTGCTTTAGCTCTCCCTCAAACCTCTCCAAATACCTGTAAAAAATGACTCTAAACAAATTCTAGAGCAGCAGAACCCACAAAAAGACAGAGTGAAACAAATTTCTAGCCCAAGACAACCTGGATGACTGACAGGAAAGGTCTGTTGTGCCTGGCTGGGAGAGGAACGCAATTCAGCTTGGGTTACCCAGGCAAAGATGGGGCCAGAGCAAACCTGGAACAGTCCTCAGGGGACTGAATCATGGGC
The DNA here is from genome assembly GCF_900497805.2 of Vombatus ursinus. Taxonomy (NCBI): domain Eukaryota; kingdom Metazoa; phylum Chordata; class Mammalia; order Diprotodontia; family Vombatidae; genus Vombatus; species Vombatus ursinus. Next base: position 4,556,879 of record NW_020951369.1, read on the forward strand.
AATTGTGGCAGTTTCCAGACTTCTCAGCCCACAAATGCCAAAGACAACCTAGAAGGTCAGTAGGAAAGATCTGTTGGACCTGAGTGAGAGAGGAGTATGGTCCAGCCCCAGCACCAGGGGAGTGGATGTGGCAGTGGCTGACAGAAAGTGTGCCAGAAAGAAACAATTCAAGTATTGTAGAAACACAATCAGGTTAACACAAGATTTAGCAGCTTCTACATTAAGACATCAGAAGGCTTGGAATAGGATATTCCAGATGTCAAAGGAACTAGGATTAAAACCAAGAATCACCTACCCAGCAAAACTGAGTATAATCCTTCAGGGGAAAAAGTGGATATTCAGTGAAACAGAGGACTTTCAAGTATTCTTGATGAAAAGAGTCAGAGCTGAATAGAAAATTTGACTTTCAAACACAACACTCAAGAGAAGCATGAAAAGGTAAACAAGAAAGAGGGACTTATTAAATTTGAACTGTTTATATTCCTACATGGAAAGATGATATTTATAACTCATGAGACCTTTCTCAGTATTAGGGTAGGGCAGTTATAGACAGAGGGCCCAGGGTGAATTGGATATGAAGGGATGATTCTAAAAAATTAAATTAATGGGTGAGAGAGAATTGTACTGGGAGAAGAAGAAAGGGAAAAGTAGAATGGGGTAAATAATCTCACATAAAAGAGGCAAAAAAAAGCTTTTACAGTGGAAGGAAAGGGGGGAGGGGGGAGGGAATGAGTGAATCTTACTCTCATAGGATTTGGCTTAAGGAGGGAATAATATACACACTCAACTGGGTATGGAAATCTATCTTACCCTATAGGAAAATAGGGAAGGGGATAAGGGATAAGGGGGAATGATAGAAGGGAGGGCAGATTGGGGGAGGGAGTAATCAGAAGCAAACACTCTTGAGGAGGGACAGGATCAAAGGAGAGAATAGAATAAATGGAGGGGGCAGGATAGGATGGAGGGAAATATAGTTAGTCTTTCACAACATGACTATTATGGAAGTGTTTTTTATGACTACACATGTACAATCTATATTGAATTGCTTGCCTTCTCAGTGAGGGTGGGTGGGGAGGGAGGAAGGGAGAGAATTTGGAACAGAGTTTTGAAAACAAATGTTGAAAATTGTTTTTACTTACAACTGGGAAATAAGATATACAAGCAATGGGGTATAGATATCTATCCTGCCCTACAGGAAAATAGAAGGGGAAGGGGATAATGGGGGGGGAGGTGATAGAAAGGTGGACAGATTGGGGTAAGGAGGGGAGAGATGGGGAGAAAATTTGGAACTCAAAATCTTGTGGGAGTGAATGTTGAAAAGTAAATTTAATTAATTAATTAATTTTAAAAAAAGAAAGAAAATGACAATTCTAGAGGAGGGGGTGGGGAAATTGGGACATTAATACAATGTTGGTGGAATTGCAAGTTGGTCCAACCATTCTGATTCCAATTTGGAACTATGCCCAAAGAGCAATAAAAATGGGCATATCCTTTGACCTGGCAATTCCACTACTAGATCTGTATCCTAAAGAGATAAAAAAAAAA
>NW_020951369.1:4558433-4631795 GCF_900497805.2 Vombatus ursinus
GGACAAAAGTTTTTCAGAAATATCCTTTCCAGCTGTGCTGGCTTTATGGATGCTTTTTTTCCTTTTTATTTTTTCTGTTGGGTGCTGTGATTTCATCAGTATAGGAAACTCTGGGTACCTTCCTCTAATGTAGATTGCCAAAAATATAGTCTTAGAGACTTTAGTATGTTGAGAGGTTAAACAAGAGCTCCTGGTCACGCGTGTCAGTGTCAAAGCCTAGACCCATGTTTTCCTGATTCTATCTGTACATTGTGCCAGGCTGGTTCTCTACTATATATTCTATGATATTTTTATAGAATTATTCCTAGAATCTTAGAGCTGGGATCATTTAGTTAAACCTCCTTATTTTACAGATGTGGAAAATAAGGTTTGGAGGTTATGTATTTTGCTCAAGGTCACACGCACAATGAGATTTGATCCCAAGTCCATGATTCTAAATTCAAGACTCTTTCCATTATACCACTGGCCTTTCAGATTTTCGTAGCATATTTGACATTAATTGGCAATTGATGGCAGGCTAACATAGGACCATGGTCTTTATTAGGCCAGTTACATTGTTTGCCAGGGTTTTTTTCCCCCTCAAGTGTGAATTAGATGCTAATGTGGCTTGCCTTTGTAGCAGCTTGCTAAGAAATTAAGTAAAGACTGTTTAGGGCTGCCTGACAGAGAAGAATTGTTTTGAGCAATGAGTGAGATTTTAAATATCTATCTGTCTATCTATTCATATATGTGTATGTATGTATGCATGTGTGTGTATGAAAGACTAAGCATTTTATAAGTGCTATTATTTATCTTTGGGGGCTTAAGTGCATATCCTGATTAATAAATTCTTTTTAGCTGGCTACTTAAGTGTGCCCCTAGGGTTTTACCTGTCTAAAATAAATTTGGAGTTGCCTCTGGAATCTGTTTTGGCAGTTAAATATACTTTTTATCACTGGGAAGTGCTCCCCCCCTCCTTCCTCAAAATTGACGGAATTATATGTTTTTTGAAAGATAGCACCTTCTCTCTTGTTCATAGTTGTTATGTATGTGGAGTGAAAATGCCAAGAAAAATAGATTCCATAAATCTTCCAAATGAAACGAGTGGGTAGGTAACTTTACTGTAATTTTTCATTTAGAGTAGTACAGTGAATTGCTGTAGAAACACATATTCCTAGTAAAGTGTTTGGCAGTATGGAAATTAGTACCCACTTATGTTTGTCTTCAATTGTCTGACATATTTATGTTTTAGATTGGTCTTCTCAAATCACTGACCTTTTCTAACTGGGCCTCATTCAGAAACGAAGATGATGTAACATATACTATATCAATTTTCTAAAACTTGGCTTCTATGATACTGCTCTTCCTTTTTTTTCTCTGCTCATACCTCTGTCTTTTTTGTTGGTTGCTCTTCCCAACCTTCCTCAAGATGTCTCTTTGTATTTTTTTCCCTTGATGAACAGGTGCTGTCTTATAACTTCATTTATTAACCTCTATCTTAAATTTTATTTCCTGTCCCATCTTCTCAGCTGAACTTTGGCATTAAATGTTCATTCGCCTCCAGTACATTTCCACTTGGATTTCCTGCCATCGATTCAAACTCAACATTGCCTGTAAGGAAAGAACTTAAGTTCTTTTCTAGCAAGGACTATTTTTTATTTCCCTTAATATTGTTGTTGTTGTTAGTCCTTTTCAGTCATGTCCCACTCCTCGTGACCCATTTGGGATTTTCTCGGCAAAGATACTGGAGTGGTTTGCCATTTCCTTCTCCAGCTCATTTTACAGATGAGGAAACTGAGGCAAACAGGGTTAAGTGACTTGCCCAAGGTCACAAAGCTAGTTAAGTGTCTGAAACCAGATTTGAACTCAGGAAGGTGACCCATTGTGCCACCTAGCTGCCTACCTTAATATACCCCACAACAACTAAAATAATGCCTTCAACATATGGAAGGTACTCAGAATGAATGTCCCATAGTGAACTTTGCCATCTTTGTTGTCAAACAAAATTCTCATCCATATCTCTTGCCAGTGGAACCACAGTTATCTCTGTCAATTCAGAATAGAAGCATTAGTCTACTTAGATCCTTCTCTTTCCTTGTTTTGTATCTAATCTGTTTTCAAGTCTCATCTATTCTTTTTAAATGCTTATTGCATCCACCCCTTATTATTGGGACTACTGCACAGTTTCATTTTCTTGTCTCCATTCTTTCCCCACTCCATCTACCTAATGTTCCATTGCTAGACTGATCTTGAAACACAATATTCCTCATGTTACTTCCAACTTTCATTGACTTAGCATTGCGTGGGTCTAAATTGCCCAGTGTGACTTTACAGGTTTTCCATGATCTGACCATACCCAGCTAACCCAACTTCATCTCTCATCATTCACTATGATAAATCCTTGTGACAGTGAAATTTCCTTACCTCCTGAACATGCCATGTTCATTTTAAATTCCATGCCTTTATTACATATGTTTTCCTATATGACGTGTTTTTTCCCTTCCACCTATGTAAATACTAACCATTCTTCAGCCTCAATATCTGGTAACATCATTTCCAGCCACTTTAGCCCACAATGATCTCCTTCTCCTGAAGCACTTATCAAATTTATTTGGCACTTAATTCCTAGGCTGCTTTAGTAACAATTTACTTTACTTTCTCATGTAATTTATGTCATCTCTCCTTAACTAGATTGCAAACTCCTGTAGAACAGGTAGTGTGTTTTAAATATCTTATGTACACTATAACAATAACCTAGCATATAAATTCAGTACGTACTTAAGAAAAGTATGGTTTGTTGTAAGAATTGTTTTAAAATTATCTTGCTCTTTGTCTTTCCTTTCACTTAATGATATCAGTAAAGGGACTAGATCTAGACTATTCAGTTTTAGTTAAAGATCAGAGAGAGAATGGTGCCAAGACTGTGTAAAGCAAATATTGTCTCAGTTTTCAAAAAAGGGAAGAAAATGGAGCCCATTAAGTTTAAGCCAATGAGATTGATTTTTATTCCTGGAAAAATTCTAGAGCATATAAATTAAAGGGGTGTTTAGTGAACCTCTAGAAAAGGAAGTTGTGATCGTAAAGAACCAAAATGGCTTCTTCAAGATCTGGTTATTATTAACTTTTTTTATAGGGTCAGTAGATTAGTAGATAAGGGTAATGCTGTGTGTGTGTGTTTATACATACATACATATACACATATATATATATATATATACACATATATATGGAGGGAGGAGGGGAGACAGACACTAAGACAGAAAGTCAGAAACAGAGGCAGAGCAAGGAGAGAAAGGAGGAATGTTGTATTTTTACCTAGATTTTTAGCAAAGTCATTTAACCAGGTCTCGTGTTATTTTAGTGGACAATATTGGCTACATGAGGCATAATTAGGTGGATTCAGAATTGGTTGTGCCTGGACCCAAAGAGTTCAGCCAATTAATAATTGTGTCAGGAACTTTCTAGTAGAGTGCCCAGGCATCTGTCCTTGTTCTTTGTTGTAGATGATACTAAGCAGAAGGATAACTAACCTGTTGGTTGGTAAGATCTAAAAAGATCTCACTAATAGTGATCTCCGTAATATAATGATACAAAATATAGGTATGTGTAAAGTTCATCACTTGGGTTCAATAAATCAACTTCATGAGCATGATATGGGGAAAAGCATGGCTAAATAGCTATTGTCTAAAAAAGATCTGAAGCTTTTAGCTTAGCATAAGTCCGCAGTGATATATTAGCTAAAAAAGCTCATGTTAGGCTGCCTTAGAAAAGGCATGCTGTCCAGGATTGTACCATATAAGGACTAGTTGAAAGAACTGCCGAAATGTTAAGCCTGGGAAAGAGAAGACTGTAGGTAGGGGTGGATATGTTAGCAGCTTTCACGTGTTTGCAGGGGGATTACGTGGAGGATGAATTAAAACTATTTGCTTGACTTTAGAAGATAGAACTATGACCAGTACAAATGGGAAATTGGAGAGAGGGAAATGTAGATTTGGTGTAAGGAAAGACTTCCTAATAGAGCTCTTCAAAAGTTAAATGATTTGCCTTAGAAGGTATTGGGGTCTCTCTCAATAGGAATTTTCATGCAAAAGTGGGATGACCATTTGTGTTGTATATCATAGATTTTTGTTCAGATAGGGACAGGTTCGTCTAGATGGTAGCAGAAGTACACCTTAGATTCTGTGAAACTCATCTAAAGCTCATGATTCAGATCTGCTTGAAACCTGAACCTGGAATGGGCCTGAAAAACACCCAAGGAAAACTTGGGGAGAAATACATTTGCTTTCCATTTGAAGTGGTATTTTAGCCTATACCATTACTTCTTATTACCACCCCCTTGTATTTTAAGATCCTTAGTCCAAGTGGCAAAAATTATTTTGACATACTATAGCTGCCAAATAACCTTCAGTGAGGGACTGATAAGGAATGTACGTATTAAAGCATGTTTAGTTTTCTTTTATCATGTACATACTAGGAAGAAAATAGACTTGTCCATTTTTTGGATTATTTGAAAGACTGGTTTAATGTGAAGGTTATTGGTTTAAGTAAAATGTTCTGTCCCAAAAGCTTTCTCCTCACTTTATATCCGTTTGCTAGCCATTAAAATAGTTTAGAATTAGCAAACAGTTCATTTCTATATCACATGAACTACTAAAAATAAATAGAGGCATGGAAAATCCTAGTTGGTAAATAATCTTAATTATCTTTGATAACAGAATACATTGTCTTTTTTTTTTCTTAAAATTTTCTGACCTAAGCTACCTGATTGTTTTGTTTAGATCAATGTTAAAGTAGTCTGTGACAAAAGGGAATGTTATGTTTCATGAACTTTTTTGGGGAGGGGGTAATTGGGTCATATACTTTTTTTCCTGGATGATGAGAACAATATTTTAGTACCTTTTAATGAATTCTTTTCTTCCTGCTTTTAAAAAAGCCTACCAATAATCTGGAGACTCAATGAGAGTGATTTGAGGATTATAAGATGATTGAATGAGTTCAGTTCAGAGCATCTATTTGGAAGAATCTCATATAGGGATTCTGGGGAAAGGTATTTTCTTGGGCAGAAGAAGACCTGGTTCTTAGATTAGAGTAGGAGCTGTACATCAGAGCATGGGTTTGAGGTTGAACAAATCATGGTTTGAGCCGGACTGGATCATAGACTTAGAATTGAAAGGGATCTTAACAGATCCCCTCTTCCAAACCATGTGAATAGCATCTAGCTGGAACTGGGCAGAGTTCTTTTAGATACCCTCTTCATTGTCTCCAATCACACACACGCATGCATGTTTAATGCTCCTAAAATGTACTCTTATGGCCTGGAATATGTATCATCAGGGAAGTAAAGTGGTGACTTTACTTAAAGGCAAAGAGAGTATGGGTGCTGTGCCAGGGCACCCAGGAACAAGGGCAGTGTCAGAAGTAGGAAAAAGTCATAAGAAACTGGGTGTGGTAGCTCTTTCTGGAAGCTAGCCAAGCAAGTTCAGTGAACAAGATCAGAGATACAGTAGTTCCAACCAGGGTTAGAGATTGGTGGCATTTAGAATATAGCAAGAAGGAAACCCTGGGCCTAGGGGGAAATATTTTCCTTGAATAGGTTTACAGAAGGAGATTTTTCTATTCAGGAAGCTGATGAGGTCTGTGAAATCCATGGTCTAGGGTGGGTTTCTTAAAACCTTTAGTTTTAGGGGCAGCTAGGTGGCACAGTGGATAGAGCTCCGACCTTAGAGTCAGGAAGACCTGAGTTCAAATCTGGCCTCAGACATGTAACACTCACTAGCTATGTGACTCTGGGCAAGTCACTTAACCCTAATTGTCTCATCAAAACAAAACAAAACACCTCTAGCTTTGTACAGAGTGGAAAGAACACTGGCTTTTAGATTTGCTGGAGCAAGATCAAATCCTGGTTTCGACACTTCATTGTGTGACTGACACAATGACACTTGGACAAAAGTCACTTAGTCTCTTTTCCTTTAACTTTTCTGAACTAGAAAATCAGGGAATTGGACTAGATGATCTTTAAGGTATCTTCTAATTAGAGGATACTATGATCTTGTGTTCATCTGTTTAGTGGGAGGAGTGAAATTTAAAATCTGAAAATAATAGTAAGATGCTCACTAGAGATTACAAGTATGCTGCAGATAGATAAGCAAATCAATTGAAGTTGTATCTACTACTGACATAAAAGTTTTTATCTTTCTTGGGTTAGGTCCTTTAGATATTTGAGGGTTCTAGAAGTTCTTGTTGCTTATTTTATTCTTGTTTGTTTTTTTCTTTATAGAAGGTCTCATTAAAATAGACTCACCCTATTTATCTCTTTAGTATTAGGTCTTCTTATGTTTTATATGATACATTAAAGCTATGTATAGATCTGGAAGAAAACGGCTATAACTGCTCTCCATTCACTTTACTGAGTTTTTTTTTTTTTTTGGTGAGACTGTTGGGGTTAAGTGACTTGCCCAGGGTCACACAGCTAGTAAGTGTTAAGTATCTGAGGCTGGATTTGAACTCAGGTCCTCTTGACTCCAAGGCCAGAGCTCTGTCCACTGCGCCACCTAGCTGCCCTACTTTGAGTTTTGCTTTTAGTACATCATTCTTTTTTTTTCCCCTGGGAAGAACTTTTAAAATATTTTATTTTTTTCCAATTGCAAGTAAAAAACATTTTTTTCTTTCTCTCTCTCTCTTTTTTTTGGGGGGGGGGCTGGGCAATGGGGCTAAGTGACTTGCCCAGGGTCACACGGCTAGTAAATGTCAAGTGTTTGGTCTGAGACCGGATTTGAACTCAGATCCTCCTGACTTCAGGGCTGGTGCTCTATCTACTGTGCCCTCTAGCTGCCCCTTAATTTGTATTTTTCTAATAGTGATTTAGAGCATTTTTTCATGTGACTATAGATAGCTTTGATTTCTTTGTCTGAAAACTCCCTGTTCATATCCTTTGACCATTTATCAATTGGGGAATGACTTATAGTCTCATAAATTTGACTCAATTCTCTATATATTTGAGAAAGGAGATCTTTATCAGAGAAACTTGTATAAATTTTTTCTCAGTTTTGATTCCTAACTGTATTTCCCTTTATCCTATTTCCTCCATTTATCTTCTGTCTCTCCTTTCACCACGTCCATCTTCAAAAGTGTTCTGCTTCTGATCACCACTTCCCACAATTGTCCTTCCCTTCTTCTCTTACTCCCTTCCCTTTGTACTTCTCTGTAGAGTGAGATAAATTTCTATACCCACCTGAGTATGGATGTTATTTTTTATTTTTACCAGTTCCAATAAGAGTATTGTTCAAGCATTGTCTACTACCACCACCTTCTGTCTTCTCCACTGTAAAAACTCTTTCATGCCTTTTATGTGAGATAATTTACCCCATTCTACTCATCCCTTCCACCTTCTCCCAGTGCATCCCTTTCTCACCCTTTAATTTTATTTTTTTTATATCATTCCATCTTAGTCAACTCATACCCATGCCCTCTGTTCATGTATACTCCTTCTAATTGCTGTGATAATGATAAAGTTCTTGGGAGTTATAAGTTTTATCTTCCTCTGTAGGAATGTAAACAGTTTAACCTTATTGAATCTTTTATGATTTCTTTTTCATGTTTACCTTTTTATGCCTCTCATGAATCTTGTATTTGAAAGTCAGATTTTCTGTTTAGCTCTGGTCTTTTACTAGGAATGCTTGAAAGGCCTCTATTTCATTAAATATCCATTTTTCCCCCTTTAAAAGAATAATACTCAGTTTTGCTTGGTAGGTGATTCTTGGTTGGAGCTCCTTTGTCCTCTGGAATATCACATTCAAAGCCCTCTTATACATTAAATAGAAGCTGCTAAATCTTGTGTGATCCTAACTATCCCTCTATGATATTTGAATTGTTTCTGGCTGCTTGCAATATTTCCTCCTTGACCTGGGAGCTATGGAATTTGTCTATAATAACTTCTGGGAGTTTTCATTTTGGGATCTCTTTCAGGAGGAGATTGGTGAGTTCTTTCAATTTCTATTTTACCCTCTGATTCTATGATATCAGGCAGTTTTCCTTGATAAGTTCTTGAAATATGATTGAGATGTTTCACATTTTCTTCTATTCTTCTATATTTTCATTCTTTTGATTTTGTTTTATTGTTTCTTGATGTCTTATGGAGTCATTAGCTTCCTCTTGTCCATTCTGGTTTTTAAGGAATTATTTTCTTCAGTGAGCTTATATACCTCCTTTTCTATTTGGCCAATTCTGCTTTTTAAGAAGTTCTTCTCTTTAGTGATTTTTTTTTTTTGGTATATCTTTCTCCATTTGGCTAATTCTACTTTTTAAAGGAGTTCTCATCAGTGGATTTTTTTGTGTGTTTGTGTGTCTTTTTTACCAAGCTCTTTTCATGATTGTCTTGCATCACATTTCTTTTCCCCATTTTTCCTCTCCTGCTCTTATTTGAGTTTTCAAATCCTCTTCCAGGGGGTTTTTGGGGCCTGAGACCAATTCACATTTTTCTTTGAGGCTCTGCATGTAGCTGCTTTGATTTCCCTATCATCTTCTGAGTTAGTGTCTCGATCGTCTCTGTCACTATTGTTACTTTGTGTGGTCAGGTTATTTTGTTGTTGTGTGGTCATTTTTCCAGTTTTCCATTTTTTTGACTTATAACTTTATGTTAAAGTTGGACTTTGCTCCCAAGGTGGAGGGGGCACTGTCCTAAGCTTAAGGGTTTTTTTATGCTGCTGTTTTCAGGGCTAGTTCTGGGGGTTTATAAGTTTTCAGTTTTTTCAAGATGGTATGATCTAAGGATAGGTCACTGCTCTCCTGGCATGTGGTAGTATTTTTTTTTTTTTTTTCTGGCAAGGCAACTGGGGTTAAGTGATTTGCCCAGGGTCACACAGCTAGTAAGTGTCAAGTGTCTGGTCTGAGACCAGATTTGAACTCAAGTCCTCCTGACTCCAGGGCCGGTGCTCTATCCACTGCTCCACGTAGCTTCTCCTGGTGGAAGTCTGTGAGTGACCACAAGCATTCTTTTCCACTCTGGAACTGTGATCAGAGTCTCTATTCCCCTGGGCCCAAAAGCACTAGTCTGCTAGTGTTTCTCCTTGCCCTGGGACTGTGACCCAGAACATTATATGGGCAGTGCATCAGTCCTGCACCCAGTGCCAGCACTGGCTCCCGTGTAATCTCTTTCTAACCAGTTGTGTGTATGGGCAGAGAACTGCAGAAGCAGCTGCTGCTGATTCATTGATACCCCCACACCCCTTCCAAGGCCTACTGCTGGCTTGCCAGGGTCAGCCTGTGCTGGACTGTGCTCCACTCTCACCTCGTCCTTTTGTTGGTTCTGTCACTCCAGAATTCCTTTTGAGGCATTATTTTAAAGTTGTTTGGAAGATCATTTGGGAGACCCCAGCTGAATCCCTGCCTTTACTCCACCATCTTGGCTCTAATTCCTCCATCATCTTTTTTTTTTTTTTTTAAATCATACTCTGGTGCTCTGACATTTTCGGGCACGATTGTGGAACAAAACAAGAAGTTTATGTTTTAAGCTGTCATGATAGTTTGTCTAATATTGATAAATGTAAACATAGGTATATAGCTATGAATTCATGTATATACTTATATTTTTATTTTTGGAAGAAAAATGCTTTGAATTCAAACTCCATACTTTTAAAATTAGACCTGTAATTTAATTGGTATGAGGAATATCCTATGAAGAAATGTCCTTTGCCATTGCTGATGTGCCTGCTCTGTAACTTAGAGTTTTAGAGAGTTGCTTTGGACACAGGTTAAATAACTTGCCTAGAACTACAAAGAGAACTTGAACCCACATCTTCCTGACTCCCAACACTAGCAAGCATCCTATCTATTCCCTCATGCTGCTTATTATGTAGCATGTCAAATACCTAGTATGTTGGAGGGCTGGAGGCTGGGAGGATTTATAGATCATTCACAGTGATTTGTTATAGATGTTTTATTTGTTGGTCCTTAATATAGTTGTAGATTTCAGAGACATGGATAATAGTTGTTGTTAGACTTCAAAAAATGAAACCTTTTAAAATGTCCTAGAAATAAGGTTTAAAAGTTAGCTAAAAATGTAAGATTAAAAGCATCACAAAAAATATTGTGCAAGTACAAATTAGTTAGTATTTTGTATGGAAATTTCTTGGAGTTTCCTGCTAGGATTTTTATTTTTCTTTATCTTTGGCGTTAGACTTTCCAGAGAATTGCTGTTATTTGAAAGTTCTTTCTAATTAGGATCCCCTCTTGGTCTTCAAGAAGAGACTAGATAATCACTTATTGGATATATCATAGTGGGAATTCTTTTTGTGTGTAGGTTGAACTAAATGGTCACTGAGGTCCATTTCAACTTGATTTTGTGAAGTTTGTGTCCTAATTATAAAATAATATCATAAAGAAATGTTACCAAAATAGATGTTTTTCAAATAAAGCTTAAGATATAGTTGAACTGCTTCTCCCTCCTTCCCCCTTTTAAATTCCTAAGACATTGCAGTATAATATAACTGTGTCTAAAGTATTGTTTCCTAATAGCAAATAATTGAAAAAATAATGGTCGTCACTACCAGAAAGTACCACTTTTTTTTTCCCATGGTATTCTTTCATGTACTAGAATAAGCACTTGACTTCGAAGCAGAGAACCCATGTCTGTTGGACTTTTGGTTTTGTCCTTTGTAATAGAGATACAACAAATGTTTAAGAATCTACTATATGCAGAACAGTGTATTGGGTTTGGGGAAGGACTCAGAGGTTGGATAAGAATTGGTACCAGCCTCTTAGAACTTATATTGTAACAATTGAAGCAAATAATCATGGAACATTATGTGATAAGTGCATTAAAGTTTCAAAAACACTATGTGTTTAACCTTGGGCAAGTCACTGCCTTTTGGGGGCTTCAGTATCAGTGGATTTAGCTTAGCAATTAACTAGCATTTATTAAGTCTCTCTTATATGCCTAACACCATTATGTTTAATTAATGTTTGTTGACTGATTGTTTGGCACTGCAGATACAAAGACAAAAATGAAACATTCTTGAAGATTCAAGGAATCTTCAAGTAGCTCACATTCTAGTGGAGGAGATAACAGGTACATAAGTATTTATAAATTAAATATACGGTAGTTTTGGGGAAAGACACTAGTAGTAGTTGGGGGTTTCAAGAAAGGTTTTATGTAGAAGGTGGCATATGAACTGATTTTTGAAAGAAACTAGGGATTCTGAGAGGCAGAAGTGAGGAGGAAATGCATTCCAGGCTGACTTTAAGGGCAGTGTTTTACATGGAGATAGAAGATGGAGTGTCATGTAAGAGGAACAGCAAGACAGTGTGGTTAGTCTGTAAAGTGCATGAAAAGTAGTAATGTATAAGGATAGAATGGTAAGTTGATTGTGAATGGCTTCAAATAGCAGAGGAGTTTATATTTGATCCTAGAGGCAATGGAGAATTTAAGCAGGGGAATGACATTGTCACACTAGCATTGGGAAAATTACTTGGGCATCTGTGTAGAGGATAGATTGTAAAGGAAAGAGATCTGAGACAGGGAGACTAATTAGGAGGTTATTGAATTAGTCCTGGTGAAAAGTGGTGGAGGCCTGAACTAAGGCGCGGCTTTGTGAGTAGAGAAAAGATGTGAGAAATGTTGTGGGAGTGAAATTAACAAGAGTGGGCAATTATTTCTAAGGTTCATTCTACAGCTATGATACTGTCATTTCAGGCGAAGTAGTTAAAAAAAATTCAGGTATGTAGTTAAGTGGTAGATGAGCTTTGACATCCTCTGGTAGATATTTGTTAGGTTATCATTCAACTGGAGAATATATTGCTTAGTTTCATTATATTTTGTCAGTTGTGAACAACCTGAAGGATGGGAAGTGATTATTTTAAAAAGTCAAAATCTGTGGCTTTTACCATTTGCTGCTAGTTTCTCCCACCTGAAGTCTTGTCAAATGAATTCAGCCCTTCTGCAACTCAGCCATTCAAATACTTAAAGATCGCTATTATGTACTACCTTAGTTTTATTTTCTCTAGGTTCAGTATTCTTAGTTGCTCCATTCATCACCTAGGGGTTAGGGGTAGAAATTGTATTAGAGCATCTCAGAGGTCACGTCTAACTTTAAATTCTTAGAAGATCCAGTGTATGTGGATATCTAAATTATGGGTGTAATAGACATCATTGTTTCACTCCCACATTTATTGGAAAAGGTTCTAGTGAAACCCCATTGCTTATGATGCTTGCTTTTGGTTTTAGATAGATACTTTACACACACACACACACACACACGTATGTATATATACACATACGTGTATATACATATATATACACATACATGTATATACATATATATACACATACACATATATACACACACATATATACACACACATATATAAATATATTCTCTGTCCCTATATTTTGTAGGTTTTTAGTATAAAGGAGTGGTGTGTGTGTGTGTGTGTGTGTGTGTGTGTGTGTGTGTGTATAATATTTTTTTTTGACTAGGCAATAGGATTAAGTGACTTGCCCAGGGTCACATAGCTAGTGAGTGTCAAGTGTCTGAGGCCGGATTTGAACTCAGGTTCTCCTGTCTCCAGGGCTGATCCTCTATCCACTGCACCACCTAGCTGCTCCAGGAGTATTGTACTTTGTCAGAGGCTTTTTCTCCATCATTTCACACTGGAGGGTAAAAGGTATGCGTGGATTTTGTCCATAAATTCTGTAATCCAAAAGTTTGTTTTAACTTGACAACTGTTTCCTTTAAGAAAGGAGTAAAAATGTCGTGGTTTCTAGACACATTTTTGACTTGTTGAGATAGATTAAAGTCCATATTTAAGAATTCATGGCTTTTGCAATCTCATTGGAGAATATGGAAGATGAGGAGCTTGAGGAAAGGAGAGTATCAGGTGATGTGGGTTGTTAATAAGTTACTGAAATGAAATATAATAATTTTTTGTTCATGGGAACTTAAGCTTTCTGGACAGCCTTTTTTTTTTTTTTTAAACATGTTTCAATCAAAGATGAACTGTTCTCTGGCAAGTCTGTGACAGACATGTGTAACTGTTCAGCTGCAGCAGCAACATAGTGACAAGCCTAAGCACATACCTCACATTTGAGCAGCTGCTGGTCCTGGAGAAGGATGGGGGTGGAGTAGAGTCCTATGTGGAGGAAACTGGGGAGTGACAAAAGTAACAGAACATTTTTGGCCTCTAGCCAGTTCTTTCGTTGCAACATAGATGAAGTTCCTTGTTATCTTAGGTGCAACTTATAACATTGTATTTTAAAATATACTTTCTTTCAACCTTATACGTTCTAGAGACTTGATACTTTAGACATAACTGTCACCATCTGAATCTTGGCTCCACCTTGAACCAGTCTGCGGTAGACTTTTCCTTGAAAGAGCCTTTTAAAAATAATCCCTTTGACTTGAACAGCAGTATTGTAGTGATAATCATCTGTGAAAGTCTCAGCTACTCTGGTTAATGTAATGATCCAAGACAACTCCGAAGGACTCATTATGAAAAAAATGCCATCGTCTTCCAAAGACAGAACTGATGAACTCTGAGTGAAGATGGAAGCGTATTTTTTTTCCTCTTTATTTTTCCTGTCCCCCCATTGACGCTAATGTGGAAATAGTTTGCATGACTTCATAATGGGTATCATTTCTTGCCTTCTCAATGGATGTGGAAGGGGTTAGAGGGAAGAAGAGAATTTGGAACTGAAAATAAAAACAAAAAAATTAAAAGCAAAAGACATCACTTTTTGGGATCTAAAAGACCTAGATGAACAAAGGAACATGATAACAGAAGTTCACAGTTTGATTTACAATCCTTTTCTGTTATTTATATACTGAAATGTCTATGTTTGTTGAAATTCATAAGAGGAACTGGGGTTGGACCTGTGATTTCATGGCATAGGGAAGTTCTAGGTGAGGAGACTCCTTCTAGTCACCTTCTCTGCATCTTACAGTTTTAGTTGTCTAGAATAAAAGTGTCAAAACACCACATTCTCAATCAGAACCAAATTAAAATGGAATTGGGAAATATTTAACAAAATAATTGAAGATACAATAGAACACAAATAATGTTAATAAATGGTTTTCTAAGTCAGTATGCAACCTGCTCTTATGTATGGATTCTATTTGAGTTTGATACCATGGACCCAGAATACTGAGAGAGTAACTTACCCAGGGTGACACAGCCAAATTCATAATAAAAAAGTAGGAAACCCAAGACCAAAACAATATATATACTAGTATAAAGAGATAACCATCCAGATTGTAATCTATACACATGCTCTTTATAATCTGTTGAAATTCAGCAGAGGAACAATAACAAAAAATTGGCGGAGAGAAATGTTTCAGCTGACAACTCCATGGGTGGAAAGGTTCTTCTGCTTCACATACTGCTCTTCTCTTCTCCCCCCACCTTCACCCTCAGTATGTACACACACACATACACTGTGTCATTTTCCTCTTAGATGTTTAATAATAGGCAGCTTGGGGTAGTGAAGACAGACACCCATGCAGTCAGGAAGATCTGGTTTTGACAGAATACTAATTGCATGACCAACTTATTTCACTTCAGTGCCCGAGGCACTGTCTGAGTTGCTGATCTGCATTAATAAAGGGTGTTTCCAGTTAGGTCTCTTGCTGTTGCTTGGTGCTGCCTTCCCCCCCACCCCACCCCCCAATCCTACAGGTGTTTAACAAATGCTTTATCATGATTAGGTGGTGCTATGGTAGTGTCAGTATAGCAGTGGTATCAAACTCAAATAGAAACAGGGGGCAACCAAACCATACGTAAGGATCCCTACAGGCTGTATATTTATATAGAAAACTACCTGAAAACCATAAGCAAACACTATTTGTAGTGGGAATAAGCCAGAAGCCTTCTCAGTAAGATGAAGAGTGAAACAAGGATGCCCATTATCACCAATATTATTCAATATTGCGTTAGAAATACTAGCAATAGAAATAAGAGAAGAAAAGAAATGAATAAGAATGGGCAATGAGGTAATAAAATTATCTCTTTTTGCTGATGATATGATGACATACTTGTAACATCCTAGAGATTCAACTAAAAAGTTAGTTGAAGCAATTAATAATTTTAGTAGAGTAGCAGGATAGAAAATTAAACCCAAATATATCAACAGCATTTCTGTATATCACCAACAAAACTCCTCAAGAAGAGATAATAAGAAATATCCCATTAAAAATAACAGACAATATAAAATATCTGGGAGTATACTTACCAAGACAAATCCAGCAACACCATGAACATAATTATAAAGTACTCTTTATACAAATAAAGGCAGCTTTAAATAATTGGGGAAATGTTCATTGTTCATGAGTGGGCAGAGCCAATATAATAAAAATGACAGTTCTGCTTAAACTATTCTATTTATTCAATGTCACCCCAACTAAATTGCCAAAAAATTATTTTGTTGAGCTAGAAAAAATACTAACAAAATTCATTGGGAAAAACAAAAAGTCAAGAATATTAAAGGAATTAATGGGGGGAAATGTAAAGGAAAGAGGTTTAGAGTACCAGATCTTAAACTATATTATAAGACAGTAATTATTAAAACTATCTGTTACTGACTAAGAAATAAAAAAGTAGATTAGTGGAACAGAGTGGACATACAATACATAGTAGTAAATTATTATAGTACCCTTGTGTTTAACAGATATTAAAATTTAAGCTTTGGGGATAAGAATATACTATTTGGTAAAAATTGTTGGGAAAACTGTAAGGCAGTCTGGCAGAAATTGGGTATAGATCAGTATCTTACACCATTTACCAAGATAACCTCAAAATGGATACATGCCTTAAATATAGAGGGAGATATCATTAAAAAAAAATTGGAAGAATATGGAACTTGTTATTTCTCAGACTTATGGATAGGAGAATTTACAAATAAATGAGATTGAGAGCATTATGAGATATAAAATGAATAATTTTGATGACATTAGATTAAAAAGGATTTGTACAAATAAAACCATTGTAACCCAGATTAGAAAGAAGGCAGAAAAAATGTTTGGGGGGATTTTATAGACAGTTTCTCAGATAAAGGTCTCCTATCTCTAATATAGAGAACTCTGCCAAATTTATAACAATATGAGTCATTCCCCAATTGATAAATGGTCAGAGAGTATGCAAGACAATTTTTTGTTGAAGAAATCAAGGGTATATATAGTCAAATTAAGAAATGCTCTAAAACATTATTGATTAGAGAAATGCAAGTTAAAATAACTTTGAGATACCACCTCATACCTATTAGATTGGTTAAAGTGATAGAAAGGGAAAATGACAAAGGTTGGAGGGGATGTGGAAAAATTGGGACACTAATACATTGTTGGTATAGATGTGTATATCCTTTAACTCAGCAATACCACTGTATTGGTATTGGAACATCCTAGAGTATGTGTATATCCTTTAACTCAGCAATACATCCTAGAGTATCCTTGAGTATGTGTATATCCTTTAACTCAGCAATATCACTGTTAGGTCTGTTTCCCAAGATGATCAGGAAAAAAGGAAAACAACCTATATGTTCTAAAATATTTATAGCGGTTCTCTTTGTGGTGGCAAAGAGAGAAATTGTGCAGATGCCCATCATTTGGGGAATATCTAAACAAGTTATGGTATATGATTATGATGGAATACTACTGTGCTGTAAGAAATGATGAGCAGGCTGATTTTAGAAAAACATGGAAAGACTTGCATGAAATAACAGAGTGAAATGAGCAGAACCAAGAAAACATTGTATACAGTAATAGCAGTATTCCAAGAATAACTTTGAGTGAATAAGTCATTTTGACTGTTATAAATACTCAAATCAACTACAAATGATCTGTGAAGGGAGATGCTCTCCACCTCAGAGAAAGAAGTATGCGTAGTACCATTTTACATATATTGTGTTAAATGGTGGCCTTCTCTAGTGACTAATGGGGAGAGAGGGAGACAGTTTGGAACTTCAACTGTAACAAAAAAAATTAAATTAAAAAAACTATGTATAAACATTGTCTTCTATTGTATTTTTATTTGTTAAATATTTCTCAATTATATTTTAACATAGTTCACGTCTCACTTAGAAGTATTGTGATCTCCTATTTGATACCTCTTCAGTACTTCATTAAATAGATATTGTCTTTAAACTGTAGGAGCTAGCTTCTACATAAGACACATTTAAAAATTAAATAAATTTACTATTACTCAATATTTAAAATGATTTCTTCATAAAAATCATTTGTCATTTTCATTATATTGGCTTGGCCACCAATGAGCAATTACTATTTCTCTAATTGTTTGTCTTTCTATCCTTAAAGAATGTTTTTGTAGTTGTATTCATATTGTTCCTATGTATATCGTGATCCTTGGCATTTAAAAGCCATGAGAATGAAGCAGAAACACTGGTAGGTTATATCAAGCAGGAAGAGCATAGAGTTCAAGCCCTAAAGAGGAGTGTCTGTCTAAGGATTAACTTAGATAGCTAGCTAAATTTGGGGAGATTTCATTACCAAGTTGACTGCAGCATGACTAATTTTTCTGTCATAGAAGTTCACAAAGACTGTCTATGAAGGAAGTTTGTAGTTTATGTGGTAGGGAGGACCCACATGGACAATTGCCAATCCATAAAATATTGACCTATCCGTACACTCAAAGTTAAAGTGCTTACCATGGGACAATGAGTATCATTTCCTTCCTATCTCTAACTGTATCTTAATTTGCCTAAGTTGTTTCCAAAACTGGATTATTTTTAAAAGCTAGGAGAGCATGCTACTTAAAGGAATTCTGTTCTGAGTACTCGTGTGAAAGGATTCTTTGAAAAATCTGCAAGAGAAATTGGGTGGTAAATCAGGATTTCATTTAATTATTCATTATCTGGATATTTAAATACTTCAATACTTTGACAGCATAACTGCATCAATATAATTACTCCCTACCCAACAATGCAGATTGCAACCCACTCACATCTTTTCATCTTATTTAGTTCTTATCCATTTTCTTTCCTTAGTCCCCCACTGGTGTCTACTCACTGTCCTGCAGGGTATTCCTCTGAGTCTTCTGATAGTATGTGGGTTGTACAATGCTTTGATATCTATTAGGTTACTTTTTGTGTTCATTTCATTGTAGTTAATGTGCTTCTGTCCATTATACTTACAGTGCATCTTTCCATCATTATTTGGGTGACCCACACATTTTATTCCTCTGAGATTGTATTATTTCATGATTGCTAGCCACATAACACAACAGGAGGAATGTTGCTTTTAAAAAGATGGTTTTATCTTTCAGGGAGAAATTTGGGGTCGAAAGTACTCCTCAACTTCCCAAAAGAAACGCAGCTTACTGTGCCCTCCTGTTTAAATCTGGGCTTCAATTATTGTCCATCCGCAGTTTCTGTACAAGCTAAGTATTAATGGTGGCCAAGCTCTATGAACTTTTCATAGGCTAGACCAGAGGTGTCAAATTCTCTGTCAGCAAAATTCCCCAAGGGCGCAGATGACTAGATTAAGATCTAATTGGGAAATGTTTAACAAAATAAATAAAAATACAATCAACATAGATAATGTTAGTTTGTAGTCAGTATGTGGGCTGCCAGCATCCATTTGAGTTTGACACCACTTCATCACCACTACTCTCACCCTACCCCCACTAGACAACAGGCTTTCTCTGTCTCTTTGTTTTTTTCTGTGTAGATTGTTAAACGGATCTCTTCAGTAATTGTGTAAATTCTCCTTTACTGGACTGTCATCTCCTACATGTCCCCCAAGGCTCTGAATTGGGCAGCTTTGTCTTTTTTTCTCTACACCCTCTCTCAGTGATGTCATCAACTTCCATAGGATCAATTATGGCTATGCAGATGACTACCAGATCCATATATCCAGCCTTAATTTCTCATCAACTGTTTCTCTAGACATCCCACCTGCATATCTTCTCGTAGGCATGTCAAACTAAACGTGTCTAAAACAGAACTCACTTTCTTCCCCTATTAAGTTCCCTCTATTTCAACTTTCTTTTGAGAGCAAGAACATCTTTCTATCATACAGGTTTACAATTTGGAATCATCTTCAATTTTTGATTTTTCTTCAATTTCCATGTGCATTTATTTTTCAAGTCTTGTCAGTTTTACCTCTGCAACATCTCTTATCTATTAATTTCCCTCTCTCTGTTCTCGTGGCCTCCACCTGGGTTCAGGTCCTCATTTCCTCTTAATTTGTCTTCCCGCTTCCATTCTCATCCCTCTCCCGTCCAACACAGCTAGTAAGTGTCAAGTGTTAGATTTGAACTCAGGTCCTCCTGACTCCAAGGCCAGAGCTCTATCCATTGTGCCACCTAGCTACCCCTCTACTTACTCTTTAGGGGTTTCTTGTTTGTTTTCTTAATTGGGAGAGATCAATGTTTACTCTATGGGATTAAAAATACCTGCTCTTTTGGAGATTAACCTAATAGTTTTGGGTGTGGGTGTGTGTGTATGTGTATGTTCTGTAATTTTTTAAAAGGAAGACATGAAACTTTTCTTTTTACACACATCTGTTTTAGTGTAAGTCCAGATAGAGCCACCCTGAAAACCAGGAAGACCTAGGTTCAAATCCTGCCTCTGACACTTACTTGGCGGTGTGACCTTCTGCAAGTTATTTTGCCTTTAAGTGTTTAAGACTATATGTTGCAGAGAAGGTGCTGACCTGCATTGGTAGAGGGATTTTCCTCACCCAGAATCTTCTTCACCAATGAAATCATAGGTCGATTTTGGGGGGAGGGGTGGGAGAGTGGGAGAGTGTGTTATGTACATATTTCACTTGACATGAGAACTAAAATGAAGCTACCTTGGATATAATTATAAATGTAACTGTCTTAAACATCAATAATTTCCATGTAAATGTGTGTGTGTATAGGTTGTAGATATGAGAGAATGTTGTTGTTTTTTTTTTACAGGCACAATGTTGTAAGCCAAGCATGGTTTCATGGTTCAAGTTTGAGACTGGAATAAAGTGAGACAATCATAGGCCATCTTTTGTAGTTAACAGAAGGAAATTTACTTAGCTGTAGTATGGAAAAACCAGCCTAGCTTTTGTGGGATTGGACCTTAAGGAAAACACCCAGCCCAATGACAGAGACGCTGTTTATTGCTCCTGTCACCCAACCCTTTAGTGACAAGGGCCTAAAGGTCTTCTAGAGACTCTTCTACCACTTAAATGGCCTTACTACTGTTAGCTGATACTCCTGACTTTAGGGATGCAAAAAGTGCTGTGTAAGGTGTACTGGAGAAGGAAAAGAAAACTAAAATGGAAAGAAAAGAAAAAAAGACACGAAGACATGAATGTGGAGAGGAACAAAGGCCAGCAATCCCAAGCTTCCCCTCACTTCACAGAAGGATTGATTCCCAGATTAATGATCTGGTCCACATGAGGGGTAATGCCAAATCTTTGCTGATCACAATGGGTCTTCCAGTATAAATCAGTGATGATGGGCAGGAGCAATGTCAGGAACATCAGAACCACAGTACAGATGATAACATTTCTGAACAGATGCCAGTCGTCATCATGAGTCAGGGTCATCTGTAGTAAAGTAGCTGAGAGGCTATTACCCTCTTATATAAAACCTCTCCTGGTGTTTGGCTTAATACAAAGAATTGCTCTGCATCATGACCTACTTTGTGTTCTCTGACACACCAGCCAAGACCTCCATCTCCCTGGTGCCCCCATGGTAGGAAGAGGGGGAGGGAGATACCAAATCTTTACCCCTTCTGGATTCTGTTGAGTTACTTTTCTCCTTTCTTCCAAGGAGCTGAGTTGGCAATTTCACTTTCTTCCTATTGCCAGAAAGTAAGGTACTTCCCAGGAACTCCACTCCACCCCTTTGGTCTTCCAAGCTCTTCCTTAAAAGGAGATTCCATTAGCCACTGTGTACTGTGCTAACAGCAATGTAGAGGGACCTTTATCATTTCTAGATTACAGCAAGCAAAAGACTATAATAGGCTTGCCACTTTGCTGATGCTAGATCCTGTACCTGGTTCTTGTCAATCTGGTGGTTTGCTTTGGGAATTGGAAAGAAAGTAGAGACTCATAGTCGATCTTATAATTAACAAAAGGAAGTTTACTTAATCATAGAATGGGAAAGATATTCTGCACACATACAGCATAGAATTAATGGGGCACAGCTTTCTTGTTTCTGCATTTGTTGTAGTAGTACTCTAGTATCAAATCTGAGGAAAGAACTCCTGACTTCTGCTTTGGATTTTATACTTTAGGTATCAGGAAGTTATAGTTCAAGCCTTAGCCCTGATTGAATTAAGTCTTGAGGATGGTTTCAAAATTTGTAAGGAAAAACTTTGTGGCATGGGGCCTTTGGAAAATCTGGCCCATCTTATGTGACATGGACTTTGGTAGACAATGGTCCTACCACAACTGAATACTCTGCCTTCTTCCAAGGTACAGTGTAAATCTAAGCTATGCAAAGTGCTTATCTGCTTTTTCTTATTTTGTATTGACACATTCTTATGTGACTGTGAGACAGCATGTGAGGTAATAATTTTATGTTGGTATATGTATAAATGGTACCTTTTAGTTATACTCCAAATTTAATTTTCTGATGAAAATATCCTACATTAAGTAGGATTAAGCAGTATGATCTATTTATTTTAAAACTCATCCAGCTTCTTAAAATCTTAAAGTAATGTCTGCTGTGACTTTTTAAGGCATGTGATAGATACTTGCTTCATTGCTACAAATTGAAATTTAAGTAATAAACATTTCAATTTGTTTTAAAATTACATAATATTTTTCTCCCGTTATCATTACTAACCTCATGTGCTCTCTATTCCCTTTTTTTCTTTTATCAGTAATTACAGCTGTCCTGCTCTCATCACATCAACTTTTTTTTTTCACATCAACTGTTTATCAGTATTACTCAATAAGATGTCAACAGTACTTGATGTTCTACTATAGATGCCAATCATGTAGATCCTACAATTTCTTCCTGGCCAAAGAGGGAGTAAAGTACAGTAAAATAATGCTAAATTTGTACTAGAAGACCTGGACTTGAATCTGTGCCAGCCACTTACTGTGTGAGTTTGATCAGGCCGCTTCACTTCTCTATTTCAGTTTCTTCATGATAAAATGGGGCAGTTGAACTCTACCCTTAAGTTTTTTTCCAGCTCTAAATCTGATCCTATGATTCTTTTATATCTTTGAAAATTTTCAAAACTATGTTATATGCTGTAAATTTTGAGTGTCTTAATTCATTTCCATTTTAACCTTGAGAAGCAGCATAGAATAATAGAGACAGTACTCTACCATTTGCTCATAACTATGGGACTTTGGGCAAATCACAACTTGTGAGTTCCAGTTTCTTCCTTTGTAAAATGGACACAATATCTACTCTGCCTGTCTCCATAGTTATTTTGAGGTTTGATTAGATAACAAAAGCAATTTATAAATTGTAAAGTTGTCAACAAGCATTTATCAAGAGATGGACTATTGTATGTGAGGAACAACAAGAAGGCCCTGGATCATAGAGTAAGTGAAGGGTAGTCAAATGTAAAGATAGGAAAGGGCCAGACTGTGAAGGTCTTTAAAAGCCCAAGTAAAGTGCTATAAAACAGAAAGTGGTATTATTATTTATTACCACCGTTTGCTGCATCCTGTGGCATGTTAGCATATCACTAACCATCTCACAAAACATGCATTTTATAAAATGACAGCTTTGAGAGTGCTAATGCTCTTGCTTTTCAATTATATGGTGTCTGAATTCGCTTTTTTCACTGTCATAGTTTTAGCATTAGAAGGTTCTACCTTCCCTTTGAAAAATTAGCTATCTCTGTTTATACCATCCTTTGTATTATTTACTGTGATTCCTCAGAAATCACCTGTAGTAATTCAGAAATCATATATGCACATTTTTTCAGTAACCTGAAATGTAGTTTGTTTGGTCCAGATAGCTTACTCTTTCAAGGTATCTCTCTTAACATCTCTATACTTATCTTTATTTTCCATTCATTATTCATTTTTGTTCTTTCCTTCCCAGATGCCTTGATAGGGAAAACAGAAGCAAAATAAGAGTGAAGTAGTTTTGCCTTTTCTTTGTCTATTATCATTCTTCCATATATTTCATGTAGGAGTACTTGACTTTACTTGATTTATTTGGGTCCCAGCAGAAACTCTTAAGCATTTATCACAAGCTCTACATAGGACTTTATTCTTTCTTATACTCTTATGTGACCCTGCCTCTCTTGAATTTGAATTACCAGTCCTTACTCTGTTTTTGGTAGGGAGGGCTTCCTCTTAGTCAAAGCTGTCCACAGCCCATGGGGACACCAGAGAACTTAGTGCTAACAGTTGCTTTTTTTTCCTGCTCTTCCTGCCAATACCCCCTTCTTTTCCTCTTATAGTTGATCACTGAGTTCCCCTTCAGTACTTCCTGAGGGAGAGAACCCAGAACCCCATTCCACTTAGGCCTACTCATGAGCAGGGGGGTAACCAACAACAATTTTTCTGATAAGATGGAAGACCTCCAGTTCCTATTATCTGCCCTGCCACTGCATCCTAAGGTCTTCTGGGCCTTCAGTCTGTCCTTAAGACCTCCAGACACTGTCTTCTGAAAAGTTCATCCCTAAGGATCCCTGGGCCCTTGCTATCCATCTCACTGGTGTAACCTTAGGGCTTTGGGACTTTTATATATTTCCTGTAGCTGATCTCTTTTATGTTTGTCATCTCTACCAGTTAGTGTGGGCTCATTGAAAACAGGAATTTTCTTGCTCTATTTGTATCCCAGATCTTAAACACACAGTACTTGGAACATAGTAAAAACTTATCAGTGAGCTCTCTCTTCACACTTTTAACCTCCTAAGGTCGTATAAGGTGTAAGGTTGTTTAACCTTCTAGGTAGGTGGTATACCAGATTTTTCTCTGTATCTTTCTCCTTATTTATCATGAGTTAGAATGGTCATTGCCTACCAAAGTTCTTTTCCACATTATCAGCGTATTTTTCTTTACTGGCCAGAATCAGAATCAGTATCCCTCATTTACTTCTCCCATCTTTTTGAAAGGTGAAAATATCAGCAAGTCAATAATGCTAGTTAAAGCAAGCTTCTTGGTGACTTCTGGGTGGTAAGTGGTCAGAATTCATCTGCCTTCTCATGAGCAAATTTGTGTAACTATCACATTAACATGAAAAAGACTAGTAGCACTGACTTTAGGGTAGCACTGTGGATTCACTTGGTTGTTGGTACCACTGTACCTTTTCCATTTTACCACATACATTGCCGTATCATTTATTCAAACTGGTTCCTACTCCTGCAGAATATTACGTGTCAGCTTTTGTCTTAAGTTTTGATTACCTCCATTCATATAAACTGTTTTTATGTTCACAATTTTCAGAAATGAGGGAGTATTGATTATTATTTTGTACTTTGTTTGAATGCTTATTATGTACTTGATTTTCAAAATTTTTATCCCTTGTTTTTGCTGGAGGGTATGTATATATTTATATATGAGCTGTAAGGTTTCTCCACATACCCATTGTCCCTTTCTTGAGTCTACATTTTGGTTATTATCTCACTGTACATTGTGGCTCTTATATTGTAGGAATTTGTTTTATGTTTTATTTTTTTTTAATTGGTTGTTATTTTTTTTTGTTTGTTTTTGTTTTGTTTTGTTTTTTTTGTTTTGGCTAGGCAATGGGGTTAAGTGACTTGCCCAGGGTCACACACCTAGTAAGTGTTATGTGGCCAAGGTCAGATTTGAACTCGGGTCCTCCTGAATCCAGGGCCGGAGCTCTATCCACTGTGCCACCTAGCTGCCCCTTCATGTTTTATTTTAACCTTATTTGGGTAATGCCCAAAACGTGATTTATGGTCAGCTATTTAAGATTTCTTAAAAGAAATCAGAATTGGTTGCTTTTATATTTTGTCAAATGTACATCCAGTTTTAATAATAAAAGGAATTTTCCAAGAGCTCAGGGCGACATTGTTATCACTGATCTTGAGCCTATCTTTGCTATTTTTGGACAGTATTTTGGCATTTTTGATGAAGTTGAGATTTAACAAACCACATTTAAATATGATAGTATAAGCATCAAAATGAAGTGTGTAAATCAGTCAACAGCTGTTAGATATTATGTCTTACTTTCTCTGCCAGGCAATGTGTTGAGCACTAGGGCTACAAGGAAAGGCAAAAACACAGTCCCTACTCTCAATGCACTCAGCTTTGGATGGGGGAGCAGTATGCAAACAGCTATATAGATGTATATATGTATATATGATGTATACAGGGCAAATGGAAGTATTCTTAGAAGGAAGGGATTAATAGCAAGGAGACCTGGAAAAGACGTCTTTCCTAAGGTAGGATTTGATTGTAGACTTAATTGCTTTTTAGAATATGTACTTTTAATAGGACTGCCCAACCACACTGGATAATTTGGCATTTATTTAATGACCTATTGTATAGTCTTTTTATAATTTTAAAGGAATTTGAGAAGGAGCATTGGTGGTCTGTCATCCTTTGGAAACCTAGATAAGTAAGCAGTCAGCATTGAAACTTGTCTTTCTTGTAAAAGTAGGTCAACCATGGATATGAGTTTTATTTTGGAGATTTTGAAGGTGTTTCTTAGGATAAACAAAAATTTTGATGAACCTGTAATGTCGTTGATGTGGGTACTTCCTTCAGTTGTGCAGATTGCTATTTAATTATGCTTTCTTATCTTCTGTTAATCTTGTCCATGTCCTCCTATAAATCTTCCGCTGGGATTTCCTGTAGATCTTTTGCTATTGTGTGGAAATCTTGAGGCTATCCATCAATTTATCCCCTGCTCTCACTGCAGCCCCCATCTCTCTTTTTCTAGTCATACATTTCTCTAATAATGTTCTTTATAGTTATTATTCTGTGCAAATCTTCATTGTGAATATGTTACTCATCTTTTTCATGGTACATCTTCATTGCCTAAAGGTTCTATGAAATTTGTTATCAGTCACTACTTTGAGAAAAGAGAAAAGAAGTGGTCTAATTTACATAGTGAGAGTGAGAGACAGCAGGTAAACATCATCTAATCCAACCTCCTCATTTTAAAATGAGGACACTGAGATCAAGTGATTTGCCCGAGATTACAGAGACAAAAAAACTCTAATTTCCTGATTTAGTCACATTCTTTTCCATAATACTATGCTGTCTTCCTGTGGACTAAGCCAGGATAATAAAGTTTCGAGAGCGGCTAAATTACTGGTAACATTTACTTTTATAAACTTTGTTTTGGTGAGAGTTTGAATTTTTCCAGTATCTCCTTCCTTGATTATCTGTGGCAAATATTAAGCCCCTAATTGATTTTCTTCTTCTACCTGGAATGTTTTGAGTTTTTCTTTCTCCTGTTTTCAGTATACTTTTACCCAGGGTATTAGGTAGTACGTTTGACTCCCTTCTACCCTATGAAAAAAGTCATAATGTATGCCAAAGCTAAATATGAATGACTTTCAGGGAATATGTACTGTTTGGGGTTTTAGCATGAATATGAATTAAGTATATGCACAATTTTGGCTGAACTAATAAATTGATCAAAGGATGAAGTTAGTGAGACCAAGACCAAGATTTTGTCAGTCAAGTTATTTACAAAAGTTATATATGCATATGTGTGTGTATGTGTTTACAATAATCTGACTAATTCATAAGCATACCTAGCCAGATCAGTTGGGTTGATACTGTCAATTAGACCTGAACATATAGACAGTTTAGGGTAAAACTGAAGCTAAGAGACCATTTCAATAGGAATCAAAGGGCTTGAATTCCAATTCTGGTTCTATCATTAATTAACAACGATTTTGGTACAAGCCACTTGGCTTTTCAAGGGCTTCACTTTCCTCATTCCTATAAATAAGGGTCTGGATTAGGTTATTTTAATGGTCTGTTCTAAAATTATGACAATTAGGAGGGCAAGATTCCATCTGTGGTCAAGAAAAATTCGAACAGGTTTATACCTTTTAGGAATAAGTACTAATAAGTGATTTGAGGTGAGTTGTCCCTGGATTCCTCCAAATTATTTTAACTCATTCTTTTCACAGTAGTAAGTATGTAATTATTGAATATTTAATATCCCTTAATTTTTTCATAAATCATATTATATTAAGGACATAACTTTTAAAAAATTTTCACATTCTGTTAACTCTTTTGCTGGTCAAACATTCTAAGGCAATTTGATGTTATTACCTATTCCAGACCATGGGGAACTCACGGAGTAGTGAGCAGTGACAGCACTACTTTAGACTGGGAATCTACAACAGAAAATAAAATCCGTGATATAAACATATCTGATGCCCTGCAATAACCCTATTACATCTCATCACCAAATGCAGGCTAGTTAGGAAACTGAGGCAGACAGAGGTTAAGTGACTTGCCCAAAGTCACAGAATTAGTAAATGTATGACACAAGCTTTGAAGTCAGATCTTCCTGACTCCAGGTTGTGGGCTCTGTATATTATGCCACCCAAATGCCAAGTAAGGTCAAAACCTGCCCTGACCCTGAAAGGGTCTCAGGGACTCCAGTAGTCCCTGGATCACGCTTCGAGAACCATCGCTTTAAGTTTTTCCTAAAGAGATAATCGAAATTATCTGAATCCTAAATAACTAAGTAAAAGAGAATCTAAATAAATCCATACCAGTTACTGCCTTCCCCAGCCCCTCTTCATTCCACTGCCTTCACTCTGTTAATTATTTCCTATATATCATGTACATAGCTTGCTTTGTATATATTTGCTTGCATGTTGTCTCCCCCAGTACTTTGTAAGCTCCTTGAGGGCATGACTGTCTTTGGCCTCTTTTTGTATCCCCAGGGCTTAGCACCGTGCCTTGCACATAGTAGGTGCTTAAGATTTTATTTATCAATGGATCTCATTCATTCATTCACTCAATAAACATTTATTAAGAGAAACTTTTTATTTTGGTGTATGTAGCTTTGTCTGTATTTCTTACTGGGAAGTTTCCTTATTTCTGTCAAAGGTGTTTGGCAGGTTATATCCCTTCTCTGGTTCTCAGTTTCCCTGTGTATTTAATGAGTTTGCACAAATTTCTAAAGATATCCTTCACACTTAAAAATTCTGTGAGGCACCATGATATATTGGAAACAGCACTGGATTTGGGCATCACAGGAACTTGGTTCCTGCTATGCCATGTACTTAGCTTTGTGACTTTGGGCAAATCACTTTGAGGGCTTCATTTTTCTCATTAGTAAAGTGAAGTGATTGGACTACAATTAGGGCTCCTTAAACTTTTTCCACTCACAACTCTGGGTTGAGACCCATATGGGGTGGATGACTGAGGTCTCTTACAGCTCTAAATGTGTACTACTGCAGCTTGAGTTATTGAGCAAGTAACTCGTTCCTTGAAATAATTCCTTCCTCCCTCCTGTAATAATTGGGAATTACTTGCCCCTGTGATCTCCAAGGTTCCCTTCCAGATGTAAATCCTCTGAGCCTAAGATGGGTAGAAGTTGAAGAGACAGATAATTGAAGTTTGCTAGCTTAACAACAACAACAGAAGAAGAACCTACTAAAAATTAGAGCTATCCAAAAGTAGGATGGGCTACCTTTGGTGTGTAGTAATGTCTCTGTTACTGGAAGTCTTAACAGTGGAATCTGGTTAACCTCTTGGAAGTTGTAGAGAGGACTCTTTCCTTATCAGGCATGGAATTCACTGGATGGCCTTTGATATTGAGGTTTTTTTAATTATCAATAGCTAGTTTTATTCTGTCAGTGGAAAAAGTACAGGTTCTGCTTTTCCAATTGCCATTGGTTCGTTGGTCTCAATTTTAATTGAAGTTTTAAAAATTCAAAGAAAAAAACTGTCCAAATTTAATCTTAACTACTTTTTTAAAAAAAAATTCTTAACACTAACGAACTAACTTTTTTATAGAAGTACTCATACTCAGTTAAGCTTGTTTTCACCCAGATAATTCACATGATGACTTCATTTTATTTTAGCTTGGGAGTTTGGCTTGAGTCCTTGGTAATAGTTTCCTTTCTTTTTTGAACGATAATAGAAAGATTAATGTTATCTATACCTGTATATGTACGTCAGAACCATATTTAGATCATTTCTCCATAGGCAAGCTAAGAAAGGCATAAACTGACTTTTTGAGCTCAGTCTGTCTGGGTTGCCCACTTATATTGGCTAATTTTTTTTTTTTTTTTTTTTTTTTTTTTGGTGAGGCAGCTGAGGTTGAGTGGCTCCCCCAAGGTCACACAACTAGTGTTAAGTGTCCGAGGCTGGATTTAAACTCAGGTCCTCCTGATTCCAGGGCTAGTGCTGTATCCACTTCACCACCAAGCTGCCCCTACATTGGCTAAATTAACCAAAAATATTCTATAGGCTTTTGTCAGTAAACACCTCTTATTTATACCTCAAAATTTCCTACTTTTTTTTTTCTCCTGAATTCACAGAAGAATTGGTGCCTAGTCAACAGAGCCTGCTAAGATGCTGACTTTAGTGCTTCTTTATATACCAGAATTTATTATCTATAAATAGATGCTGGATTGAGTTAGTTTTTAATTGTGGGGTCGACAAATTAATTCTCGTCTCAGTGTACTCAGTAATTACAGTAGCTCAGATATATGGAAATGTGTTCAACTATAGAACTCTTGTATTCTTAAAAATACACTTGTGTAATGTTCGTAATACATGTTTAAAACATTTTATTACATTCTTCCTATATTTAATTTTTTTTGACTTGACATTTATATGTAATGTACAATTAAGAAACTATTAAATATTTACTATATGCCAAAAATAGTTTGGCTGTTTTTTCCCTTAAAGTTTAACATATTTATCTCTTAAATGCTACTATTCATCATTGTATTCCTAAACTTCACCATTTAATTAACCTTGTTGGTTCACTTAACCGATCAGCTTTGTTAGTACTTTGAATTTGTTTGACCTGTTATTGCTCATATAGGTTGTATTTATTTAACTTTTTAAGCACCAGACTATTTAGCATTTAGATAGGTATTTAAACCAGGATACTCAAAGATTAGACTTTGAAACACTAAAATTCTTTGTGTCACTGAAAAAAAAAACCCTGTTTTGAATATACTGAGTTGGTTTTTTTTTTTTTTTTGCTGTCCATAAACGCATAGTGATGCTTATGCTGCCATGTGAGTGGGTAATTTTTAGAAATAAACTCGATGGCATTTATTGTTTACTAAAGTTTAGACAATCAGATGAAAATGTGTATTTAAAAAATTGGTGTATTGAAATTCTTTCAAGCTTAGTGGGGATTTGGGGGGGGACCCTTTACGTAGCTGTGGAAGTTGTGTATTTCTAAATCTGGACTTTTATTCATTAGGATTAATTGAAAGAGATGACTATGGGAAGCCATCTGGATTAGTTTAGATGATAATCTGCTATATTTTCCCTTTTGTACTAGGGAATTGAAGCTTTCCAGATTTGGAAGATGCGGAGGAGACTCATGCTTTATCATTCTTTCAGAGCTGGCAGTCTTTAGTGTGGTGATGGTGCTATCCTAAGGCAGAAAACCAAGCTACTTCTCTTAAAAATGAAAAGTGGACTTCTTTGGAAAAGTAGGGGGAGGTGGAGCCAAAAGAATAAAGGCAGGGACTCCCCTGAGCTCTCCCAAATTCCACTCCAAATAACTTTAAAATAATGCTTCAAAATGAATTCTGGAGTGGCAGAACCAGCAAAAGGATGGGATAAAACAGTTTTCCAATCTAAGACAACTTAGAAGGTTGGCAGGAAAGATCAGTACAGGGTGTCCCCAAGAAGCCAGCAGCAAGCCTTGGGTGTGTGTGGATCAAGTTATTGTAACTTCTGGAACTCTCAGCCCACAGACAGTAAGGAGGTTGGACAGCTGGTCAAAAGGACATTACAGGGGACCCTGTACTGGCACTGGGTACAAGACTCTGTAGCCCATATGAGGTTCTGGGTAAGGAGGATCACTGGCACACTATAGAGCATGCAGGTACAGGGGAGCAGCAACCCTGGTCATAATTCCAGGGTGGAAAAGAGTGTTTGTGGTTGCTCAAAGACCAGAGCACAGGTCAGGAGACCAGTGACTACACCTGTCCTTAGATCATACCATCTTGGAAAAACTGAAAACTTACAGACCCCCCAGAACTACCGCTGAAAACAGCAGCACAAAAAACCTGAAACTTAGGACAATGTCCCCTCCACCTTAGGAGCAGAAAAATGACCAAAAAACAAAATAATCTGACCATAGAAAGTAACTATGATGACAGGGAACATCAAGACATAAACTCAGAAGATAACAGTGATATCAAAGCAGCTACAGACAGACCTCAAAGAAAAATGTGAATTGGTTTTAGGCCCAAAAAGAACCCCTGGAAGAGCCCAAAAAGGATTTTAAAAACCAAATAAGAGGGGTAAAGGAAAAATTGGGAAAAGAAATGAGAGTGATAGAAGAAAATCATGAAAAGATCTTGGTAAAACAGGTACCAAAAAATCACTGAAGAGAACTCCTTAAAAAGTAGAATTGGCCAAATGGAAAAGGAGGTACAAAAGCTTACAGAAAATCAACTAAAAAACTTGTTGAAATAATGAACAACTCAGCAAAGTTGAATGATACATAAAATAAACCCACATAAATCATCAGCATTTTTATTACCAACAAAGTACAGCAGCAAGAGAAAGAAAGAGAAATTCCACTTAAAATAACCATACACAATAACCTGCAAAGACAAACCCAGAAACTCTATGAACACACTTATAAACAATTGGAGAAATATTAGTTGCTTATGGGTAAGCCGAACCAAAAATAATAAAAATGACAATTCTACTTAAAATTAATTTACTTATTCAGTGCTATATCAATCTACCAAAAATTATTTTGTAGATCTAGAAAAAATAGTAACAGAGTTAATCTGGAAGAATGAAAGGTCAAGAATGTCAAGGGAATCAATGGGAAAAAAAGAAGTGAAGAAAGGTATCCATATCTCAAACTATATTTTAAAGTGGTAATCATCAAAACAATCTGGTACTGGCTAAAAGGGTGGAGATCAGTGGAATAGTTTAGGTATACAGTACATAGAAGTACATGACCATAGTAATTTAGTGTTTGGTAAATGCAAGGATCAAAACTTTTGGGAAGAGAACTCACTGTTTGACAAAAATTGCTGGGAAAACTATGACCAAAGGGCTATAAAACTGTATACCCTTTGACCTAGCAATACCACTACTAGGTCTTTAGCCCAAAGAGCTCAAAGAAAAGGCAAGAGAACTTATTTGTACAAAAATATTTATAGCAGTTCTTTTTGTGGTAGCAAAGAATTGGAAATTGAGGGGATGCCTATCAGTAGGGTAATGGCCGAACAAATTGTGATATGTGATTGTGATGGAATGCTATTGTGCTATAAGAAATGAAGCGCCAAGATGCTTTCAGAAAAACCTGAAATGACTTTGATGAACTGATGCAAAGGGAAGTGAGAAGAACCAGGAGAACATTGTATATAGTAATAGCAATATTGTGTGATGATCAACTGTGGATGACTTAGCTATTCTCAGCAATATAATAATCCAAGACAATTCCAAAGGACTTATGATGAAAACTGCTATCCATCTCCAGAGAAAGAACTGAAAGAATTGAATCATACTTTTAAAAACTTTCTTTATTTTTCTTTTCTTTTTTGTTCTGTTTTCTTTTGTCACATGGCTAATATGGAAATACGTTTTGTATGACTTGCACATATATAATTTATATCAGCTTGTTTTCCTTCTCAATGATGGGGGAGAGGAGACAGGGAGGGAGAGAATTCTTCAAAACTCAAAATTTTTAAAAACAAATGTTAAAAATTGTTATCACATGTGATTTGAAAAAAAATTTAACATTTAAAAAACACATACACACAAAACCTTGAATGATAATAATTTTTTGAAAAAGAAATTAAAAGTAAAGTGGCAGTGTCCTGCTCACACCTGTTTACAGTTTACATGGGTCTGTTCTCAGATCTGTGGATAAGAGCATTTATCAGATCCAGTGAAACTTCTTCATTGAGGAGGAGAAATTGCTTTCTCCTCTAAATATTTTTCACACGTAAAAACAAAGCTGTTGGTTGGGTTTGAACCACAGTTTCAGCTGTTCACTACTTCAACACTGCATAAAACATTTTCATTTCATGTTTTATGACCATAATAGATTCTGCTTATATTACATCAAATATTAAAAGGAATGGTAAACTCATCACTTTGGTAGTTTTACATTTCAAAAAAGCTGTTTAGTTTAAGACCAGTAGTAGAAAATGCTATAAAAAAGCCAAGCAGCTTACACTTTTTCTCCTTAATATGTGAAATTTAAAGAAATGTATATAACATCTGTACCCTATATGATCAAAATGAAACTTTTTGTTGTTGTTGTTGTTGTTTTACAACTACCTACAGATTTTACCCTGTGACTTTGAACCTGGCATATTTGGACACAATTTAACTTGAATGAACACATGCCACATTTCTGTAAAGTCTGTCTAGTCTTGCAGCCCACCTATTTTGCATTTTGCCTTTAGAATGTAATTTCTCTGAGGGCTGTGACTGGATTTTAATTGATTTTGTTATATCTCCTTTACCATCTAATAGTCTTTTGTCCTTTTTTTTTTTTAACTAGGCTCATGATTTTAATGTGATTTCCCAATGAGGAATTCCTCCTACCAAGGCAGATAAGCCAGTCTGTTGGTGGGAGGGGAAGAAAGGGAGACATTTATTTAATTAGCATCTGTTGAATTGAAAATCTTTGATAACAACCTCTTTACTTTTTTTACCTGCAATACATACTCATATTTTCTGAATTGATGTTTGCCTTCACCATGACTGCTCAGTCTCTCCCTCTTCTCCCAGTTCTTCAGCTGTAAGGCCTCACTTGCCTCTCTAATCCATTGGGATCTTACAAGCCATTTCATTGCATTCATTCTCATTCACTGATAGATTCCTCCATGTTGTTTATTACACAGATTTGTTTCCACCTTCCTCAAGCCTCCCCTCCCCATCTCATAGTCACTTCCTTGTTGCTCACCTCCTATTTTACTGAGAAAATGGAAGCCATTCAACCAAAGCTCTCTCATTTTCTCCTTTCTACATCAAAATGTTTTCTCCCATAATTCCTCTGTATTTTGTAGCTCTATTTTGTATCTGCTCTTTTGTTTTTCTCCTTTTCACAGAGAATGTGGTTGTACTCTTTATAAAACTAACACTGTCCTCCTGATCTTATTTCTCTCTTTCTATCTCCTCCAAATTCTGTTCAGTCACTTATCTTTGCCCTCTTACACTTTTCAGTTTTCCCTTTCTAGTGGCTCCTTTTCCTCTGCCTATAAAATTACACAGATCCTTCCTAAGGTAAATATAAAATAAAACACTACTGTCTCATCAAACTGTGGTCCTACCTTTTCTTTTTCACTTCTTGAAAAATTAGTCTATGCTCATTTATTGTACTTCCTCATCTGACTTCATAAATCTTCTACTTCTCTTCTTCACATCTTTCGAAACACATACAGGTACTCAGAAATGTCATCAGTGATTATTTTTTTGTCCAGTAGCTTCTTCTCAGTCTTGAGAAGGCTGTGTGGTACCATGGGAAGAGTGCTGGATTTGGAATCAGAAGATTTGAGTTCAGACCTTCACCCCTACTACTTCATTTCCCTCTTATCTTGGCAAAATACTTCTTTTTTGTGGGGCCTCAAATTTTTGGAGTACTGAGATAGATAGGCGGGATTAGATAAGATGAACTCTGAGGTGTCTTCCAGCCCTAAATCTATGACTGTAATTTTCATTTTCCTTAATCTTTGTAATATTTGATACCATTGATCAATACCTTATTTCTCCTTGAATACTTTCCCCTTTACTTCTCTGACAGGAGATTTTCCTGGTTTTCTTCATGTCTTACAGACCTTAATAGCTCCTTGTCTCCCGTCTATGGTGTTTTTAAGTTATCTTCCCTTGGCCATTTTCTCTCATTACTATCTCCAGGTCATCTACACTTAAGAGTCTCAACTATTACTATCTGTGGATGGCTCCATTTACTCCATTTGTGATGGATCCATTTTCTCAAGCTCTTGTCCCATATTTTCAAACTGTCTCTAGATAGACAGTTTCATCTAGATTACTAGTAGTGCTTTAAACTCAATCTGTCTGAAATCAAACTCATCTTCTCTAACTTCTCCAGTTTCAGTTCAAATTTGTCTTTCCAGCCTTTTCTCCCATTATTTCTGTATATAAACTTTTCACTACTAACCAAACCATTCTATTTCCCAAGTACTCCTATTTATTCTTGCCTTAATATCTTTTTTCCACATGCCATGTCTTCTCTTCATTTTGCCTTCTGCAACTAAAACCTATTCACTCAACTATGGCTCAAAAGCTACCTCCTTCTTAAAGGGTTTTGTGTGTGTGTGTGTGTGTGTGTGTGTGTGTGTGTATGTGTATATGTGTGTGTGTGTTTTTACAATAATCCCAGCCAATAATGATCTCTCTCCCATTTTCTAAAGTATTTTTTTTAGCATTTTGTTCATATCACTCATATGATACCTTAATAGCAACTTGTTTGGTTATTTGTATGGGCTTTCTTTCTTTTTAAAAGATAGCACTTGCCTCCCCTGAGTTTAAAGTATCTTTTAAGTATCTTTGTATTCTTCACACTGCCCAGTACAGTATCTTATACCCAGTAGGCACTAAAAAAAAATTTGTTGAATATATGAATACATTATCCTAATGAGACTGGGAAGTTGTTGAATGTGAAGAGTTGTGGAAGTGAACTTGTGCTATTGGTGACTTGATTTGCTTTTGTGATGAATAGTAGAGAAGGTAGTTTACATCATCCATGGCACCTGGGTGAGTCACTTTTCTTACCCTCCTTTCCTCATCTGTAAAATGAGATAATAATGTAACCTACCTCGCAAAGTTGTTGTGAGCATCAAATAAGATAACATGCACAGTGCTTTGCAAACCTTAAATAAGGGATGTATAAATGCTAGCTGCTGTCATCATCATTATCAACAAGTTTTTTAAGTTTTCCTCCTTACTTGCTCCTCACTGAAGCTATGCATACAGTTCATAAACATTTGTTAAAAACACATCTTAAAACAGTAAATATATGTCATGTTGGAGTAAAAGCCTTTGCAAATTTTTCTAAGTGACATGTTTCAACTTTAAGTTTACAGTGGAAACTGACACACCTCTCAATTAGATCATAAAGTAACCTTCCCCCTCCCTACTTTATGAGTTAGAGTTAAACTGGCACCTTCTGTTTATAGCCAGTTTTCAGTGCCAAAAATTGTATGAATAGAACTCCTAATGCAAGCCAGGACAGGCTAGTGCTGAGTGTATGTCCAGCTACTATAGGAAGAAAAAGTATTGTACAAAGAGAAAAGAGATGAAGAGGGCAAAAGATTGCTTACTTTTAAAATAAAAATTCAAGAATGGAAATGTTAAAATATTATTAGGCTGAGGCAGACTATTGACTTATTGACCTAAAATCTTTTTCTCTTAGTACCATTGGTACTCAGTATGTTAAGTTTAGCATATTTTAATTTTGACTATGACCTCAAGATGTCTCTTCTATTAAACTTCATTGTATTGTCAAGTAGTGGCATGTTATTGTTATAAAGGAATGTTACACCTTTTTTAAATATCTAAAAGAAGAGTGATTTAGATTTAAGTCTAGCTTTTCTGGTTTTTCTCCTTGTGAAATGACTTAACAATTTGTCACTTATTTAGTGAAATATTTAGGAAAATTTCTAGGTATTTCTCTTTAGGCCAAATTAGAGCCTTGCACACAGTACAGTCTCATGCCCTGGGCCTTTTACTTTCAAAAACACTTTGTTAGGAAGAGAGGTAATACAGAATCAAATTGGGTACTATTAAGAAAATTTTTGTATGGAAGAGTTATTTTTATATCTGAATTGAAAACAAATTATAGTTCCTTCAGACTATATTCATTATAGTAAATAGATCATTATTGTGATAAATTTTACAATTTTAACTTGTAGGGTCTTTACTGTGAATCTTTATTATCAACTCATTGATTTTACTTTTTATTGTACAGTTAGTATATTGCAATTGTCCCTTAAGGAAAGTTTTCAGAATGACTTCTACTGGGGGAAATTCCATTCAGACCCTCAGTATTATTTGGCTTCAATGTACTGCCTTTGAAACAGTCAACCAAGAATGCTTGAAAATATAAGATAGGGTGGAATCTGGAAGTGATCTCAGATTCTATGCTTCTATACAAAAACCATTTCTCCTTTTGGTCCTTTTTAAATAATAAGTTTGAAGTTGAGCTGTTAGCAGGGACTGAGACCTAGAGGTGAAAAAGTGAGGCTTCTGAGCTACCAAGTTGGTAGCCATTGGAGGTGTAGAAGCAGTCTAGTAGCAGTAAATTGTCAGTGGAGCAGAGAGAAAGGTACTAAGCAATTGATAAAGTGTACTAGAGAATTGGTGATAAAAAACCACAACGTGATCAGGGTTGGACAGTTGTTAGAGTAGTGTTTGTATACATGTGTATGAAATACAATAATGTTAATTTCATCATCAATATGCCAGTTCTGCTCAGCCGCCATATAAACCCTAGTCACGGGTGAGTCTAATTATAAGTAGCCACATCACTGTGTGTGTCTCTACATTGTTCTTATGGTACTATTGTACCCTATAACATTGTGAAACCAGTTTAATTAGCAGCATTAATTGGGCCATTTATATACTGTATTTTCAACTATGTTTGTTTGGTTTTGGGATTGATCCAAAAGAAAGATTCTCTTCATTTAGTGGAATTGAGAACTTTCTTCATTTGTTATAGATGTGGACTTGGGAAAAATAAAAGTGGCCAGTAGACTGTGTAGTAGTAAGAAGTAGGGTAGCATTTTTAAAGCAAAGCCTTTAGGCTATAAGTTTGAGGTAGTAATAAATGGTGAAAAGATCCTTAAGTAGCAACTGTATCAGATAAGCAAAGAAGAAACCAAGTGTATAGAAGAACCTATTGTTCTTTAATAACATGCACACACCGATGATCACCATCAGCAATATTTTGTAAAATGGTATAGGAAATATAATTACTTTCAATTGGTATCTAGGCCTTCTGAAGATCTAGAAGAAGGCCCCTTAGCATTAGGTGGTTGTTGTCTTTTGCTCTTCATTTTCAAAGACCAGTGACATCATGAGGTCTTGTCTAGACTTGCAGTGAATTGGACCCACAGGAAAAGATTTACAGGAGGGCATAGAATTTGCATTCTGTACTTTTGGAAGGAGTACCCATGTGAATCCTCTCCCAGTACCATTGGAATTTTTTAAAAGAAAACATTGTTATCTTTGGTTTTTTGTTACTTGCATTTCCCAAAACTTTTCTCCTTTACCCCTTCTAGAAAGCTATCCTTTATAATTTTTTTTTAAAGAAAGGAGAAAAGAAAAAGTTCAGCAAAGTTAGCCAACCCACTGAAAAAAATCTGATGTTATATGTAGTGTTCAACACTTAGAGCCTCCCACCTCTGCAAAGAAGCAGAACAGAAAATATATTCTTATATCTCTTCTTTGGGGCCAAGATTACAGTCATCATTTTGCAGCATTAAAAAAATTTTTTTTTTGTTTTTGTTATTTTTTTTAACTTCCATTGTTCTTTTTTTCCTGGTTCTGCTTTCTTCACATTGTATCAATTCGTGTCTTTTCTTGCTTTTCTGAATTCACCACTTCTTTATTTCTTACAGAACAGTACCATTTCTACCTTAATAAGTAAACATTTGTTTATCCATTTCTCAGTTGATGGGCATCTACTTTGTTGCCAGTTCTTTGCTACCACAAAAATTGCTGCTATAAATATTTTAGGGTGTATGATGCCTTTCTTTATCACTGAATTCCTTGGAGTATATGTCTGGTGACATTTTAGCCACTTTATTTGTAGAATTCTTAATTGCTTTCTAGAATAGTAGTTCACAGGTCTACCAACAATGCGTCATTGTGCCTAACTTCCTACAGCCTCTCTAACATTGACTCTTTACAATTTTTTAAAAATCTTTGCCAATTTTCTGGGTATGACAGGATTTTGACCTTGCAGTTCTTTTGATTTGTATTTCTCTTAGTAGATTTGAAACTTTCTTTCATATGGTTATTAATATTTTGAAATTCTTTTGAGAACTGTTCATACCCTTTGAACACTTTATCTATTGGGCAATGGGTTTTGGTTTTATATTTTTATTGTCTATGTATCTTAGATATAAAGTCTTTATCGGATATTTAATACAAAGATTTTCTTCCCAGTTAACTGCTTCCCTTTTTATCTTAGTTGCATTAATTTTTTCATGTAAGAGCTTTTCAATTTTTTACATGAAGAATTACCTATTTTGTTTTTTGTAATCACCTCTAACCTTTGGTTAAGAATTCATCCCCTAGTCATAGCTGTGAAAGGTCTATGATCTTCTCTTCTAATTTTTTTTATAGTATTCAGGTTATGTATCTATTTTTATTTTATTGTGGCATATGGTGTGAACTGTTGGTCTAAACCTAATTCTGCTATATTGCTGTAAAATTTTCCCAGCATTCTTGTGAGGGAATTCTTTCAAAGGTAATTTTTGTTTTCATACTTGATTGAACACTGTGTTATGGAGCTGAGTTATTTCTGATTCTTTCTTGTCAAGTCTGTTTAAAATTTTTTTAATCATTAGCAAATGCTTTTTATGATAACTGTTTAGTATAGTTTGAGGTCTGA
This sequence comes from Vombatus ursinus, assembly GCF_900497805.2. NCBI lineage: Eukaryota > Metazoa > Chordata > Mammalia > Diprotodontia > Vombatidae > Vombatus > Vombatus ursinus. The sequence continues at coordinate 4,598,067 of NW_020951369.1, forward strand.
AAGTACTAGTTTCCCTTCATATTCTGGATCAGGGATTCTGAAGTTATCATATATGCTAGTATGTTGGAAGCTGGACTTGAACCCATACTTTCCTGACACTGAGACCAGCCTTCTATCTACTATGCCACACTGAATTGTATTTCTTCTTTTAAAAAGTGTGCAGCTTATAATTTGATGCTGGTCAAGCTGCAACCTCTAAATGCTCCAATCAATTCTCTCAGACCCAGTCACAATAATTATAAACTGCATAAAATATCCAGAAGTCAGTCTACCAAAGCACATTCAACACAAGTATAACCACAATTACAAAACACTCTCTAAAGAACAACTTTATTTGATAGTGTTCATGACTGGGCTAAATTAATATAATAAAATAACTGTTTTCTAAATTAATTAACAAATTTAAAACTATACTGATGAAACTACCAAAGGGACACTATGCAGACATAACCAACATCCCTGTGAAGTAGGGACTATTTTGATTGCCATTTTACAGTTGAGGTAACTGAGGCAGAGGTTAAGTGACTTACTCAGGGTCACACGGCTAGAGTCTGAGGAAAGATTTGAACTCATGTCTTTCTAACTCACAAGTCTAGCATTCCATCCACTGTACCACCTAGTTGAATCAATACAACTAGAATCATAAGAAAAGTTACAGATTGGAAAAAAAAAATCTTTGCATTCAAATACCAGATTATGGGATTATAGAAGCAAAGTGAAAAGTTAAACATCGTATTAAATATATGATTATAGAGTTAGAGATGGGAAGGACTTCAGAGGTCTAAATACCTCCTCCCCCAACTTCATTCTTAAAATGACTTAGAGGAGTTCTAGGCTCCTTTCTGGCTCTAATGATCCTATATTTGGAACAGATTGATTTTTGCCCGTCGGTAACTTTTGCTCTGAATCTAGTTGCATTGATTTTATTTGTACAAAAGCTTCAAAATCTCATAAAACTGTAATTGTTTGAATCATTTTTTAGTGATCTTCTAATGTATACAGTGATAAATTTTCCCCCATTCATAATATAACCTATTCCATTCTAATTTTTAATGGTATGGATTTTTATATTTAGATAATTCATCCATGTTGGGGTTGCCTTGGTTATATTCCATTTCTAATACTTCATATTATTTTGATTTCATAGTTCTAACTAGTCAGTCTGACTATACATAGATACTTGATTTGGAATTAATTTCTTTTTCAGTAATTATTCATTTCTCATTTGTTAAAATAGTAATTCCTTGGGGTGAGGACAGAGAAGGACAATGGGGGAGGAAGGATTCTATTTGGCACTTGTACCATTTAGTGCTACTCAGTTCTCTTTTCTAGAAAAAGTATTCGAATAGGAATTAGACTTCTGTACAGTTTGTGTATGTTTTTTAATCCATTTTTTGTTTTGTTTTACTCTACTGCTTTTTGATTTTACATATTTCATTTCAGAATCTTTCCCCTAATATTAAAATTTAAGTCTTCTTCTTTGATGAGTTTTTTTTTAAATTCAGGAAATATAGAAAATTCATTGACAGTTATCTGACATCATGTACAACCTTCCACCCATAACTGCCCACCTCAAGAAAGAAGGAGGGGAATTTTTTTAAAAGCACTTCTGCAGAGCCAGTCTTACTTATTACAATCACATAGTGTTCACAGTGAAGTGGCGCAGTGGCTAGACTGCCAGGTCTGAAGCCAGTAAGACTCATCTTCCAGAGTTCAAATCTAGTCTTAGAAACTTACTAGCTCTGTGACTCTGGCCAAGTCACTTAATTTTGCCTCAGTTTCCTCATCTGTAAAATGAGCTGGTGAAGGAAATGGCAAAACCACTCCAGGATCTTTGCCAAGAAAACCCCAAATGGGGTCATGAAGAGTCAGACACAACTGAACAACAATATTAAAAGTGTTCAGTTTTGTTTTTTTGTTTTATTTTCCTTTTGTACATTAATTGTCCTGGTTTTCTGCATCAATTCATATAAATCTTCCCATGTTCCTCTGAATTCTTTGTTTGTTGTTATTTATGGCACAATAATATTCTATTTCATGAATTTGTGGTGCCACTGTGAATAATTGGTATATATTGGCACCTGTCTTTCTATGTTTGACCTCTTTAGTGCGTATGCCTAGCAGTGGTGTCTTTGAATTAGAGGGCCTGTTCGTTTTATTTTATTCACTCTTACAGTGACTTCATAGCTTCATCAATAGAGTATAGATTAATGGACCTGTTTTCCTGAAATTTGAGTTGTTTAGATTTACATTTATTTCATTGCTATTGATTTGGAGAAGTCTTTGATGTATTTTTGATAGTTTTCATATTCTTAATTTGAAAACTCTTTTCATCCATTGACCACTTACTAATTCATTAGGGATAGCCTTTTCTCCTCCATACTTACACGGATATGAAATACTTACGAGAGATAGTTGATATAATATTTTTTATTTGTCTTGTCTAATTTTGTTTTGTTTTTCCCCATTTGGCAGTTGTCCTTCTTATGCTAGCTGCCCTGGTTTTGCTTGTACAAAAGGTTGTCAATTTCATGTAATCAAAATTTTCTTTTTTGTCCTTTGTGATCTCTTCTAGTCCTTGTTTGGTTGAAAATTCTCTCTGGTGGTCGTGAAAGAGACTCCCTTTTCTTCTGTATTGTGTTTTCACCTTTTTTTTTTCTTGTCCTCTTTGGTGGGGTGGGAGGTCTTTTGAACTAAAAGATTTATTGATTTTTGTTAGTCTTTTCAGCTTTTAGTCTTCTTTATCATTTTTGTAGTCTTCGTTTTCCGTTTTATCAATTTTCTCCGTCAATTTTTACTTCTTTTCCTTCTGGATTCACTAATTGTAAACATTGTATATTCAGTTCGATAATCCTCTTTTTCAGTGTTGTTAATGGACACTTTGTAAGAAATATTTTTTTCTTTGAAGAATGCTTAGCTGCTTCCAAAAATTTTTGGCTTGTTTCATCATTACTAACTATTGTTTTTGATATTGTTATTAAATGTTTCTGTGATTTCTTTCTTTTTCTTTTTTTTAATGAGGCAATTGGGGTTAAGTGACTTGCCCCAAGTCACACAGCTCATGGGTGTTTTGAGTTAAATGTGAGAGGCTGGATTTGAACTCAGGTCCTGTTGACTCGAGGGCCAATGCTCTATCCACTGTGCCACCTAGCTGCCCCTGTGATTTGTTTCTTGATTGACTCATGCAAGATGTTGTGAAATCTCCGTGTTATTTTCTTGTGTTTCCTATTACACAGATAAATAAACTTTTCATTTCAGGTTTTTTACATTAAAATAATTTCTTTGTATATTAGCCTATGATCTATTTTCGTGATGCTGAGAGTATCTATCTTCTTTAGTGTTCCCCTTCAGAATATGCTTTATCTTTTGTATTTAACTTGTCTAACGATTTGTTCAGCTTTATATTTTCCATTTTTGTTATTTCTTTTTGTGCCCAGCTCTGAGAATAAACGTTGTAGCCTCTCCTATTTGTGGTGTTGTCTATGTCTTATTTCCTTCATGAATTTAGATGCTTTACCATTTGGTGCATACACATTTAGTATTGATATTGTTTCATTGTCTGGTGTATTTTCAAACATAATGTCGTTTCCCTATTTATTTTTCTTGATGTAAATTTACTTGTTCTTTGTTAGTATGATTGTAGCTCTTACTTTTTTGGAGTCATCTGTATTGTAATTCTTATTCTCCATTTTCATTTTTGTGTGTTTATTTTTTTATTTGTATAACATGTTTTGTGTAATTAGCAGATTGGTGAATTTTGCCCTTTTTAAAAAACTAGTTACTCAGAGTTTTGAATTGTTTAAATTTACATTTAGGGTTTTTTTTGGTAGGTTTGTGTTTTCTTCTTTTTACTTCTTTTAAATGAGTTATCCTTCCTTTCCTCTCTATTAAACTATTACTTTGTCCCTGCGATAAATTTTGCTTCCATTACCTTGCTACCTTCCCATGTACCTGCCTTGTCCCAATTTTCTTGAATCACTTCAATTATTTATTTCTCTCCCATTAAAAGTGTTTATTGACTGACTGGCTCCTTTTAAATTTTTTCCTTCTCAAATCCTACCTCCTTCCACTCCCAGTTTCTTAATTTAGGTAACTTCTTTTTCCCAAGAAGTTTTTACTTTTACCTTCTTCCTTATTACTCTCTTCCTTTTAGCCCTATTTTGAATTTTATTTTCCAGTTTATAACTTTTAATTATTCTTTCTTTATTGAATCTATGGTTCTCATGAAGATAGAGCTTCTGGAACACCAAATTAAACTCTCCATTCTATTCTGTTTATATGTTGTATTTCTAGAATTCACTCCCTTTACCTCTTAGAGCAAGTAATTATACTAAGAAAATGACTGAAATGCCCGTAGCTTTAGACGTAGAGATCCCACTGTTAGGCATGTCCCCTGGCCAAGGGCCGTGGGGACCTATATAGACCCAAATATTCATAACAGCTTTTTTTTGGTAGCAAAGAACTGAAAACGCTAAATGAAAGGCTGAAAAAATTGTGGTGCACAGATTACTGCCGCAGGAGAAATGATGATTATGAAGAACAGAGAGAAGCAACCGAAGATAAATTGATTTATAGTGAAGTGATCAAAACCAGGAAAACAGTGTACTTAATGAGTTCAATAATGTAAATGGAAAGAACAAAAACACCCTGACTGAACATTGTGATTTTAATGAGTGAGCTTGTTACTAAAGCAGAGATGAGGTAATATTAGCCTTCATCCCTATTTTTATAAGAGGGGGAAGCTTATGGGTATGGAACATTGCATATATTGTCAGATTCAGTTGAGATGTTTAGTTTTGCTGCATTGCCTTTTCTCCTTATGTATTTTTTTTTTGCTACAAGGAATGATTCCTGTGGGTAGGGAAGTGGGAAAGGATACATTTAGAAATCAATATGTAAAAGCAAGACATATCAATAAAAATTAAACAATTGATTTTAAAAAGTAATATGTGTTCAGGGATAAAATTTCTCTTAAGGTAATTTATTCCCGCAAATTTTTATTTGTTGTCTCTTCATTTTCTTTGATACAGGTATTGTTTCAATGATTTTCTCCCTGGACCAGTTTTTGTTTGTTTTGTTTTGTTTTGTTTTGCTTTTTGGTGAGGCAATCAGGGTTAAGTGACTTGCCCAGGGTAACACAACTAGTAAGTGTTAATTGTCTGAGGCTGGATTTGAACTCAGGTTCTCCTGGTTCCAAGACCAGAGCTCTATTCACTGTGCCACCTAGCTGCCCCTTTGGGCCAGTTTTTTATTTGGCATAAAAATCTTCCTTTTAAGTTTGTGTCCTTTGTTCAAATTTTCTTTTTTTTATTTCAATTTTTGTGTTAAGATTTATAAACAATGTACTTTATATTTCTTTTTCTGAATTTCTGTTTTTGATGCCCTGATAGTTAACATTTTTGTCAAGATGTCTTATGATGATGGGAAGTAGACATATTAATTACAGCATTCCATAATTCATAAAGATCTATCCTATCTAGTTTTTTCTAACATTTTATTCATATCCTTATTTTTTTCTTGCTTATATTTCTGTTAGATTTTGTCTTAAATCTGAAAGAGGCACGTTGAAGTTGCCAACAATTACCATCTTACTGTCTGTCTTCTTACAGTTCAGGTAGCTTTTCCTTTAAGTATTGAGATTTATTGTCATTGCAATTTAGTAAATATTTAATATTAATAATGTTTAATTTTTTATTGTGCCTTCAACTATAGTATTTCCTTTGTGTGTGTATGTTGAAGTGTGTATCTTTTTTTTTTTAATGGAACTCTCTTTGAGGAAACTCCTAACAGTGTACCCATAGGCATCTGCTCTGAAACTTGTCGTCTTAGAGCATTACCTGGCACATGAGGAGGAAAAATGACTCATGTAGGGTAAATGTATTTCAAAAGTGGGACATGAACCTAGTCTTTCTGACTTCAAGGCTAATTCTTTCTTAACTATGCTACGTCACCTCTTAATCAGATATGTTTTCACTCTTGTCTGTCAGAATAATTGTCATTCCTGCTTTATTGGATTCATTTGAGACAAGTTTTGTACCTCATTCAAATTCTATGTGAATCTTTAAAAATGCTATTATTCACATTTTGGGGTTTTGCTTAATCCAACTTGCCACTGTTCAATTTATGGACAAATTCATCTTATTCATGTTCATGGTAATGATTAAGTTTCTCTCCATCAAATCCTGTTATATTTCTTCCTTTTTTTTCTGTCTAAAATGGGAGAAGGGACAGGAAGACAAAGCAGCACTAGTTATATCCATTTTACATTGCTTAGAACGATTCCATCCCAGTCTCCTCACTTTTCCTTCCTTTTCCTCATGCAGGACAAGTTTATAAAAGAAGTACAACATGAACCCAGGTCTTCCTGACTTTAAGGCTAGTTCTTTCTTGACTGTGCCATATTGCCTTTTAAATAGATGTATTCCTTAATCAGATCTATTCTTCCCAAACCAGCCACAGATGACTTTTTTTAAAACAGATTCTTACTATTTCCTGTTTATCTTGTATATAGCTTGCTTTGTAGATATTCGTTTGCATGTTGTCTCCCCCATTAGATTGTAAACTCCTTGAGGACAGGCATTGTCTTTTGTTTCTTTTTGTATCTCCAACAGTTAGCATAGTGCCTGGCGCAAAGAAGGCACTTAAAAAATATTTATTGATTGATTATCATTTGGCTATTACCTGAGAATCTAGAAGTCATTTAATAACAATTCTAACTTATGGCTATGATGAATTAAAGAAATATATTTGCTGATAAAATATTGAGATCATGGAATGTAGATAGAGCATTGACCTTGGAGTGAAGAGAACCAGTATTCAAGTTCTGTCTCTAATATATAATTGCTATATCACTCTTGGCAACGAGTTGTCCAGGGCCCTGAAAAGTTAAAGACTATAAATTAGGTGATCAGTTAAATTATAGTTGGCAGATTGTTAGAAAATTCTAAGTCCATTAAAAAAGGTTACAATTTTATAATTTTAGGCCATAAAAAAGTTAGTTAAAATTTTTAAGTCACATTCGTCAAACTTTTTAAATACAAGCTATTTAAATACAGGTATTAAAAACAAATTATTGAAGAGATAATCCAGATTGTAGCAGCAGGAGTTTCTTCTGCAAATATAAAAACAGTATTTGTTTTTTGGTTAATTCATTCTGAAATGAGAAGTTTTAGGGAATCAAACTAAATTTTTTTCATTTTTAGTTTAAATAAACATTAAGAGAAAGGGAAAAAATCACATTAGCTAGCCTAGGTTTTCTTGTTTACTTAGATAAAACAGATGAATTTTTTATTCTAAAATAACCACTTTTCACATTTATAACTAAAATAATAAATTTTGAAGCACGTGTACTTGTTTGTAAAAATAATTTTAAATATTAAAGAAAATATGCAGAATATTAAAAAAATTAAACATATCTTTTTAATCATGGTAGTTATTTTAAAATAGTGTAGAAAAAATATCATTAAAACATACATGAAGTATTTGTTGAAATAGCTTGTTCATCTGCCAGTACCTTAACGTATTATTAGGCCTAGAAGAAAGGCAGCATGGTGTAGTGGATAGGGCACTGAACTTGGAATCAAGAAAACTTGGGTTCAGATCCCATCTCAGATACCAGCTTTCCTGACTTTGGGCAAATAACTGTGCCTAAGTTTCCTTATCTGTAAAATGAGGGAGTTGTACTTGATGGCCAGTAAGATCTCTTCAAGTGTGAAACCTAACCTGTGACCACATAAGAATTCGCTTCATCTCTATCAGCTAGTACTTATTAAGCTGTTATTATATGCTGGGCACTGTGTTCAGGGCTGGAAGATACCTACAGAGGTAAAGTGGAAAGAAGACAGCACGTGGGAAGAACATGAGACCAGGGATGTCCAAGATCACAAGTCTTAGGTCTGCCATCAGAGAGGATTTAGGAAGTATAAATGATTGTTATTTTCTGAGTTTTAAAGGTTTTTGTTTGGTTGGTTTTTGGGAGGGGGAGGAGAAGGGAAGGAGAGTATAAAATCTGTGATTTCATTGGTGTGGGAAGCTCCCTTTACCAAATACAAATGAGCAGCATCTGCTATGTAACGTATAGTTTTACAGAGTTGATAAGGGATTTGTGATACCAATGTCAGTTCTCTATATGCTTTTACTTGGATCCCCCCCACTGAGCAGTGGCCCTGGGACATAGTAGGCATTTAATAAATACTTGTAGATTGACTTGCCACATTACTTCCCTGGTTATTGGCAGATTTAAAAATCATCACTTTCCAGAATATATATTGGGGTAAAATAAAATATGAGAATGTGCTTTTTAGAAAAATGTTTTAAATTGAGGTTTGCTAAGAACCTAAATAATCTGGATTTGAAGCAATTTCATAGTACTTTAAAATATGTCAGGATAATAGTTCAGATGTTTTTGATCACTTCAAATACTATATAAACTAATTTAGGAAGAACAGGATTATATAGCACAAAATTCCTAAAGCTAAAAGACCTTTACAGGGGTGGGAAACCTGTGGCCTCAAGGCCACATGTGGCCCTCTAGGCCCTCAAGTGCGACCCTTTGACTGAATCCAAAGTTCATAGAACAAATTCTCTTAATAAAAGAATTTGTTCTGTAAAACTTGGACTTGGTCAAAAAGCATCACCCGAGGACTTAGAGGGCTACATGTGGCCTCGGGGCCACAGATTCCCCAAACCTGAATCTAATCCATTCTCTCAATAGTCAGTAAATAAACTGGGGCCCACAAAGGTTGTGACTTACCTAAGGTCAGGCAACTAGTTAGTGGCAAAGCCATCGTTAGTTAGAACCCAGCATCTTTACTTTGTGTCCCAGCATATATGTAATTCGTTCAACTCTGATTATTTGTTAGAACAGCTACTGAACCTGAACCTTAAATAGTGTGGCCACATAATGAGAAGACAGGACGCATTGGGAAATACTCTGATGCTGGGAAAAATTGAAGGTAAAAGGAAAAAGGGGACAGCAGAGGATGCATTAGATAGATAATGTCACAGGAGCAACAAACATGAATGTGGACAGAGTTTGGGAGATAGTGAAGAATAGAGGGGCCTGGTGTTTTATGACCCATGGGGTCACGAAGAGTCAGGTAAAACTGAATCAACAACTGAACAACAAGAATAATATATATGTAATTGCACTTAACATGGTACCTGGTACATAGTAGGTACTTAATAAATATTTGTTGATTAAATCTCTAGTTATCAATGAAATCATCAATTCATAGTTTTTTAAAAACTTTGTTATGAAAGCAGTGATGTTTTTATACAGTGATTAAAGCACCTAGAAAATTTCTTTTAGAATTAGGACAAACCAAATAAAAACTTTTCCCTCAGATCATATGATCCTAACTAAAATATATTCTGTGTATAGAATAGTGTGAGGAAATAAGAAAATAGAAGAAATTAAATAATTAATTGTTACCTTTATTGAATAGAAGAGGGAAGTAAATATAAGTTTTTTCATGATGCCTTCCTTTTTTGGGTAGATCTTTAATTCTATGGCTAACTAATGAACAGCTAAAATTTGTAACTTCCTCTAAATTTTTTTCAAGTTGATTTTCTTTATTCTGATCTTAACAAACACCAAATAAAATTGACATTTCCGCATGTGCGTGCACACACACACACACACACACACACACAACACACACACAGATGGATACATAGTAGTAAAACATTGTTGTCAAACTGATAGAAATGAAGGCCACTAGTCTATACATCAGGACCCTTCTGAAGGCTGCATGTTAAATTAGTTTTAAAATATAATGTTATTTATATTTTATTGTACTTTTGTTTATTTTGTTAACTGTTTCCCAAATACATTTTAATCTGACTGTTGTAGAACATCAGAAACTTGCTTTTCTCCTTAAGTATGTAATAAAGTTTTATATATAATTTGCAAAGCTATGCTGCTTTCCTGTAATTCCTTCTATGCTTCCTTTTATTCCCTCGTCTTTTTTAGGAGGAACCTCTATCCCTTATTCTTCTATTTCTCCTACTTTCCTCTATCCCTGGGAAAAAAATAAAAAAAAAAACCCTTATAACAAAATTGCATAATCAAGCAAAATAAATTCCCACATTGGCCAGGTTCATATGTGGTTGTCTCATCCTGTATCTTAAGTTCATTACCTCTCAGGAGATGTAAGTGTGTACAATCTAGAATTGTATTTAGTAATTTCATTGATCAGTGCTTTCAGAGTTGTTTGTCTTGTTACTATTTTAAATTATTCCCTTGGTTCTGTTCACTTGATTTTGCTTGAGTTCATGCAAGTCTTGTCTTTTTTGTTATTGGTACAATATTCCATTATATTAATACACTGTAATTTGTTCTTTGTTGTCCAGTCATTTTTCAGTTATATGCAGCTCTTTGTGACCCCCTTTTGTGATTTTCTTGGCTGAGATGCTGGAGTGGTTTGTCATTTCCTTTGCCAGCTGATTTCACAGATAAGGAAAGTGAGACAAACAGCACGAAGTGACTTGCCCAGGGTCACATAGCTAGTATGTGTCTGAGGACAGATTTGAACTCATAAAGATGAGTCTTCCAGACTCTAGGCCCAGAACTTTATCTACCGCATCACCAATCTGCCTATTTTGTTCAGTTATTCCCAAGTTGATGAGTATTTCCTTAGTTTCCAGTTGTTTACTTACTATGAAAAGAAGTGCTATAAACATTTTTTTTTATACATAGTGGTCCTTTTTCTCTTTCTTTGATATCTTTAGGGTATAGTGCTGATTAGTAGTGATATCACTGGGTGAAAGGGTATATACATAGTTTAGTGACTTTGGAGACAAAGTTTGAAATTGATTTCAAGAGTAATTGGGTTAGTTCATAGCCCCAGTGCATTAGTATCCCCCCTGCCCTTCCAACATTTGTCATTTTCCTTTTTTATTGTCTTTGTCAATTTGAGGAGTATGAGACAGAATCTCAGAGATGCTTTCATTTTAACTTTTCACTAGTAGTGATTTTGGAACATATCTTCAGTTTGATGTCAATAACTTTCTTACTTTCAGAACTGCCTATTCATATCCTTTTCTATTGGGAAATGGTTCCTATTCTTATATGAATTTGGAGCCCTCTTTAAATGGAGGCTTTGGGGGAAGTTCTTTGCTTTATTGCCCTTCAGCCCTCTAATCAGAGGGGTCTTTAGGTTAATCCAACACTAGGGTACTGTCTTTGTTTGCTTGTATATGATGTGTGCCTGTGTTCCACTGATCAGTCATTATTTTTTTAACTCATTCCAAGTTGTTTTGTTTGATATCTGATACTGCTATACTCACTTTCTACTTTTCCCCCCATTATTTCCCTTGATATCCTTGACCCTTTATTTCTCAATATGATCATTTTGTTTTTGTTTTTCCTAACTCTATAAAGTATTCCTTTGATAGTCTGGTATGGCACTGAAGAAGTAAGTTAAATAGATAGTATTGTAGTTTTATTATGTTATTTTGGCCCACCCATAAGTGATTAATAGTTTTCTGATTGTTTAGGTCTCTTTTAATTAATTTATTTTTAATTAATTTTTTTTTTTGGTGAAGCAATTGGGGTTAAGTAATTTGCCCAGAGTTGCACAGGTATTGAATGTTATGTGTCTAAGGCCAGATTTGAACTCATGTCTTCCTGACTCCAGGGCTCATGCGCTATCCATTATGCCACCTAGCTGCCCCTTAGGTCTCTTTTTTATAAAAAGTGTTTTATACTTGTACTCATGTAGTTCCTGTGTGTCTTGCTAGGAAGCTTCTCAAATATTTTGACATTCTTTAGTTATTTTACATGGAATTTCCTCTTCTTTCTGTTGCATTTTGTTGATTGTGTACAAAAATGTTTTCAATTTATGAGAATTTTTTTTTATATCTTTAAATTCCTAAAGTTATTGTTTCAACTAATTTTCAGTTGGCTCTCTAGAGTTTTCTAAGTAAACCATCATATGATCTGGAAAATTGATGATTTTGTTTTCTTCTCTGCCTGTGCTTATTCTCAATTTCTTTTTCTTGTTTTATTGCTATCGCTAGCATTTCTAGCACCTTATCAAATAACTTGGTAATAGAGGACATCATTTTATTACCTCTGATCTTATTAGAAAAGCTTCTAGCTTATCACCATTGCATAGGCTGACTCTTGGTTTATAATGTTTCCTCATTAAGGAAAAGTTTATTCCTATTCTTTTTTTTTTTAGTGTTCTTAATAGAAATGTGTTACATTTTGTCAAAAGTAAAATGCATCTATTGATATAATCATATGATTCTTGTAATTAATATGGTCTCTTATTTTTATAGTTTCCCTAATATTGAGGCAACATTGCATTTCTGGTATAAATCCAACCTAGTAATAGTCTGAAATGATTTTGATATATTGCTGAAGTCTCCTTGCTGCTATTTTACTGAATTTTTGTGTGTGTTGGTATTAGGCCTATTGGTGTATTATTTTCTCTCATGTTGTTCACCACTTTAGGTTTCAAGATCATATTTGTATCATAGAAGGAATGCAGTAGGATGCTTATTCTATTTTTTGCAAAGAGTTCAAATTTCAATATTGGAATTTGTTCTTTAAATATTACAATTTGTTTGCTCTCTGGTGGTTGTGGTTGGCTTCAGCTTCCTTGGCCCTCTTCTGCTCAGTCATAGGTTCTTACCCTGACTTCTTTCCTTCAGACCCCTTCTTCACATTCCACCCTTTGAGGTTGGAGTTTCTTTTGTTTTGTTTTGTTTTTATAACCTGTCTCTCACTGAATTTATCCTCCATCTTATTCTGTATTGCCTCCTCTTGGTTCTTGTTGAGGTGAATGTATTTCTACATCAAACTCTAGGTGTGTGTTGCCCTACTCCTATCTCATTTCCCTAGTCTTCTTGTACACTTCAGTTATACCTCTGATCCCCTTCTCCAGTGGTTTGATATTGTATCTTTTTTTGAAGACATTTCTTGAATGTGCTGATAACATTAAGAAAAATATTTAACATTTACCATAGACTGAGCTCAGTTCTGTAGTCAATGAGTGAAAATAGAAGTTTGTTCTAAGAGCTAAAGTTCTTTTTATTTCTTTATATTCTCTTCCTCATAAGAAGAAATGAATAGTGACTATAGAAATTTTAATCATAGTTGGGGCACAGTGTTCCCTCAAGAATATTCCTGAAGAATTCCTGAGGAATATAAATTTGCCTGAAAATAGCCAAAAGCTTTTAGCTCAAGTTCAATTTAAAAGCATATGCTTAAAAAAATTCACCACTACCTGACTGCTTATCAGGTCGCAGTGTGCAGGCATATGAATTGGTTACAGATAAAAAGCTGTGAATAGGGCAGTGGTTGTTGGTTATAATTTGAGTTGAAGAACTACATGAATTTGGATTTGTTCTTTAAATTTGATAATTCTGATGTCTACAAATACATTTAACAAGTGATTCTTTTATAGCATTCAGGTATATTGTTTTTACCTTTTAAAAAATCTTATTTATTGTAGATTTAAAAAAAAAATTTTTTTTTAAAGCAATTAGGGTTAAGTGACTTGCTCAGATTCATGCAGCTAGTAAGTGTCAAGTGTTTGGTCTGAGACCGGATTTGAACTCAGGTCCTCCTGACTTCAGGGCCGGTGCTCTATCCACTGCTCCACCTAGCTGCCCCTTATTGTAGTTTTTTTTGGTTGTTGTTTTTATAGCACCTTAATTGCTGAATATATTTCTTTCCTCTCCCCTATTCAGGGAGCTGACTTTTGTAATGAAGACGGAAAGAAGTGAAAAAGGCAATTCACACTACCTTAATTTCTGAATAGATTTCTTCTCTTTCCCTTACCCAAGAGCTATCTCTTGTAACAAAGATTAAAAAAGAGAGATGGGACCAAAAAAAGGCAGTTCATAAAAACCAATCAACACATCAGTCACATCTGACAGCATGTGAAGCATTCTCTGCTGAGATTGTTTTTAAAGTTTACAATTTTAGATTTGTTTATGGGCGAAAAAAGTGCTTTTTTCTCTCTGCTACCTCTTATCTATGAATTTTTTTTAAACTTAAATTAGTATGAACATAAAGGCCAAATAAAAAAACAAGTCTCAATTTTGAATTCTTATGTGTTGAGGGTTTGGTATTAATTATATAACAAGATAGTACATTTAGACCTGAAAGGGACCTAAGAGGTCTTTTAGCCCAACCCCCTCTTTTCATAGGTGAAGAAGTTGAATTTCAGATAAGTTAAATGATTTGTCCATCATTCCCAGATAATGAGAGGCAGAGTGAGGATTTGAACCCATAGTCTTAGACTCCAAATCCAGTAGTCACTTCAATTAAGTTAAATTCAGTAAACATTTACTAAGTGCCTACTCTGTGCCAGATACTGTGCTAAGCACAGGGGATACAAAAAGAGGCAAAAGACAGTCCCTCCAGGAGCTTATAATCTAATGGGGGGAGAGACAACATGCCAACAAATACATGCAAAGCAATCTGTATACAGGATAATTAAGAAATAGTTAACAGAGGAAAGACACTGGATTAATAGATTGGGGATGGGCTTCCTGTATAAAGCACCTTATTATAGTAAGCACTTAAAAGACTTAAAAACATACAAGTATTTTATTTGTATCACATTGTCCTCTATGATTTCTGGATTACTATTTATCATTTACACATCCTTCTAAGTTTTTCACTTTATACTGTTTTTCTGAATAATCCACTTAAATGGTTCTTGGTTAAAGAAATCATGTAATATTTAAATTGTAAACTTAGTCACCTGCAATCTAGTTCACTAATACAGACTCTAATTTTGCCATTCTCTGAATTCATATTGTATTTAGAGTGCCATTGAGTTTTAATAGTAGACGCTTTTCATCTACTTTGTTTCTCTTGTGTGGATGGTCAGTCCAAAATCTTAAGTGGTTAGGGATCTCTTCTGGTAGACATCGACATGTTTTAGCCTTGTTGTAGCCAGCACAATGTCTTCAGTAAATGGAAACGTGTAGATTTCATGATGCATCCATTGAGACTCTTTTCAATTTGAACTCTGTTGGATCCTCCTCCATGATAGTGACAGACCCTCTGGCAAGCATGCCCCAAATTTATACCTGATATTTATGAGAGTGTAGTCAAATGAGGTTGTCTCTGTTATACCTTTCAAAGAATCTTGAATAATTTTGGTGTGGAAGACTTATTTTTAGATAAGTACCTTTAAGGCAGTATTTTCTTTTCCTGAATCAAATGCTTTAAAAAAAGAGATGGTAAAGATAGAATCAACTACAGAATAGCACTTATAAAAATCTGCCTATTAGTCTCTTCTAATAATGGATGATGTCCTTTCTTTGTGTAAATGATTCTCATCAAAATTACTTGTACACATACATTTATACCCAGCAATCTAAACAGCTTTGGGCCTCTATCTTACCATTATCTCCAAAATCCTAGAAAGAATTATCTGCACTCTCACCAATTCCTCACTTCCTACTTACTTCTTTACCTCTTTCAATTTGGCATGCGACCCTTACCATTCTAATAAAATGCTCTTTCCAAGGTTGCCAGCAACCTCTTAACTGTCAGCTGATGTTATTTTATCAGTTCTTATTCTGTTTGACCTAGACAACTTCTGAGTAGGTCCATCCATGCCTCTTTTTGGATAGTTTGCTTTCCTTGGCTTCTCTGACATTGCTTTTTTTCTCCTTTCCTTTCTCCTTAGCCTCCTTTGATGGCTCATCTTCTCTCTACTTGTCCAGTGTGAAGCCTAAGGCTCTGTTCCAGGGTGGCTTCTCCATTCCCTCTGTCTTTATGCTGTCTTTAGACCACGAGTTTAATTATCATCTTTACACAGATGACTTCAAATTCTATATTTCCATCTCTAATTTCTCTTCTGAATACCAGTTTCACATTGCCTACTGCAGGATAGACATTCTCTCCTGCATATCTCAAACACCTTAAAATCTCGATGTCCGAAATAAAGGTGATTATTTTATTTTCCTATTTCGCCTCCCCAAACCTGCCCTTTCTTAGACTTCCCTAGTTCCATTTCTACTGAAGTAGACGGTCACCCAGGTTTACAACTAGAAGGTTTATAACCTGAGAAATATCTTTGACTCCTACTTTTTCCCCAATTACAGTTAGTTGCCAAATCTTGTCACTTCTTTGAACTCTGACATCTCTCATATTATTTCCCATCTCTCCACTCAAGCTAACCACTCTGGTTCAGACTGTCTTTAACCTCTCACCTAGTCTGTTGCAGTAGCTCCTAATATATTTCCCTGCTGCAAATCTCTTCTTATTCTCATTCATCTTCTATGCTGCTGCCAAAATAATTGCCCTAACATCCCTTACTCAGTAAAGTCTGGTTCAGAGACTCTTAACTTTTCTTGTTTCATGGATCCCTTTAATAGTCTGAAGCCTATAGACTCTCTTTTCGGAATGATGTTTTTAAATGCATAAAATAAAATACATAGAAATTACAAAGGAAACCAATTTAATTGAAATACAGTTATCAAAGTATTTTACAAACAACTTCATGGGCTCCAGGTAAGAACCATTGCTCTATTAACCTTCATGATCAAATATAAACTCCTGTTTGGCATTTTATTTTATTTTATTTTATTTTTTTAGACAATTGGGGTTAAGTGACTTGCCCAGGGTCACACAGCTAGTGTCAGGTGTTTGGTCTGAGGCTGGATTTGAACTCAGGTCTTCCTGAATCCAGGGCTGGTGCTCTGTCCATTGAGCCACCTAGCTGCCCCTCTGTTTGGCATTTTAAAGGCTTTTACAACTTGGCTCCAACCTAGCCTTCTTATTATACATTATTCCCTTTTTTATACTCTATAATCCTATTAAACTCACATTCACTATCCCCTTTCCTGCCTTTATTATGCCTTTATACTACCACCACCCCACTTCCTTCCCATCTCTGCAATATCCTCACTGTCTCACAAATATATGCAAAGCAATCTGTACACAAGATAATTAGGAAAATTATTCCTAGGTTTCTTCAAGACTAAGCTCAAGGTCTATTCAAGGCCTTTCCTGAGTCTCCTGGCTGCTCGGGCCTTTCCCCACAAATCCCTTTGTGATTTTGTATATATACCTAAATGGTATCTCTCATGGGTAAACTAAAGCTTCTTGAAAGCAAAAAAACTATTTTTTCACTTTTATCTTCGTATCTCTAGTACCTGGCACAGAGCCTGGCACATTGTGGACACTTAATAAATGCCTGTTGCTAGATTATTGTAATCACCTTTTAATTGGTCTCCCTGCTTTCAGTCTTTTCTGTCTCTAATCCAACCTCCTCAAAACCTTCAGGAAACCTTCACTGACTTCATGGATGTCTAAGGAACAAATATGACCACATCACTGCCTTGCTCAAAAACCTTCAACCTCTTGCCTCTAGAATTTAGTCCCTTCAGTCAGATGTCTTAAAACCTCCAGAGTCTGGCTCTAACTTACTTTTGTAGTCTTAATTTACATTTTTTGTCTTCACGCTGTCTTCATTCTAGCCAAATTGCCCCACTAGCTATTCTCAGAACTCAACATGTAGTATCTCCCATTCATACAAGCTCTTCCATGTCTGGAATGTCCCACCCTCACCCGAATTTGAGAAGCCTTGTTTTCCTTTCAAGGCATATCACACAAGGAACCACTTTTTCTGTTAAGGCTTCCCCAAATCTCAGTTATTAAGGTTTTCTCCTTCCTCAAATTATCTTGAATTTACTTATCTATATATACTGTTAGCAGTGAAATGTAAGCTCCTGGAGGACACAGCCTTTCTCATTTAATGCTTGTATCCTCAGAGCCTGCCCAAGTGCTTTCTAAAAAGTACATGTTTAGTAAATAAATTTAATTTTGTTTTAATTGGATTTTTGTTTTAATTTCATAGGATTTTCATACTTCCACAGTACCTAAAACAGTTCAAACACACAAGTGCTAAAAGTATGTTTACTGATTCATATACTTTTTAAAAATATTATATAATTTTTCCCTCTTTCAAAGTTACAAAAGATGAAGTGATCTTGTTCTTAAGACTCAGTAGATGGGAGTCTTGACCTTGGGCACAGAAAAATAAATCATTTTTAACTATTGTGGCAAATGTAGTGATTAAAATGGGAGGTTAAGTTACAAGTAGAGCAATAATTAACTATGTGTAACAATTAACTTTCCTTCTCCCACCATCTTCTGTGTAGTTTTAAAAACCTGGTGACAAAAATATTTTGATTATATTTTTGAAATGTTAGGGTTCCAGTCTCAATGAAAAAACCAAGACTAGGAATGAGCAAAGGGAGACAAAAGTAAGTGGGTGGCCTACATGAGAAAGAGGATGACTAGACAGTGACAGTAAAGAAGCATTATAATAATATGGTGGTGAGAAAAGAGCCCTGGACTGGTTGGGCTTAATCTCATTAGGGCTTCAGTTTCTTGATGTGTTAAATGAGGAGTGTGGACTAGTAGTCTGTGAATCTAAAATACTTGTGTAAGTTCATACAAAATGAAAAAGAGAGAGATGTTTGTTGACACCCTGTTCTGGTACTGTTAATTGACTTAATGAAAATTTTTTTACTGAATTCTGAAAGAACACAAAGGTGACCTTTAGATAGAGATAAATCCTGGGTTTTTTTTCCCTTTGAGGTTCTAACTAGAAAATAATTAGGAAGATTGATCTCGTTTTGTTTCAACTGTTTTAGAAGAATATAAAAAGAAGTCACCTCTGCTAGCCATCTTCTCATTTACTAATTTAAAGATACAGGTTTAAATCTTAAATTAATCACTTACAGCTATCCAGTATAAGATCATTTATTTGTTAAATGCCTATTCTGTGCTAGGCAGTTGGGGTAAAAAGACAAAAAATGAAATGTCACAAATAACAAGTTCCAAATGTCTATACAAAAATTTCTTGAGTAGACTTGTAATCACATTGGGATATTTGAAAGTATTTCTCCATTTAGGGGACACTTGAGCACCTGTTGAAAGCTTATGTCCTAATGTGGAACATAAAACATTTTACATACAGTACAAAATACACTCATATATATGAGCAGTAAAGTGTGTAGTGAGTTTTGAAGAAGAAAAATCATTCCTGATTGGGAGGATCAAGGTAGAATTCATGGAGGATATGAAGTGTTAATTTAGAGGCAGAATTTCCACAAGAGGAGGTCCATTTGGGGTGTAGAGGGCATTCTAGGATCATGGAACTGATTAACAAAGGTGCAGGAAAGTGTGAGATGTATTAGAAAACAGTAAATCACATAGTGGAGAAAGAACCAAAAAATTGCTTCATTGAAATTTGGTTGGTTGAAATTAATTAATCAGTAAGCCTTTACTAAGCACCTATTTTGTGCCAACTAGTATGCTAGGTCCTGGGGATGCAGAGACAAAAGTGAATCATTTTTTCCCCTCATGGAGTTTACATCCTATTGGATAAGACAACACCTACATGTATAGCTTTAGTCAGTCAGCAAAAATTTATTAAGGGCTTGATTTGTGGCAAGCACTGTACTAAGTGCTCTGGGGATACAAAGAAAGGCAAATGATTTAGTTCCTACCCTCAAGGAACTCACAATCTAATAGAGGAAGACAACAATCTAAAAAGAAACAAAGTGTGATGTTGTCATTACTGGCAGTCCAGAGGAATAGAGCTGGGTGGGAAATGATGGGATGGCTGCCCTGGGTTCCCTCCTTAGATAGAAAAGCTGAGAGAAGATCTCCACTGTCCATCTTCTCCAGTCAGAGGGAGGGAAGTGTCCCAGGGCAGGGGGTACTGAGGAGGTGTGTTTCAGAATTGATATGATCTTGCAGAATGATGAGATTCTGAGGGTATGATGATGAGGAGGTCTAGAGGAGTGCAGCCTAGTAAATGATCCAAAATAGATTTTTGGTGGGAGAAGGTATAGCAAGTCAAACTTGAGTGGTCTAGGAAAAGCTTTATGTGAATAAACTGAGTCTTGAAAGAAATTAAAGATTCTAAGAGGCAGAAGTTAGGAGAGTAAGAATGCATTCCAGACACGGGGTACAGCCAGTACAAAGGCATAGAGAGGGAATGGAGTGTGGTATATGGTGATATAACAAGGCTGTTTTCCTACATCTCCTGATGCTGAGCTATTGACCAACATTAGATTGACCAATAATAATCTAAAAACCAAGTAAAACTATTGAGCCACCAGCCATGATGCTGGCTAACACCTCCACCAGCCATGAATATTGGATAAAGGAGGAAGAAAGCTTTTCTTTTCACAGGAAATTTCAGTTTGAGTAGAGTTTGGCAGAAGAAAACTGCTTAATCACAGAGAAGTTTAAAAATTAGGTGCCATGACTTATTGACATTAACTCTGATGTACTCTCAAGGCCAAGTTCAGTGTTGATGGGATGGGTGGGTAGATGGGAGATGACAGCCTGGGGTAGCTCATGGGAAGCTGGTTATTATTCTTACAAAGACAATATATCTCATATTCAATGTGGGCAGATGACACCAAATACTCAAATCTAAACTTCAAGGCCAACATTGATGTTATAAAAATAATTGGTGCAATAGCAATAACTTGACGAAACAACCACCCCACCCCACTCCTTACCTTTGAGATAGATAGTGGGTTACCCTGGTCAAGTGCTCTATCATTTAATTAGTGTGGTGCTGTGCCTGAAGAATGTTCCTTAAAGGAAGAGAAATGTGAGCTACCTTCTTTTTAATGTTTCTTTTAAAATGAAAATGGCCACTTCAAATAACTATTCACTTAAAAATCATTTTACCAAATATTTTGTTTCTTTTCATTTGTCAGTAAAGAGATTACTGGAGATCCAGTCAAATGACCTTAACTCATTTCTCATCCTTCTTGACCTCTTTGCTGTTTTTGGCACTGTTGACTACCCCAGACTTTTGGATAATCTCTTCTCTTTTGGTTTTTGTGACACTTTTGTCACTTTTTTTCTTTTTTGGACCTGACTAACTTTTCTGCAAATTAATTAACTATGTTCCTAACTTCCTAAATGCAAGTGTACCCTGAGTTTCTGTCCTGGGAACTCTTTCCTTCTCTGTCTTGATTATTTCATCAACTCTCATGAGTTTAACAACCATTTTTGTGCAGTTGACTCCCAAATCTGCAGGTTCATCGCTCCATCTCTCATGAGCTCCATTCCTAAATCCCAACTGCCTCCTGGACATATTCACCTAGATTTCCCATGTTCTGGTCCTGATGTTACCTCAACACAACAGCTTCTCCTCCCTACCCTCTCCCTACCCCCTTCATCCTCATCCTTGCAGCAAATCTGAGGAGGCTTCTTCAAAAAAGCAACAGATAGCTAGTCCGAGCCTTTCCCAGGAGCTGGCTTGCCCAGCTTGCTAAGAATTTTGTTGCTAACTGCCTACCCATCTGGCTTGGACTTGTGCTGCTCCTGGGCCACCCAACTGATTAGGACCCTCCCATAATTGACTAGGGCCCACACATCCTGAGGCTACTTCAGGCCTGCACATAGCTGGCTTGTGCCCATGCTACTGTCTGTACAGCTGGCTAAGGCCTTCAAATGAGTGTGCCCCTGCCCTTTCTACTGTCTCACTCCTGATGCTATTTGAGCTGCTGCTTTCAGGCTGAGTGTCTCTGCCAACATCACTGTTGCCAGGGCTGTGGGTGCCAGGATACCACTATTTTCCTATTATCCTGTTGCTGTCAGCACTGTCACTGTTATCCAAACTGCTACCTTGCAGACCAGAAAACCACTGCTTTCTCCACTTTCTTGCTTTTGCTGGCTATCTGTGGTTGGAATGTCACTGCCTATGCTGCTGAGGGCCGGATCACCACTATTCCTTTAACCCTCTCCATTTCAAAGAGAAATCATCTTACCAGATCCCATCCTCATTGTTAGTTGTCTCAGTTGTGGTTCCATGTCTGGTGCAATGGATCATTCAGAGACTGAGGGTTCAGAAAAATAATAAAAATATCCATTGACTTCAGGTAAAAGGCAATACATAGGGAGTAAAAAAATAGTCCTGAAAATAAAAGCAGGTAAAGGCCACCAACGAGAAATTTGAAATTGGCAAAAAGATTCTGTGGGATCTCATAAGCTTTTCTGCCAAAGTCTTTAAGCAGGTTTTATGTCCTCTTTGTCCAAAGGGCCTGCAGCTGAGTCCTGTTTCAGTTCATCCTGCGGCAAAAAGTTAACTACCGCAGGTCTTCTCTAAGGTGTCTTGACTTACAGCAGCAGAGGTTGGTGTTGGGAGTTAACCCAGGTCTCTTCAGTTCATCTAATGGCCTAATTCATGACATTCCATAAAGGTTTTAAGCTTATCAGGTCCAAAATATAACTCATTATCTTTTCCCCAAAGCCCCTCTTTCCTCTTAGTGTCCTTGTTTTTGTTAAGGGCATCACCATTCTTCTAGTCATATAGGTTTACATAGTAGATATTTTTTACTCCTTCCTTTCTTTCCAAATCTGCTCAAGTTTTGTCAACTCTGCCTTCATAATATCTCTGTGATCCTTCCTTTTATTTCCATTTGTGCCACTCTAATTTGATCCCTCAATACCTCTTGCCTGGACTGTTGGAATAGCCTTGTAATTGGTCTCTATTCAGTTTCTCTCCTCACCATTTTATCCTCCACATGTCTGTCAAACTGATATTCCTTAAGTATAGGAATTACTGTCCCTCTTCTCCTTTTGACCTCTAGGACAAAATACAAACTTCTCAGCTTGCTTCATAAAACCTATCACAATCAGACTCCAAAGTATCTTTCTAAGTTGATTACTTTTCCTTGTGCACCCTAAGTTGTAGCTAAATTGGCTTACTTGTTATTTCCCATACATGACATACCTCTCAACCTCCATGCCTCCTTTCCTCTCTGCCTCTTGAAACACAACTCAAGTATCATCTCCCATAGGATATCTTTCTGAATTTCCCCAAATGCTAGTGTCCTCCTACCTCTGTTTACTTTATATTTATCTTTTTTTTTTTTTTTTTTTTTTTTGGTGAGGCATTTGGGGTTAAGTGACTTGCCCAAGGTCACACAGCTAGTACGTGTCAAGTGTTTGGTCTGAGGCCAGATTTGAACTCAGGTCCTCCTGACTTCAGGGCCAGTGCTCTATCCACTGCGCCACCTAGCTGCCCCTACTTTATATTTATCTTATATGTATAAGTGTATATGTTGTTTCCTTCAGTAGCATGTAAGCCCATTTAAATTATCCTTGTTTATTCACAGAGATAAGAAGTCTATACAGGGTGAGGATATTCAGAGCAGTTTCAGAATGACTATCATTTACTTAAGAGAAACAGCTTAATCTGTAAAATATCTGGCCATCCAGAAACTTCATTTATATGATTATTTTAGTCAGCTATTTATTGTCCTATTTTTATTACAGTTTACTCACTTTAAAACCTATAGTTGAGGGTATTCTATTATTATTCTATTAAATACATGTCAACATTGTTCTAAAATTAAGTTGTTTTAATACTGTTCATGATTACTGAACACATTTTTTTAAAAACAGGTAAATTTATTTTTGTGAAAATAGATGAGAGACGTGATTCTGTTGGAGTGAGTTCTACAAAATTGTGATTTGTTTAAAATCATCACAGAGGTAGCAAATATTGGAAGTGGGACTCAGACATAGGTCTTCTGATTCCCAATGTAGTGGTTTTTCTAATAAACCACAGCATACTGCTTATTGCTATGACTGGATAATTTTGATAGTAAAATTAGGTCGTATGCCAAAACAAAGAAAAAATTTTAGAAAAATGTTCTTGCATTCTTGGTAAAAATTATCAACTTTATCTAATGGTAGTATGAGTTTACCCCCCCTCCCCCAAATATAAATCTTATGAACTTTTAAAAGGCTTATAATAATTTATTTAATTTTGTCAAACACATTCACACTCAATTTGGAGTATATCTTAGAACAAAGACAGTCAGGCTACTTATTTACTTTTGATTGCTTTGTCAGAGAATTTTGCTAAACTAATGGACATTCTCAGCTGTTTTTCAAAACCCATTAAAATACTACACTAGTGTTATATCTAAATGAGAAGCAGTGGCATTTAAAAAAACTGTAATTTTTCAATTCTTGCATATGACTTTTGATTAGATGTTCTTATCTAGTTTTATACTGGGCAATTTTGCACTGCAGAGCAAAGAGCTGTACTTGGGAAGAGTTGTCAAGATTCAAAACATTTATGTTCATTGTTTAAAAGAAGGAAGAGAGAATTATGACAGCATCTTTGGAGATAGGTCAAGGTGTGCCATGTGTGTAAGATGATACCTTTGAAATTGACATTGAAAGGTGGGAGAGGATAAAAGAAAAGAAAGTATTTGTAGGAATATGAAGTTGGGAATTGTTTGGAAACAAGCGTTCTAGTCATATCTGCATATACTACTCCTCATGTGTTTTAAGCTTCACATTCATTCCTTATTGTAATGGTGATTTAATAATACCTCTCTCCCTTCCTTAAAGTTCGGTTCAGAAACTTCACCATCTTATGGAAGTGACCCTGGGTTCTTGAAGGTTATGTCAGTGAAATATAAGCTCTGGCAGGTCCTACCGATCGGAAAAGGCTTCAGATATGGGCCCAGCAACAACTTGGCTATTGTCCAAGGATTAGCTTAGCCCATATGGGAAAGGCTCATCACTGGAACGCTGGCCAGCAGGTGGTGGGTGGGTGGGTTTTTCTGGTCACAGCGAATTATAAGGAGAGTCTGCTAAAGCATGAAGAGAGTTTGTGATTTGGTTCAGATGAAGTTTACTTCCCACACTAATGAAGTTACAAGATCTCTTCAGGTATTCTAAGAATACTTTTTTTCTTTCAAAACAAAACAAAATGTTATTCTACAAATAATGTAATTTTTATTGATAATGTTTTGTTTTGACAGGATAGACATGTCGCAACAAATACCCAGATTCACCAACAAAATATATTCACCAAAGGCAATTAAGCAGAATCACTTCATTATGTGATTGTGACTGATTGTATACACCATTTTTCTCTTTTGTAGTTTAATAATTGTTAATAGGGCAGTGTGGGATGGGGATAGAGGGTTAGCTTTTGAATCAGAAAGATCTAGGTTCAAATCATGTCTCTGAAACATACTAGCTGTGGGCCAGAGATAGTCAAGTTACTCGCAAGCTCTCTGCTCTCTAAAACTGTTAAGTTAGAAATGTGTTGCCAATGCACATTAGTGGAGGAAATTTCCACTATATGGGTTTACCACCCCAGAGAAAATCACAGGTCTGGATGAGGAAACCCCACACACAAAAAAGATAAAGGATAAATTTTGTAACTATAGTAATATCATACCAGTATTTCCTCTTGTATTTGATCTGAGTTTTATTACGTTTTAGTCTTCTGTATTCACATGGCATACAAAACTTTCCATGTTTCTCTAAGTTCTTCATTTTTGTCATTTTTAAAAATGGCCCAGTAATATCTGTTACATTCACAATTTGTCCATCCATTTCTCAGTTGTTGGGAACATTTCTTGTTATCACAAATAATGCTGCTATGAATATTTTTGTACATATGGGTCTTTTTTCTGTCAGTAACCTATGTTGGATATAGTTCCAGCAATGAGATTTCCAGATCAAATGGAATGAATAGTCTAGTTACTTTGAAGAATACTTTTTTCATAGTCCCTCATTTTGGCTTTCCCTCCTTAAAGATGTCATAGTTTTTCTTTTTGAGAAGGATAATAACAATGTTCTAGTGATTACTATGTTAATTCTAGAGCTACTGTGTATCAAAAGTGGGTTGGATGACCCAGTACTTATCACTTCTGGCAGAATGAAAGAAAAATGGTTTTCATAAGGCTCTGATGACACTGATTTGATTTTTGCTAACAACTTTTATGTAACAACATATTTCTGAAAATTGCATACCCCAGCATATACTTCCTTCTTGAAAAAAGAATTTATATCATTCTATCCGCTTACAAGCATATCCCTCTTGCTTGGAAAAGTTATGTTAGCTTCTAACAGATTAAAGGCTCCTTCTCATAACCTCTACAAAAGAGGAAGGATCTTCATTTCAACTGAATTCAAGAAATATTTCATCATCTCCCCAAAAAAAAAATTCCCAAAGTTTTATAAAAAGAAATTCCAACACTGTCCTGTAAGCTGGTGAAAGATATAATTTATAACTTCACATAATATTTGTGTAAAGGAGGCAGACTGGCTGCTACTCTGGACCCATATACTTAAAATGAAAGGGAGACAGTTTTTTGACCCAGGGTCTTATGCCTGAATCTCAGCACTACTGCAGAGGTAAGACAAATATGATTGAAAGGGAAGTGAGGAGAAGTGACCTACATAGAGAGGAGCAATTCTGTATCACATTGCTCCTAGAAACAATGGCTTCAAATTTTTCAGGATATGAAAATTATTATGGAGTACTTTTGAAAAAGAGCCCAAATTTTCTATGGAGAGGGGAAAAACAATACTTGGACCATAAAAGGAAATGTCTATTAAAAATTATAAAATTGATCTGTGCAACTGTACTGCACTAAAATTTTAATGGAATACATTAATTGCTTTTTCATAAAAAAATTAGGGCAATATAGTTTTTCATGTTGTTTTGTACTGATTGGACCCACTGTGGTCTAAGATACACATGATTGAAACTGAAGGATGATGCCTTATGTATAGCTGTTTATGTAACAAATGTACTACACAAGCTAGCAAGTGGTATACATTTGAACTATATTTCTGCATGGAAACAACATTTTCAATACTATTCTCTTTAGTCAGGTAGGAACTCTTTGATACTAGAATAGACTTTCACAACTATGGCTTCCTGCACAAAGGCAACTTTCTTTATATTATGTAGCTGTTAAGAAAAGCATACCCACATATATGCCCAATATTTTGAACCTTCTGCTCTAACTGGAGGATAGTACTTTTTCATACTCTGTAAATTCTAAATTATGTTTTTCAAACATAGTTGAAACCTCATGCCAGAACTGGTTTATTTGACGATTTCCATCCAGGTGGTTGAAATAAGGCTTTATCAATTTAATTGCCAGCTTAGTTCTTTGATACCTAGCTTTCAGCTCTATATAGAGCAATGAAAAAATCTTAAAGCAGTTTTGAGCATTGATAACTGCACTAAGACTTTTGGGACACCATGTTTAATTTAATTGAAAAGAGTTGTGGTTAAGTATTTCTACTCTGCATATGCATATTAACTGGTCTTTAGTTAGTGAGGTTAGGACCTCAGGAAATAGGATCAGTAAACATATAGCAGAAAGGTAGAATAACAAGAAGTATTGAAAAGAAGGTATTCAAATGAGATCTGGAACTGGATATGACAGTCCTGGAAAAATGTAATTGGAGAAGTTATCATTCAGAGGAATTTAACCTTGTTAACTATCCCTATAAAAGTATCTGTATATGGCATAGGTTCGTGAGATCTAGAACTGGAGAGAATTATCTGTATGGCACAGGTTCATGAGATCTAGAACTGGAAAGAGACTACAGAATTCATTTACTTCATTTTATAGATGAGAAAAAATTGAGGCCTAAAGAAATTGAGTGACTTGCCCAAGGTCACACAGCTAGGAAGTAACAAATAGAATTTGAACCTTAAATTTCCAACTCCAAATCCAGTGGTCTTTTTACTATCTATCAGGCTATCCTGGTAATCTTCTGGAATGCTTATTCTCTTCATGAAACTGCACTAATTAGGAAAATACACTACAAATTTATGTTATACAGGCTCAACTGGGCCTTCATTGCAGCAAGGCAAACATTCTGTTCCTCTCTAAATGATTCCCCAACTCCCTCCCTGCAGTAGCTATTCTCATCCTCATCTCTTCTCAAGCCTTCCATGTTTTCTGCTTCTTCCAGCCTCTCACTTAAGGACTTAGTCTCATTCTTCACTGAAAAAATTTTGGCCTTCGCCCCACCCCCACCCCCAAATTCCCCTCTCCCCTCCTCAACTTACATTATTCAGACCTCTTCCCTACCATCTCCTTCTTCAGTCTGGTCTCTTATATAGCTGATCCTTCTATATGCCCCCCTTTATCCCATTTCTCTAGCATATTCCTTCCACAGTCAGGTCTACTCTCTTCAGTTTCTCCCTACATACCAGCTTCTTTCTTGCTGCTGAAAACATTCCTATAGATCCTCCATCCTACAACAAACAAACAATCCCCCCACCCCAAAACAAAACAAAACAAAAACATCTCACTTGGTCCTACCTTGGATGGTAGGACCCTTTGTCTTGCCTCTTCTTCTGGGCTTACCCTCTTTCAGAAAGTGATCCACATTAGTAGCCTCTACTTCTTTCCTATTGTTCTCTTCTAAACTCTCTCTAATCAAAACATTGAAACTGCTCTCTCCAAAGTCACCAGTGATCTCTTAATTGTGAAATCATTAGATTAGACCACTAGACTTTTTCTTAATCCAGCTCTTTCATGTTCTCACTGCAGTATTTGACATCGTTGGTTACCTCCTTACTAGAATTTTTGACAAAGCTCTCCTGACTCTCCCATCTGTCCAACTTCTCAGTTTCTTTTGCTGTATTTTTCGTCCATGCCATGCCCAGCAACTATGGGTATCCCCCACAGCCATATTCTAGGCTCTCTTCCCTTTTTTCTCTGTAATAACTCACTTGGTCAGTCATTCAGTGAATATTTGTTAAGGTTCTGCTGTGTGTCAAGCACTGTGCTAAACACAAGGATACAAAAAAGAGGCAAAAGACAGTCCCTGTCCTCATCAGGAGCTCACAATATAATGGGAAAGACAGCAAGCAAGCAAATATGCACAAACAAGGTATATACAGGATAAATAGGAATAATTAACAGGGAAGCACCAGAATTAAGAGGGGTTGGGAAAGGCTTCCTGTAGAAGGTGGAATTTTATTTGGGACTTTAAGGAAACCAGAGAAGCCAGTAGGTAGAGATGATCACTTGATTTCATCTGTTCTCATGGGTTCAACTATTATCTTTATGCAAATAATTCTCAGATCCATAGATCTAGCCCTAATCTTTCTCCGGAGCTCTAGTCCCAAACTACCAGCTTGCTTTTAGAACATGTCATATTGGATATTCCTTAGGCATTTTGAATTTAACACGTACAAGACAACTTACAATCTTTTTCTCAAAACACGCCCCTCTTCTCAACGTCTTGATAACTGTAGAGGGCACTACTGTCCTCTTAGTCACCTAGACCCACAAGCCTTGGTCTCATCATTGACTTCTCGTTTCATTTCACTCATCTGAATAATCTCATAATTTCTTCCTTCGTAACTTCTCTTTTTTTCCAGTCACACAGTCACAAGCCTAGTTCAAGTCCTTGTCCTCTCTTATTTGTGCCATTGCCAATAGCCTCTAATTGGTGTTGGTTCCACAAGCCTATCCCCATTCTGATCCATCTTCCACCCAGCTGCCAAGGTTATTTTTCTAAAGCATCAGCCCTTCCTTACCCCCTTTCACTAATCTCCAGTAGCCACCTATTACCTTCAAAATCAAATGTTAACACCTTTGATATCTAAAGATTCTCTAACTCTAGCCCCTTTCGAATTCCAGTCTTCTTACACTTTGCTCTTCTCCATGCATTCTGTGTTCCAACAACTCTGACCTACTTACTTGCAGTTTCTTGAACATACTACTTCAGCTTCTGTTTCTGTCTGTCTGTACTTACTGTCCCACATGCCTGGAATGCTCTACCCTCTCATCTTCACCTCTTAGTTTCCCTGACTTACTTGAAGACTCAGTCCAAATCCTACCTAGTTCAAGAGGCCTTTCCTGGTGCCTCCCAGCTACTCATGCTTTCCCTTTTCATAGTACCTTCCATATAGCTACTCATTATATTATCTCATATGTACATAACTATTTGTATATGGTCTCCCCCATTAGAATGTGAGCTCCTTGGGAGCAGAGACTGTGTCTTTTTTCTTTGTATCCTTAGTCCTTAGCATAGTTCCTGACAGATAATAAGCTCTTAATAAATGCTTCTTGATTTGACTCAATAAGGTATGTGTCCTGAATTTTGAGCAAAATGAACTTGAAATAGCTATACACTCTCAGGTCTTCTATGTCTCCTTTATACTCCAAAGATGTGCTTCACAACCTAAGCTCTGAACTTATGTTGTTTCTATTTTCAAATCAGCATAGGGAAGAATTGTTTTATCAAAGTGGATGTATAGTAGACATCTTCAACTAAACACATCCAAACAAAACTCATTATCTTTCCCCCTAAACCCTCCCCCTGTCTTACCTTCCCTAGTACATGAGAAGGCAACACCATCCTCCCAGACTCTCGTGCTCGCAACATAAAAGTTATCCTCAACTCCTCACTATCTTTCACCCCCATATCCAATCTATTGTCAAGGCCTCTCGATTTTACCTTTGCAGTATGTCTTGAATATGTTCTCTTCTCACCTCTGACAATGCGACTAGACTAGTCTAGGCCCTCATCACCTCAGGCCCGGACTATTGCAATTGTGTGCTGGTAGTTCTTCCTGCTTCAAGTTTTTCCTCACTCCAATCCATCCTCCATTTGTCCACCAAAGTGATTTTCCTAAAGCACAGGTCCAGCCATGTTACTCCTCTACTCAGTAAACTCTAGGGACTCCTAATTACCTCCGGGATCAAATACAAAATGCTGTGTTTGGCATTCCAAGCCTTTCTTGACCTAACTCCTTACCTTTCCAGTCTTCTTATACCCTAGTCTTTGATTCAATGACCCTGGCCTCCTAGATGTTCCTCCATCTCTCATCTCCAGCCATTTTCTCTGACTGCCTGCCATGCCTGTAATGTTTTTCCTCTTCAGTTCTGCCTATTGACTTCCCTGGCTTAAGTCCCAACTAAGATCTCATATTTCACAGGAAACCTTTACCAACCCCCTCTTAATTCTTGTGCCTTCTTTCTGTTAATTATTTCCTGTTAATACTCTATATAGCTTGCTTTGTATGTATTTGTTTGTATGTTGTCTCCCCATTAGATTGTAAGCTCCTTGAGGAGCTTTCCTCTTTTTGTATCCCCTTGCCTAGCACAAGGTAGGTATGCTTAATAAATGTTTATTGATTGTTTTGCCTCTAGGCAGAGCAACTGTATTTTTTGTGTCTGGGGAATAATCTAAAGGAGAAGGAATTAAGTAGCTATTGAGATGGCAAGAGGAGGAAAAAAGAAAGAATGTAGCTGTTCTAGTCAGTCTTGTGAAAAGGGAAATTTGGATAGAATTTACAATGTTAGGAATACCATAGATTACAGTAGTAGCTTTAGGCCCCAATAGCTTTTATGGAAGAATCTATGTGAATTTTATTTTTTATCATTTTATATTTCTTGTGATCATTTGCTAGAAACAGTATTGTCAGTAATATTAACAGGTGAAAGCAATGTGACATTTTTTTTTATCTCAGAATTTAAAAGGACCTTAAAGACAGCTCACTTAGTGACTGATTGAGTGAGAGGTCATATCTAAGGCCACCTACCTTCTAT
Organism: Vombatus ursinus; assembly: GCF_900497805.2. Classification (NCBI taxonomy): domain Eukaryota; kingdom Metazoa; phylum Chordata; class Mammalia; order Diprotodontia; family Vombatidae; genus Vombatus; species Vombatus ursinus. The sequence goes on from NW_020951369.1 coordinate 4,629,429, forward strand.
CACTTAATAAAAGAAATGCAACAAGTAGAATAAACAGCAAAGAGGAATAAATCCATTTAAGATGTTGACATGAAAGATCAGTCCAGCTTTGTGGCAAATACCCTAGCAACGATTTCAAATGGCACCAAAAGAAACAATGATTGAATAAACCTAGGGGAAATACTAGTAAGCTCCTTTGTCCAGTCTAGGACTGCACAGGAAAATAACTAGAAACTTTTGGGTACTGTGACCAGTGATGCATGTGAGAGGCCTTAATGCAGCCCAGTCACTGGAAAATGGGGCTTGAAGCCAGTGGGATCTCGACTGTCTCAGAGGATGGAACCAGATTCTCCTAGGTCACTATGCAGGGTTCCAGGGCCAAGTGGATGACACGTGCTTTGAGGCCTCCAAGAGGCCTAAAGCCAGTGTTCTTCTTAAAGCTAGGGCAAGGCAAAGGGCCTGCTCCCAGTAGTTGTCTGCTTAGGGAGGGGCAAGGTGTAGTGCCTAAGCAGCCCATGCTGGAGTAGGGTTTGAGGGGCTCACAGTGGGTGATTGTGCAAAGAAAAGAAAACAGAGATAGGTCTGCATTTGATTACTTCGGCCATTTGATAGGAGACTTAGGCAAAATTTGCAGCAGAGGGTGGGGTCTGACCCTGATTACCCCATCCTGAACTGCTGTAGTAGTATGCTGTGAATGGACGAGATTGGAAGGGGACTACCCACTCTATCCAAGTGTAGGAAGGGGTAAAGAGTATGTCCTGGCACAGAGTCTCAACCCAGGAACTGAGATTAGAGATAGGAGTACACAGAAGTAAATTCTGAGAAAAATGAAGAAAAACTATGGGTTGTAAAAGAAGCCCAAGAGGTAAGTGCAGAAGATGACATCTCTACCCTAAGTACAAGAAAAGCATCAGAACAAAACAATGTCTTGGTTACAGTGAGCTCCCAGGACTGGATGAAAGAAATGAAGCAAGAGAAGGAAAAAAAATAAAACTATTAATGAGCACTAGCATTTACATAGCACTTATTTTATCCTCACAGCAACCCTTGGAGGTAGGTGTAATTATCCCTATTTTACAGATGAGGAAACCAGGGGAGACAGGTAAGGAACTTTTCCACGGTCACACAGCTAGCAAGTGCCTGCAGCCAGATGTAAACTTCATTATTTCTATCTCGGTTCAGTATTCTATCCACCGTACAGCCATTAGAGTTCTTTAGTAAAAATAAAATTGGAAAGAGAATAAGTAGCATAGAATAAATATAAAAAATTTTACCCAAGTAGTCAATTCCAAGTAGTCAACAGAATGAAGAAAATGAAGAACTCAACGATTCAGTAAAGCAACAAGATATATTATTATAATATGTAAATTATGTACTATTAAAAAAAAGCAACTAATTGGAAAAGAGGTTGGGAGGAAAACTTCAAGATCTTCAGATATCATGAAAAACATGACAAAACAAGAAAAACTATTATTGTATTTCAAGAAATCATAAGACAAAGTGAAAAATAAAAAGAATTTATCAGTCACCTCCTGAAAGAGACTGCAAATTCAAAACACCCAAGAATGTCATAGTTAAAATCTGGAATTTCTACTTCACAGAAAAAAATACTTCACTTGGCCAGAAAGAAAGAATCAAGTACTAAGAAGCCACAGTTAAGAAAACAAGATAATGCTGTAGCTATTCTCAAGAAAAGAAAATCTTGGTTTATATGCCATTCTAAAAGAGAGGAGAAAAAGGCATAGAACCAAGAAAAAAATATGCATTTGGGATAGGGTGATGTATTGGCTGTTTCATTAATATAAGTTTTATTTGGTCCTGGCAAAGGAAGCATTGAACCAACATGCACGTGCCGTTTGATGTAGAAATACATTAAATTGAGCAGGGATATAGTTAGGGACAGAAAGGTAAAGAAAGGTAAAGAGGAAAATGGTCCCAGGCAAAACAAACTTGAGTTTTGGAGGGTGGATTGTGAAGTAGGGGATTGAAAGAGAGAGTAAGAGCCATTGATCAGGGTCTAGGCTAGGTAAGCAGAGGGGAAACATCAGACCACTTCAGTTACAGATTACTAATATTGTTTCTATTTTCTTTTATTCCCCTTTACCTTCTCTTTGTAAAGGGAGAATCAGGAGCAAAGTGTAAAAAAAGTATGACAGTCTTTGAAAATCAGTGAGAAGGGGGGGCAGCTAGATGGCGCAAAGGATAGAGCACTAACTCTGGCGTCAGGAGGACCTGAGTTCAAATCCGGCCTCAGACACAACACTCATTAGCTGTGTGACTCTGAGCAAGTCACTTAACCCCAATTGTCTCTCTCTCTCTCTCTCTCTCTCTCTCTCTCTGTCACACACACACACACACACACACACACACACACACACACACACACAC
>NW_020951369.1:4631805-4683419 GCF_900497805.2 Vombatus ursinus
ACACACACACACACACACACACACACACACACACACACACACACACAAATATAAAAAGAAAAGAAAAGAAAGAAAATCAATGAGAGGAACTCATACATAGACCTGTGGGAGGATAGCAACTGAATGAGAAAACAAAATTCACCAAAGTAGGTAGTCAAGAAAAACCTTGCCAATAGAGAAAACTCAGGGAAAATTAATAGCCAAAAGGAGACCTTACTACAATGACTACATAATATAGAATAAAAAGACATGATGTTTAGACCTCAAAAAGGAGGGAAAATACTGTAACCACAAGACACCCAAAAACAATAATGAATAAACTACAAGGTCCTCCATCATGATTTAGAAAATCACTAAAATAATTAAAGGAAAAAATAAGGGTAGAAATCAAATTATGTTAATTAGCAAAAAAAATGTTAAGACATAATGGAAATTTTTCTCAAATTTTCTGGAAAAGATCAGATTTGGATGAATGAACATCAGAACAAAATAAAAATAGAAGAAAATTGAAATACCTCTCTTCAAGCCAAGTCAGTTGATTTTGAAGATAGAAATGAGTTGAGATAATCTTAGGACAATGCCATACTTAAAGCAATCATACTAAAGTTTAAAATTATTTAAAATTATAAAAAGAACGCAAATTATACTAAGTATAAATTGTTATAATTATTGATCATTGGAAAAGAGAAAAAAACTTCAAGATGAACTTACCCAGAAATGTAACAGTCAAGTTATGGAACTTTTATACAACAAATCTTGCTGCCACCTAGAAGGAGAAGATCCTTCACATGTAAAGGATAGTATAAATTATTTCTATGAGAAATTAAATGAAGTGTTTTTGAATAGTCCCAATAGCTTGTACTCCCAAATCACACTTCTAAAACAAAATGGATTTTCAACAAAAGGGAGGCATTCAAATTATTTCTAATGAAATATCCTAGGTAAGCTGGTGATTTAATGTCCAGCTGAAATTCAAGAAATAAAAGAAACTTAAGACCAGGTAGCATGAAAAGTAAATAAATCAGTGCTTCAAGGATGAGGCGAGACTATTTTGTCTTAAAACTTCTGCCTTTTTTGAGTGCTGTTTAGAAAATAAAAAATTTTAAGCAGAGCTTAAAAGGGGATAAAACAATAGACACTTAGAGGGAAGAGGAAGAAAAGTTACTTGAGAAGTTCTTAAAATGGGATGTAACATGTGAAAGTTATTCATATAGAAAGAAGGAAGAAAGGGGAGTTATGAGTAAAATCCAAAAACAATCTTACTAGAAATGAGCCGAAGAAAAACAGTTTTCCCTTTTAGAAGTCTTTCTTTGTTCTAGAGGCTTGAAGAGAACAAAGGGGGAACATTCAAGGGCAAAGGCCATGAATCAAGAAACAAGTAATCTTAGTGATGTGATGGAGTAAGGTGGGAGAAGAAATTAATTGGTCTAGTTTTAGTGCCGTGGAGGCCTGATGAAAACAGTCCTACAATCTCAGTGCACAGACTACAGGTCTGCAGTAGGGGAGCTGGATCCAGTTGAAGGCCCGGATACTCCTGGGCTGAACCTGAGGCAAAGCCAATATGATTCGAATTGGAGGCTGCCCTTTTATCTATACAGAGGTTTCAGATGCAGCTCTGTAACATTACTGATTCCAGCCCAAACCAGATAAAAATGTACTTGGGAAGTATTTAGTAAAATAAATAAAATTACAATAAAATAGAGAAAAATTACTGTTAACAGCTGTCAGTAGGCGTCCTGCAGGGGTCCTCATGTATGGATTAGTAGCCCTGTTTCTATTTGAGTTTGACACCATTGATCTTTAGGACCAGTAAAATGAAGATGTTTTCTAAATTCCTCAATAAAGAAGGAGGAATGTGGAATGTAGGAATGAGGTGGAGGGAAGTAGGGAACTTAACCCTGACAGTATCATGCAAGCAAGAGGCCAAAAAGAGAGGTGAAGAGACCTCGCAGATTCTCTGGTACAAATCTCATCTGACAAATTATCTGGAGTACAAAGGAATAGAGTGATTGGATGATCAGGTGGTGAGAGGCAGACCTTGGGTTTCTGACTCCAAATCTAGTGCCCATTTCACCACATTACATTGCCAGTATTTCTGGGAAAAGTAGTTGACAGATGAATGTCAGAGATGAGAAAAGGAGAAATGGTATTGAAGGAAAGTCTAGAATTATATACTTATATGGCAGATTAAAGTAGAGGTGCACAGAGTCTGCTAGAAGTCTCATCGAGGGGGAATACAGAGAACATGAAGGGACAAGAACTGCAAGAGGGACTTTTGAAGTCTTCTAGTCCAGTCCTGAGACCCAGAGAGAAGTTATTTGCCCAAAGTCACACAGCTATTAAGTGGCTGATAAGTAAGATTCAAAACCACCTCTTCTGAATCTAAATTCTACGCTCTTTCTGCTGTATCACACTTCCTCCCCGGGCAGAAAGAATTTAAGTTCTTACATAACTGACAACTGTGGTAGATCTTCAGGTAGTATTTAAGTCCAATTGGGTAATATTGCTATGGGGTTGATGTGAAGAGTACAGGACATCAGAGGTGTCTAATTATAATGTATAATGTCTAGAAGGAGGAAGAAATGAACATGGAGATGAATTAATAAATTAACATTTTGTTGAGAGCAATGGCACACATAAATGCAATTCATATTAAAAAAAACAGAAAAATTGGGGGCAGAAGATGGGATAGAGAGGATTCTGAACTATATTCTTATCTGGCCTGGGAAAGGGAAGGGTTAAAAAAAGAAAAGGTGATAATCTGGGTTTGTGGTAGTAGTAGTGAGGATTCTATGGGAAGCAACTGGGATTAGATTAGGGTAAGGAAAACCACAAAGATTAATTCTAATTTAAAAGAAGAAAAAAATGGAATATGATGAAGAAAGAAACTTAATTGTAACTTTATGGATTAACTGAAATTGCCAGAGAAAATGGCAGACAAAATGCTTAAAAAGAAACCAGAAATTAACACTCTCACTGTATAAGAAATATAGCAAAAGCAAATATCTAGGAGTTTTTATTTTGTTGGGTTTTTTTATGTTTTTAATTGCCTATGGCCATAATTTTCCCCATTTTTTTCCTTCTTTCATAGTGTGGTCCCATATAATAAATAATACTTTTTTAAAGACAAAAATAAAAAGGAAAAAGATGAACATAACTCGTGTACATTAGCAATGGTACAATTAGCAGTCAGAACAAACTGATTATACAATTAGCTGTGTACTGATGTACATTGAAAAAAAATCTGAAAATATATGTAATGTATAATATTTATAGACCTTCCATCTCTACAAAGGGGTAGGAGTGTGTTCCCATATATCTTATTTTGAGCCATGGTTGTTCTTTATCATTTTGCTACCTTCACTTGTTTTTTTTTTTTGTTTAACACAGTGACACGTTGTTATCGTATATATTGTTTTACTTTATATTGTCTAAATTTCCCTATGTAGCTGTTAGCTAATTTGATCAAAATGCAGAGAGTGGAAGAACAAATTGTTAAATAAAATGAATTTACAGTGAATAGGTGACAATTTGCTTAGAGAATCAATGAAGAAATTAAGGGAAAAAAGCTAAAGCAAAGTAGCAGAATGCAAAATAAATTTACAAAATTCATCAGCATTTTTGCACATTTGCACACTAATAGAAACAAGGAGGAAAAAATAGAAAGTGATTTTAATTTTGAAATAACAAAATGCACAAAATACCTGGATGTTAGTCATATACATATGTATATACTATAAGAAGTCTTTATAGAAATAAGGAATAAACAATTGGAATTCAGTTTTCCTGACTAGACTATGCAGATTTAGTAGAAGTACTACCAAAATTTATCTGCAGCTTCATTACTATGCCAAACTACCAAGAGAATACAAAATAACATTTCTACAGAAAAGCAAAAAGACAAGTATTTTAAGGTAAATAATACCTCTGTCCTCTCAAAGAAAAAAAAAAAGATTGAATAGGAGCCAATGCTACAGATCCCAAACTATTAATCAGTAATTTCCAAAGCTATTTGATTCTGGTTTAAAAAAAAATAGAAAACTAGAGACCAGTGGATTGATAGGCAAGATCTAGACGTAGGCAAGACAACAACTGAGCTTGTGATTAATCTATGCACAAAACCACAGGTGTGAAGGCACTAGGTCGGACAAGAACTCTTGTGATCATTCGAAAGCAATCTACCAGAAGATAGTCTGAAATGAACATTTCAGTAGTTGAATGCCAAATGAAGAATCTAAAGGAAAAGGTTATGTAACAAAATGAACAAAGTACTAGAGGAGATGGGACATTCACAGTTTTCACAATTCTCTTGAGAAAGGAAAATTTATAGTCAGACAAGTGACTATAGGACAGAGACAATTTTGTTTACATAAAATTTAAATTTTTGTATAAACAAAAACAAAAAAGCTTAAAATGAGAAAAGTAATTGGTTTCTTTTCTCAAATTTTTAATCAAATGTCTCTAATAAAAATGTGATATCCAAAATTTCTAGGGAATCCACACATATATAAAGCCTGAATTGCTTTCCAGTGGTCAAAGGAGATGAATTGATGATTTTCAAAAAGATGCAAACTAGCATCAACCATCTGAAAAAATACTCTGAATTATGGATAATAAGAGAAAAACAAACTAAAACAAGACTGAGGTATTACCTTCCACTCACTTAATTTGCAAAAGTAGTAAAAGAAATAGAAATTCAGTATTGGAGGGACTGTGGGAAGACTGATCAGCACGTAAATGTACCATCTGGACTATGCCAGAAAAGTGACTAAACTATCCATACTCTTTGATCCAGTGACCTTACTGTTTGGTTTATATAACTTACAAAGGTAGAAATAAGTGTCTCATATATTGTTGTTGGTTAGTCATATCCAACTTTTTGTGACCCCATGGACCGTAGCACACGAGGCCCTTCTGTCCTCCACTATCTCTCAAAGTCTGTCCAAGTTCATGTTTGTTGTTTCCATGACACTATTTTTCCATCTCATCCTCTGCTGTCTCCTTTTTCCTCAATCTTTCCCAACATTAGGGTCTTTTCCAATGAGTCTCATATATGGCAAAATATTTGAAGTAACACTACTTGTGCTAACAAAAATATGGATTCAAATTACGTGTCCAACAATGGAGGAATTGCCGAATAAACTGTCATATGAATATAATTAAACATTATTATGTCATGAGGAATGACTTATATGAACTAATGTAGAAAGAAAACAAAACCAGAAAAAGTCAATATTAATTGCAATGGAATCAACAGAGATAAGTACTAAAAAACAAGATTCCTCACAGTGTTGTTTCTAGTTTTGGGTCTGGCTCATTCCAGCTCACACATCTAAGCTGAATTTTTTCTTAAGAAATGTTGGGGGGGGGCAGCTAGGTGGTGCAGTGGATAGAGCACCGGTCCTGAAATCAGGAGGACCTGAGTTCAAATCCAGCCTCAGACCAAACACTTGACACTTACTAGCTGTGTGACCCTGGGCAAGTCACTTAACCCCAATTGCCTCACCAAAAAGCAAAAAAAATAAAAAATGTTCAACTATAAGAATATAATATGTACTATCAGTTCCAATTTTGTTAGGTGATTTTGCTTGACTGTTTAAAAGGGGGAACACTATAAGAAGACAGAAATGTTTATTTGCAAACAATTACATCAAAATATATTGCTTAAAAGAAAAAGAAAAGAAAACTGAATTCTAGTCATGTCTGCTATTTACTATATGACCTTGCTGTTTAGCCTCTCAGAACCACAGAATCTGAATCTTTATCATAGTCTACCTTCTCTGAATTTCTCACAGGATTGTTCTGAACATCAGTGAGAAGATGAGTAGGAAGGACAACAGAATGTAAGGGCATATGTGTGTGTGTGTACACAGATACATATATGTGTACACATACATATGTGTTTTACAGATATAAAAGACACTAGTCTTCCCATTTTAAATTGGTCATTTACAAGTAAATTTGAATGCTTTGTGCCTTTTTTTTTTTTTTTTTTTGGTGAAGCAGTGGGGTTAAGTGACTTGCCCAGGGTCACACAGCTAGTAAGTGTTATGTGTCTGAGGCCGGATTTGAACTCAAGTCCTCCTGAATCCAGGGCCAGTGCTCTATCTACTGTGCCACCTAGCTGCCCCTGCTTTGAGCCTTTCTAAGGGGTATATAATGGAGAAAGCCTGATTAACTTTTTAAAAATTAAAAAAAAAAAGGTATCTACTCAGCTCTTGAAAGATTTAGAAATGTTCCCATGCTATTATGAAAGATCTTCTCTTGAGCCAAAAGACAAGGATGCATTGATAACAACAATATAGATAGTCCTTCTAATAATTCAGATTTTAACACTTTGATGTACTTCCTATAAGATTCTTGCCCATGTCCTCTGGTAAATCTGCCAGGGCATCTTCTGGCATCTATGCAGTGTTATGGGGGTTTTCAAGTTTTCTTGATATTTCATGGTACGAGTGAAACATTTGAAGTCCCATTAGTTATCCCTACCTCTCATTACATGACTAGCCCATTTTAAAATGTATATTTTCCTAGGTTTCTCTGACATCCTTTATGTTAAATTTCTTGTACAATTCTTGTTTGGTGATGTGTCACAGACTACGCACATTCATCATGCACTTGTCCATTTCCTTTCTGGGTAACCCTCAACTTTATTTTTGAGGGGATACTATGAAAATCATTCCATGATTTTCAAACCTCTAACCTTATGAGAAGAATAGTGTTGTTATAAAAAAAAAAATGAGCCTTCATTTCAGGGAAAACTTGGTGTCATTAAGGAGTGCAAAATTTCCTGTGACCTCGCCTTCTTTCCTCTTATTCAATATTGGGCCCACCTCACTCCTGCTCATTGTTTAAGATAAAAGTGTTGAGGTTCAGACCTGTGAGTTGCTTATGCAACTTCATATGAGTGTCTGGGCAGTAAGCATTTTTTTTAAGGCAATTGGGGTTAAGTGACTTGCCCAGGGTCACACAGCTAGTTAAGTGTCATGTATTTGTTCTGAGGCCACATTTGAACTCAAGTCCTCCTGACTTCAGGGCTGGTGCTCTATCCACTGTGCCACCTAGCTGCCCCAGCAGTAAGCATTTTTCAACTATCTTTTTTTACCTCTGCTGTAGATAGTTAGGCCAAACTCTCTTGAATAATTATAAATTTCAGTTGGGAGGATTGGTGCATTTCATTTAGCACAATTATCTTCATGTAGGGTCATCTGGCCGACCTCATCATTTACAGGAAATTTCTCTTCCATTTTAACTCCATGTGAGACATAGGTTCATAGATCATAAATCATAAATGGGGTTATAGTTAATAGGTGTAGAGTTGGATTTGGGTTTTTTTTTAATATATACATGAGGCAATTGGGATTAAGTGACTTGCCCGGAGTCATACAGCTAGTGAGTGTTATGTGTCTGGGGTCGGATTTGAACTCAGGTCCTCCTGACTCCAGGCCGGTGCTCTACCTACTGCACCACCTAGCTGCCCCAGGTATAGAGCTTAGAATTTGTTGTTGTTCAGTCATTTCAATTGTGTCTGACTCTTTGCAAAACAATTTGGGGCTTTCTTGGCAAAGATACTGGAGTGGTTTGCCATGTCTTTCTCCAAATCATTTTACAGATGAGGAACTGAGGTAGACAGGGTTAAGTGACTTTTCCAGGGTCACTCAGCTAGTAAGTGTTTAAAGCTAGATTTGAACTCAGGTAGACGAGTCTTCCTGACTCCAAGCTGGCATTCTATCCACTGTGCCACCTAGCTGCCCATTCTTTGTTTAGATGAGGAAATTAAGGCACTGAGAGGTTAAGTGACTTCCCCAGGAAGCAAGTATGAAGGGTTGGTGTTATGATTCAGACCTAGGTCAGTGCCCTTCTGCATTAGCTGCCTCTCACATCTACCGCAATGGTGACAAACACCAATATTACATATATGTCCCCTCTTTTTTTATGCCTCACGTGATACTAATAGAGGGCAGTTGGACAAAATAAATCTCCATTTATATCTTTCTTTTTCATTTTTAATTAATTTATTTTTAGTTTTCAACAATCATTTCAATAAGCTTTTGAGTTTTAAATTTTCTTCCCTTCCCTCCCCACCTCCCTCCCCAAGATGGCATGCAATCTGATATAGGCTCTACATGTACATTCCCATTCAACATATTTTCATGTTGGTCATGTTGTAAAGACATTTATGTCTTTCAAAGAATTTTTTATGACTTTGCAGAAGGCAGAGCCTTTTAATCTATTAAATATTTTATAGTACAGAAAAAATAAAGACTGGGGTTTTTTGTTTTGTACACCTTTTAGTCATTTGTGTGAGTAAAAAGATGCCATTTGCTGTAGAATATCATATATGAAAGCTCAATTCTTCCTTTCTCAAACCTATATTAAGAATGCTCTCCCTACATTTATTATAGCCACAAAAAATTTTGTGTATGTAAGAAAATAGACATATGGATTGGTACTTTATATTCTCTCTATAACCTTTTTTTCTTTTTTTTTTGTAACAATACTCAAATGGATCTGTATGTTCCTTCCAGTGATACAGATGGCAAATCATCTTTGTCTGCCCATCCTGTGCTATTGTTTTCCATGTGTTCCTACAAGTTTGCCACAAGGATCCACTCAATGTGAGGCACAGGATTTTCCCCAACCTTTTGGTGTCCTACCTTTTTGAAATTCCTTGAGAATGGATTCCTCTGTGCCCTCAAAATTCTGTTATCTCGTTATGTTCAGTACTTGGTTAAGTAGTTCTTTTATCTTTTGTTTGCTTTAGTTGTTTCTACTTCATTATGTAGTATATTAGGACCTGTAATATGTCAAAATATAGTGACCTCACAGTGTTTTATAGTGGAATGAGTTTTTTATAAAAATCTTCACTCATCTGTTACACTTTTCATATATTATCTTAACAGTTTAATCTTTAAATGCCCTTGGGAGATGGTATCAGTTGGAAGATTGGTTCAGCTTCCTGCCAACCTTTTCATAAATTTGGTTTTTGTGTCTGCTGTTTCTTTCTATTTTCTGAGGCAAAGTGTAGTTATCCACTGACCTCTTCCATAAGAATTTATTGATTAGTTTATATACGAAACTGCTGTTATCTTTGGCTCCCATATGTCTCTGTTGATTGAAATAGTTCCTAAACTTTCTCAATCTCTTCATTATGTCAACTAGCTTACATAGATTATAATTTCCTAAGGCAGTTTAACTAATGTTTGTATTTGTTCTTTTATTCTTTTCCTATTTTTCATCAATTGCTTGTTTAAGTTGGTTTAAATTATATATATTTTCTTCTCGCTTTTGTTCTTCTAGTTTGATATTTATTTTTATCTTTGCTTTAATAAGTTGGTGGTCTGACAACCCCAAGAACCAGTAATTTCTTGTTAAAATCAGTCTGCTTTTTATGATCTTATTTGATACTCAGAATGTGTAATGCTACTAGCCTTTGTACTTGAAGATATGTAGGTATAAGTTTTCTGTATAATTTATACTCTTGTTTTTTAACTCTTGAATCCTTTCCCAAATTTTTTTCTCCTTTTTAGCCTATTTTTGTTTTGAAGTCACTAAAATTAAGGTATATGCTGACTGGATCTGAAGACTCTTGACCTTCTTATAGAATTTCTTTTCCTCATCATCTACAACAGACATAAACTACAGTTATTTTCATGGTGGTCTTTTTGCAGATGCTTATGCTAGCACTGCAACATGAGGTGACCAAATGGCCCTTTACATGTTATTACCTTTGGACTCATGATAAAACCAACTCTTTCCCAAACCCCCTTTTTTTTTTTGGTCCCAGGACAAACTTGTGACCTTTTTTTCCCATTTAGTTGTCACTTCATTGTGGCTTCTTGCTTCATTTTCTGTATTTGAAAAACAAAATTGATACTTTTTTTTATACTGCTTAAATTTCCTTCTGTAACTTTTCCTCCCCACCTTCCCAAAGACCATTTCTTTTAACAAAGATTTTTTTTTTAAAGAAGAGGAAGAAAAAAACAATCTGCAAAACCTATCAATACATTGAAAAAATATGTAATGTTCACATTCACGGACCTTCCACCTTGGCAAATGAGTAAGGGGAAGTGTCTTCACATGTCTTTTCTTTGGAGCCATTCTTCTTTATAATTTTTTAGCATTTGCTTTCAGTTCTTTTATGATAGTTCTGTTTGCATTATTGTAATTGTTGTGTGTATTGTTTTCTTGGCTCTGTTTACTTTACTCTGCATCAGTTTATATAAATCTTTCCATGCTTCTCAGTATTCATCATAGTCACTGTTTCTTATGGCAGAGTAATATTCTAATACGTTCATCTATCTTAATCTGTTTAGTTAGTCTCTAATCTGTGGACATCTCCTTTCTTTCCAATTCTTTATTACCAAAAGTGCTTTCTGGTTTTATTTTCAGTGATGATGTCAAGATTAATTATGCTTTAATTCCTCCAGTAGAATGCTCAATTGTTGGCCCCTGTACAAGGATCTTACATTTAGTGTACCAGCAGCTGTTTAATATTTGTAGACAGCCAAAAAAAGGGAATTATTAGCGCCTCTTTTCTATCTTCATCAGTGCAGAATTGGAAGTTGACTGCATAGGACAAAAGATCATTTTGTAACTTTCTTTGTTTCATAGGTTGTCATTGCCAGAGTTAAAAAACTCATACGAAATTAGTCTTTACTTGTGAAGCCTGGTTGGTAGAAAGTTAAAATTAAAAATACTTATCATTGAGGTTGTACTATTATACTGGTTATATTATTGTATTAAATGGTTACAAACTGAATTAATTTTTATGTTCTGATGTTGAACCATCAAATAAAATCTATGTTTAGAATATGATTAAGTTTCTAGATTGTAATTATAAATTGACATTTAATTTGCATTCTTATGAATAAAATTCCCTTGTTTTTATTTTCACAGCATTCATTCAATCGGATAGCATAATAGAAGTGCTACGTTTTGATGATGGAGGACTTTTACAGGTAACAAATTCTACATTAAAATATTTTTAATTTGCTAATTTAGATGTTAATCTGTGGATATATATTTCCTTCCACATTCTTCTTTTGAAAAAATCAAAGTGGTTTCTCTGTTATACTTGTTTTTCAGACTTTTGAGGTTAAGCTTCAGATTTATGTAAAAGAGGCTTGGGAGAGATGAAAAAGAAATTTAGCAAATAACTTACTTAAGGAACTAGCTATATTAATTCTCATGAAGACAAAATGGTATGTTAAAAAGCAATAATTCATAGTGGAATTACTTTATGCATAAGCAACTTCCCATATAGCCTATGCAAAAAATTCTTAGCTAGAATTGTACTGTTAATTTTTATATTTGGGTGGCTTTGTGGCTATGAATGGTTAATTTTTACCTCAGTGTGATTTTATGCCTACACAGAGATTCTATTTCAGTAATTTTTCATGGAATGGAGGTAGGTAGCCTTAGCTTTTCAAAAACTAAGCTAGGTAAGTGTCAGTATTAGTCAAACTAGCAATAATTCTGACTATACTGTGGCCACCCTATGGGTCATCTTAGTGGAATATGAAAAGTTTTATTGCTACATGATTGGAAACCCCAAAAATCACAATAGGTGGATCCTGCCCAAATGAATTCGACCCAAGCCTTCTTTCAGCCAAAGACAAGGTTTATTAGAAAATCCATCATATTGGGCAGACTCTTAAGGAGTCTGAACATTCGTAAGCTATTGGCTAGATTTTAAGAATCCGAGCCCATATCTATATTCTTACTGTTAATGAAACTAGATGACCTATAGAAATTGCACTCAAAAGGATGGACGACTCACAGGTTTTTCTTGTAGAAGAGAATGAGTAAATTGGCAGGGTTGGTTTTATTGTGCCTCCAAAGTCAAATGATACAATTTCATGGGTGACTTGGTTACCTTGCTTTGCAATTTTGCCAAGCAAATTAGTAACTATGAAGATAATTTCAATGTAATGCATCCATATATATTGCAAAAGATGAAGATTGAGAGACATTCTATGACAAGCTTGAGTCTGGAAAAAAATCAAAGCTTTTATGAGGTATAGATGAGGAGGGATTGCATTTCAAACATGAGCGACATCCTGCATAATGTTATAAAGTTTAGAGATGGAGTGTGTTCAGTAAGGACAATTTGTCTGCAGTGTAACATGAAAGGAGGAGAAGGCTGGAAAGATAGGTAGGTGCCAGGTTGTGAAGAGTTTTGTGTGCAAAACAGGAATTTTTATTTGAGTATATAGGTGATCAAGAACGAGTGGAGTTGGATTACAATTACAGAACTTAAGTAAGAAATAACTGATTTCTAATGTGGAAATCATTTCATAACCAACTCTTCCTTGCAGTGAGCTATACTGGTGAGAACAGTGGTAAAATCAATAATGAATTAGAAAAAAGGATAATGATAAGAAGATACTACATGTAATTTGATATCATCTTCAAAAGAACTTATTATTCTAGACCTAAAAAAATGTAAAAGAAAAGACATTGATTCTATCATCATATCTTAAAGAATGTTAACCCATGCATTCATGTTTGTTATAGTAAAGGAGCTGAAAGAACCCAGAAATTGCTGAAGATAGCAAACTCACAATAGAAGAATGTAAATAAAGACAACGTAGTTTAGAGTATAAGGTTTTTGGTTTGGTTTTTTGTTTTTTGTTTTGTAAAACTATAAGGAAGAAGATTACTGAAGGTTACAAACAGTATCCCTATAAAAACAGTTAAAGATAGTTGAAGAAAACAAACCTGAAGATAGTTATGGCATTAGCTGTAGCTAAGCCTAATCACCAGCTAACATTTATAGAGGAACATAGAAGGTAACAAACATAAATAAAATGAGATAGGTCAGCCTTCGTTTTTGTGATGTTCTAATCTCATCAGCAAAGATAGTGGGGACCACTACCCTTGGACTTTTCCATGGTGGTATCTGCTGTGCTGGGTGAAGAAAGAACAATGACACTTAAATGAACCTAGGAGGTATGGCTGAACTTACAAAAATATCTATAGAAGAGATAATGCTAAAAGCAAAAGCTATTTACAGGTTCTTAAGGATTTATCTTCAAGATGTCCCAAAGATGGGATCTCAAAGATTCTGAAAGAGTGTAAAGGATCATGGTTGCTAATATTCTACCCAAAAAAAGGTTCCTGAAGAGACATTTTAAACTACCAACTCATATGCCATGTCAGTTTGTTGAGAGCAGTTACTGTTTTGCCTTTCGTTGTATCCTCAGTACTTAGCATGGTGCCAGGTATGTAGTAAGCTCCTAATAATAGATGTTTTTTTCACTAGCCATCAAAATTCCTATGAAAATAGCCTTTGTATGGGTGAAGAGCATTTTTGAAGAAAATATTTGATGAAACAAGCTGACTTTGATAGATGATTTTACATAGTAGACCACATGTTCACATCCACAGAGTGGACTGAAAGGGTAGTGAAAATTAGACCCCCTGATATGCCTATTCTTTTTACCAAAAAAGAATAAGAAGAAGAAAAAGGAGAAGAAGAAAGACAAAACCTTGACCACTTGATTTCATATAATTAAATATACCTTTAAAGGCTATCTTCAAGTAAGTTGTTATCACTACATTTTTTAATATCATCTGGAGAGACTTGAGGCAGGAGGATCAATTAGGAGACTGTTGTAATGGTCTGGGCAAGAGGTAATGAAGGTCAGAAGTTGTGTGGTGGCTGTGTGAATAGAGAAAAGGGGACAGATGTAAAATGTTTAGGAAAAATTGAAAATATTTGGGAATTAATTGGATATGTGGGGTGAGGGAAAGTGAGACATCAAAGATGACACCAAAGTCATGAGAACCCGGGTGACAGAAAAGATGGTGCTGTCCTCCACATTAATAAGGAAGGTTGAAAGAATAGTGGTTTTTTTAGGGAAAGACAGTATAATGAGAATTAGTGTGACTGATAATGTATCTCTGCCTGAACAATCTTTTGGAACTCACTCTGTTCAACCCAAATGAAAAGGGTTAGGAGAAAACAGTGTTGGTAGCTAGGTGGCACAGTGAATACAACACTTGGCCTTGAGTCAGGAAGACTGGCGTTCAAATCCTACCTCCAACACTTATAGTTGTATAACTCTGGGCAAGTCACGTAACCTCTATCTGCTTCAGTTTTCTCATCTATAAAATTGGGATAATGATAGCATCTACCTCTCAGAATTGTTGTGAAAATCAAATGAGATAATATTTGTAAAGTGCTTAGCATAGTGCCTGATACATAGTAAGCACTATATAAACATTAAGGATGAGGCAGCACTCTTATTCACAGGTCACTTCACCAGTTCAGGGTCTGCTGGAAAGTATTTGTGGCAGCCATCATATCTGATGGATTAAGGGTCAAGGGTCCAATTTTCCCAATGGCTACTGCACAGCTATTGCTGCATATACCTAGGAACCCTGAGGGGCCATAGTCTGGCTCTGAAGGCAGAAGGTTTAGAACAGGCACAGAAGAGGAAGTGGGGGGAGTCAGTGAGGGACTGTTAAGAGATTAAAGCAGGTGTAGTTATGTTGAAGACAAGCCCCGGGATTGACTGTCACAACAAGAATGGGGTGTGATTCATCTTTCCACTTTCTCTTAGTGAATTACACACCCCAAGATGTCAGTCTGTCAACAACCCTAGGGTAAGGGCATCCTCTCCCACCCTAGCTTCCATTTTGGAGAACATGGCCATAGGGACTAGCAAATTCCTATACTTTTTCAGTTCACAGTCCTTAACATCTTATATGCATATTCTAGGATGTCCAGATTACCTGAACTGAGCTTTCTTTGGGCTGTAGCTCAACAAATCAAAAGGTATGTTGCCTATCTGGTAACAGTGTTTTTTTTAAAGTTAGCAGTAGACTAAATGGGAATATATATTCCATTCAGGTAACCTCTATGTTGTCTGATATTTTGCTAGAATGGTGTGTCCTACTATAGGAATCATGTTCAGGTTAAGATAGATAAAATCTTGTGTGCTGGTGAAATTTTTTTACTGGAGGTAATCTATTAGGAGGAGCATCTAATCCCGGAACCTATAAACAATAGGTGTCAAAATCATATGATAAAGTATGTCAAGAACCTATGCTTTGCAGAGTGAAAGGTCAACTTAGCTGTTAGAATCAGGGACACTTGAGTTCAAATCTTTCCTCAGTCACTTTACTAGTTGTATGACCCTGGGCAAGCCAGTTGGTCAGTAAACATTTATCAAGTGCCTGCTATGTTCCTAGAGTGCTAAACTTCAGGAATACAAGTATGAAAAGGAAAGACAGTACCTGCCCTCAAGGAGCTTACGGTCTAGTGGAGGAAGATCATACACAAAAGGAAGCTGAAGAGCTGGGGGGAGGGAGGCTAGGGATGGATCTGGCACAGGGAGTGCAGAGAAATCAAAGGAGTGCAGCCACATGGAGCCATGGAGAGATGGCTGGCTTGGCCTCTATTTAAATGGAGGTTTTGGAACTTCCTTCAGCACCCTGCAATGAGAGGGGCAGAGGTACTGATGAAGAGGGAATGCCAAGCCATTTGATTCTGTCTTGCAGAAGGATGAAGTTCCCAAAGAGTAGGTTCCTGGGGGCATGATGGAAAAGTAAGAGGAACACAGCTTCTATTGTTCTATTATTATGTGGCCTCTATCAAGCAAGCAATCTATCTATCTATCTATCTATCTATCTATCTATCTATCCATCTATCCATCCATATATTTTTTCCCCTCCAACTACCCTAATACTGACGAAGGTTTCGTGAGTTACAAATATCATCTTTCCATGTAGGAATGTAAACAGTTCAATTTTAATAATGCACCCTTCCTCATCATTTCTTATAGCATAATTGTATTCCATTACCTTTATATACCACAGTTTGTTCAGCCATTCCCCAATTGATGGACATCCTCTCAATTTCCAATTCTTGGCCACCACGAAAAGAGCTGCCATAAATATTTTTGTACATGTGGGGCCTTTTCCCATTTGTATGATTTCTTCGGGATTCAGTCCTAAAAGTGGTATTGCTGAATCGAAGGTTGTGCACAGTTTTATAGCCCTTTGGGCATAGTTCCAAATTGCTCTCCAGAATGATTGGATCAGTTCACAACTCCACCAGCAATGCATTAGTGTTCCAATTTTGCCACATCTACTTCAATATTTATCATTTTCCTGTTTTGTCATTTTTAGCCAATCTGATATGTGTGATGTGGTACCTCAGAGTTGTTTTGTTTTCCATTTCTCTAATCAATAGTGATTTAGAGAATTTTTTCATATGATGATAGATAGCTTTAATTTCTTCATCTGAAAACTACCTGTTCGTATCCTTTGACCATTTTATCAATTGGGGGATGACTTGTGTTGTTATAAATTGACTCAGTTCTCTATATAGTTTAGAAATGAGGCCTTTATCAGAGAAACTGGTTGTAAAAATTCTTTCCCAGTTTTCTGCTTTCCTCCTAATATTGGTTGCATTGGCTTTGTGCAAAAACTTTTCAATTTAATGTAATCAAAATTATCCATTTTGCATTTCATAATGTTCTCTCTCTCTTGTTTGCTCATAAATTCTTCCCTTCTCCATAAATCTGGCAGGGAAACTATTCCTTGCTCTCCTAATTTGCTTATAGTGTCAGCCTTTATATCTAAATTCTGTACCCATTTTGACTTTATTTTGGTATATGGTATAAGATATTGGTCTATGCCAGTTTCTGCCATACTTTTTTCCAGTTTCCCCAGCAGTTTTTGTCAAATAGTGAGTTCTTATCCCAGAAGCTGGAGTCTTTGGGTTTATCAAACAGTAGATTACTATGGTCATTGACTACTGTGTCTTGCATACTTAACCTATTCCACTGATCCACCATTCTATTTCTTAGCCAGTACCAAGCAGTTTTGATGATTGCTGCTTTATAATAGAATTTAAGATCTGGTATGGCTAGGCCACCTTCCCTTGCGTTTCTTTTCATTAATTCCTTTGTTATTCTGAATCTTTTGTTCTTCCAGATGAATTTTGATGTTTCCTCTAACTCTGTAAAATAATTTTTTGGTTGTTTGATTGGTATGGCATTGAATAAATAATTAATTTAGGTAGAATTGTTGTTTTTATTATATTAGCTCGGCCTATACATGAGCAACTGATATTTTTCCAGTTATTTAGATTTGACTTTATTTGTGTGAAAAAGTGTTTTGTAATTGAGTTCTTATGGTTCCTGGGTTTGGCAGGTGGACTCCCAAATATTTTATAATATCAACAGTAACTTTAAATAGAATTTAGTAATATATAGAAATATTGGTGATTTATGTGGGTTTATTTTATATCCTGCAACTTTGCTACAGTTGTTAATTATTTCAAGTAGTTTTTCAGTTGATTCTCTAGGATTCTCTAACTATATCATCATATTATCTGCAAAGAGTGATAACTTTGTTTCTTCCTTGCCTATTCCAATTCCTTCAATTCCTTTTTCTTCTCTTATTGATACAGCTAACATTTCAGGTACCATATTGAATAACAGCAATGATAATGGACATCCTTGTTTTGTTCCCGATCTTACTGGAAATGTTTCTAGCTTATAGGATGGTTATTTTAAAAAGAAATAACGAAGCTGAGAGGAAAGGCGGTATGTTTTTTAGAAGAAGAAAGAGGTCTTAATTTTACTTTTGAACATATTATAAAGATGTCCAGGAGGCAGTGACAAAGGTGAGATTAGAGCTCAAGGGAGAGATTGTGGCTAAAGGAACGATACATTTAGAAGTAATCTTCTTAGACGTAATAATTGAAGCCAATTGAAAAATGGATGAAATCAGTAGGAGGAAGAGTGTAAAAAAAAGAGTAGGGGGAAAGCCTTCAACTTGTCATATATTGGATTTTCATTTAAGAAGCTCAGGGAAACCTTTATTTAATCTCTTTTGAATTGCAGAGGATAATAGTCTGGCTTCCACGATATTGATATTTATGTTATGGTCAGTGGTTGGGTAACCTTAACTAGGAAAATCGTTATCAAATCGACAAAAGTTCTATTCCATTTTGATGAACAATTTGTTCAAATAAAACATTTTGAATTATAAATGATAGCATTTATTTCCTTTTACATTGTTCAACCATAGCAGTAGCATTAGGCATCAAGTTACTTAAGCTTTAAGAATCATTTTGAGTTTGAAGCTATTTTCTTTAAAAAACATATTTTGTTAAAGGTGTGATTTCATGAGCACTAAAAACTGTAGTAGAAACATAAGAAGGATAGAGCTGGAGGAAACCATAGAGATTGTCTAGTAGCTTTTTCTCCTGTTTTGATGTTATATAGCAACAATAAATGATAATGTGATTTCAGCAGCTTGGGTAGTTCTTCCATTGTTGCAGATCACAGCCCTTCTGTGACTTGGTACATGGTCTTTAAGAGTTACTTTGGCCTAAAAATTCATCACCCTCTGGCCAATGTGGAAATGAACTCCTTTGACTTTAGCTAGGCTGGTCCTCAGACAGTAAACATAGTCTATCTGCCTGCCTGTCTCTGTCTGTCTCTGTCTCTTTCTGTCTCTGTCTCACACACACACACACACACACACACACACACAGTCACACTCACACTCACACACATACATAGTGACAATATTTGGTTCTTCTCTCTCTATTAAAAAAAAGAGGAACCAAACTCCTATTCTTAAATCTTCCTCACTCATCATCATTCTAGTGATGTTTAGAAATTTTTCACTTAAGAAGCAAAATAATTTTAAAAGGTTCTCTAGGCTTGCATCAGAGAGTAATTTCATTATTGGAACATTGGAAAATTCAGACCAGTTTTTGCTTTTTTTCCCCCTATGTTGCAAGTATTTTTAATATATATGCATACTAGATACATAGATATGTGTGCATACTATACATACACAAATATATGTGTAAGCTTTATCATATTTTGCATGTTTCTCATTACTTTGTGATTTCTTTATGTTAAATAATTAGTCCTGCCCTTTAATGGATTTTTTTTTCCATTTTGTAAATTTTGGGTAGGAAAAATACAGAATTGATTGAGGGATAGTTATGAAACTTCTCTGTTATGTGAAAAATGAAGGGAAGAGGTTTTTGATTTAGATGTTCTATCTGTCTCATCACATTTCTCAAAACAAAAACCAAATCTCTTACCCATCCAACTGCATGTGTTGATTCTTTAGTTACTTCCTCACTGATCCCCAACCAGGCAAGCCCTTTCCATGTTATGTGCCAGTCTTTTACCTTGAGTCTCTGGGCTGTTGTGTTCTAGAAATCACTAGGAGTACCAAAAGAAGACAGGCCAATCGATTTGAAATCTCTTTGTGTCTGTTATGCATCTATAAGGTAAGGAAATTAGACTGGGTGACTGAAGTTCCTACAGCTCCAGAATTCTGAAATGTTAGGTGACCTCTGAGCTCAGGATCAGAGGTTCTTTAGCTGTATTTGGAGAGAAAGATGTCAGACTTGCTGCATTAGAGTATTTATGACCTGAACTAAAAATAGCTAGCTTTTATACAGTACTTTAAGGTTTAAAAAGTATTATCTCAATTGAACCTCTCAACAGCCCTACAAAGTAGGTGCTGTTATTATCTTCATTTTATAAATAAAAAAATTGAGTCATGGAAAGACTAAGTGACTTGCCCAGGGTCAAACAGCTCATAAGTATCTGAGACTGGATTTGAACTCAGATTTTCCTGACTCCTAAATCCATCATTCTATTTACTGCACCACCTAGAAAGAATGTTTCTTTTTCTGATTTTTGCTAAACTCCCATATAATTTTGTGAATACAGTCCCAAATCTATTTTTACCTCTGCCTTTAGCAAATAAAGTCTGTTGTGGTTTCTAAATGGTAGGTAGACATAATTAGAAAAGTAAAATCTCCTCTACAAGGCACTGACTCAGAAACAATAAAGGATAAAGCAAGGGGTCAAGAGTTTGTATGACGTCAAATTATATTTAAAAAGAAAAAACTTATTAGTATTAGAGATCCATCCCCACACCTTTCTTCCCCCAATAGAACAGATTATAATGGAGGGAGATAGTAAATTCTCTATTACTAGAGGTCTTTGAGCAGAGGCTGGATGACAGTTTGTCAAAGAAATTTTTGCTTAGTTCTGTGTTGGATAAAACTGATGGCTATTTTGATTTTGATTTAGCTTCACTGTGACCTGTGATCCCAGACTTTTTTTTTTTAAGTGAGGCAGTTGGGGTTAAGTGCGTTGCCCAAGGTCACACAGCTAGTACGTGTCCAGTGTTTGGTCTGAGGCCGGATTTGAACTCAAGTCCTACTGACTTCAGGGCTGGTGCTCTATCCACTGCGCCACCTAGCTGCCCAATCCCAGACTTTTTGACTTTGACTACTGGTTTCAGTTATATTTGATACCACCTCTGGGGTATTCTCAGCTCTAAACTTGGGGATCTCTTGTACTACTGTGTTAAAATCAACCAGCAACATGGTAGTTCCAGATATCTAGAGTTCCATGATTATAACACTTAGCCTTCTAAGTCATCCAATGTGGAATCAAACCTTGAGTTCTAATATTTTTACCATCACTTTACGATATTATATTATTCTGCGGAAATTTGACTCTTTGACTATGAGATGCCTGTAATCTAGGGGAATGGTAGTTGGTCCCTAGACTATTAGACTCTTAATTATTATGCTCAAAAAACTCAAATGGATCTGAGATCTTATCAATGTGAAGGTTCCATCTAACAATACAAATTATAATCCATACATGCCTGCCCTCCCAATGAGAATCTTGACCATATCCTTCAGTGACTTTTCTATATAGGATCAACTCAATATTCTTGGCACCTTCTCTTGGTATTGTGAGTATACTAGTTCAGAGTCTCCATCAATTAACTTCCTCCCTCTTCCTTTCCTTTTTTCTCTCTCTTCTTTCTCCCAAGCCCATTTTCTTTCACAACTTTTTATTTATTTTAGAATATATTTTATTTTTAACTGGTTTCTAAGGACCAGCCTGGCTAAGTACAGAAAGAAATATCACTAGTAGGCCAGCCCCTGGGTTTTAAATTTTTTGAATATGGCAACCGTAAAACAAAGAAAAATACAAAATGTCACAACTTAACCAAGTATCTCTCCAGTTGTTTAAGTATGTATTTTGGCAAAGTTTTATAATTGTAACCCTATGTTGGTTGTATCTTTGTAGGTGTGTTTCTTGATATTGTATACATTCTGTAATTATTTTTAAAGAATTTCTTTTTCTGTTTCTGCTGGGTTTTGTTAGTAATATACAAAAAAGCCTGATAATTTTTGTGGGTTTATTTTATATCTAGCTACTTAAATGAATTTGTTGTTTCAGTTTTTTAGTTAAATCTTTAAGATTCTCTAAATAAGCCATATAATCTGCATGAAAGACTAATTTTCCTTCTCCTTTGCCTTTGCTTATTCCATAGATTTCTCATTCTTATCTTATTGCTATAGTTGGCATATTTAGAATTATATCAAATAATAGTGGTGACAATAATGGGATATTTTTGCTTTTTTCCATAATCTTATTGAAAAGACCTCTAGCATTTCTTCATTACAGAAAGTACTAGCTCTTGCTATGTGTGTTTTACCCTCTTTGCTAATATTTATTCAGTTATATCAATTTTATCTTGGTAGTCCTTAGGCATATTGTCCTTTTTCTTTCTCTGCTTTGTCTCTCTTTGATTTAGGGGTCAAGACCATAGTTGTATCATAGAAAAGAGTCATAGGTTTCCTTCTTTCCCTATTTTTGCAAGCATTATTTAGTATTAAAATTACTTGTTTTTTGAAATTTGATAGAATTTACTTGTAAACACTGGAAGCCAGCTCATCAATCCATCCTGTATCTTGCTGTACCCTGAGCTAGTGGAGGCAGTTTGACTTGGTCCCCACTGGTACCTCCTGCCCTGTTCCAGGGGTGTGGAGGCTCAGGTCCATCTGATCCTGAACTTTTTTGGTGGGAATCACTAAAGACTTGTTCAATATTTTTTATGGGATTAGGTTATATAAATTTTCTATTTCTTATTCTTCCAAACTATGGTTTGGTTTTTTTTAAATATGCATTTATCTATTTCATTTAAATTATCAATTTTGTTGGCATATAATTGGTCAACATAATTTCTAATGTTTGCTTCTTCTTTTATTATGAATTAACCTTTTTCATTTTTTACATTGGCAATTGATTTTATCCTTTTTAAAACCAAATTAGCTAATGGCTTATGTATTGTATTAACATTTCTTAAAAGCAGCTGCTATTTTATCAATTTCAGTGTGGTTTTTTGTTGTTTTACTTAAGTTTTGCTTATTTCTTCTATTTTAAAATTTGCTATTTTTGTGTTTAATAGACTTAGAAGCTCTGGAATTTGGTTTTAAAATACCTAGGTGTGATATGTTTATCACTTATAGTGTTTTAAGAGGTGACTGGTTCGTTCTTGATATTTTTACTTTGCCTTGGTTCTGATAAGTTCCCACTGATTTATGATTTTTTAAAATATGATATTCACATTTTTTATTTGGTCATGGTTTTCAGGAATTTCAGTGATTCTCAAATTCTTACTACTATAAACTATTTTTCTCTGTCATTTGTTTTTGAAAGTAAATACCTTAGAGTATACCCATAGAGTATACCCTTGGCTGTACTCATAGCCAAGATGGCAGAGTAAGGAAGGAAGTTGCCTCAACTCTCCCAAATTCACCTCTAAGCAACTATAAATAATGCCTTAAAATGAATTCTGGAGTGGCAGAATCAACAAAAGAATGTAATGAAATGGTTTTCCAGCCCAAAACAACTAAGAAAGTCAGTAGGAAAGGTCTGTCTCACTAAGGTAAAAGGAGAGCACAGTCCAATGCAGGCAGGCAGCACCCAGGCAAGCCAGTAATCAGGCCCTGAACCCCAGGACAACCTGGCAGTGAGGCCTTCCACCTCCCAGCAAGGTCCAGCTGTGAGGCCCTACAGGCCCCCCCCACACACAGCTGAGTGACAAGGCCTCATACTCATCCAGTCTTCAGTGCAACACAGTGGCAAGGCCCTGTGGGCCCCAGCACAGCCCAGCTTCTAGGCCCCACGACTCCCTGTGCAGCCAAGCAGCAAGGCTCCACAAACTTCAGAGCAGCCCAGGCCCATGTTGCAGGCCAGTAGCAAGGCCCTGTGACACCAACACAGCCAAGTGGCAAGGCCCTGTGGCCCCACTCAAAAAACTTGGGACAGTGCACCATCCAACCAACACAGAAGCAGAACCCAACTTTAACATGAAAGTCATGAAATGGATTGGAAGAGAAGCAAAAAAAAAACAAACAAAAAAGGACCTAACCATAGAAAACTACTGTGATGATGGGGAAGATCAAAATACAAACTCAGAAGACAATGTCAAATTGTCTACATGCAAAGCCTCAAAGAAAAATGTGAATTAGTCTCGAGCCCTCCCCCCCCAAAAAATGCTGAAAGAGCTAAAAAAGGAATTTAAAAATCAAATAAGAGAGGTAGAAGAAAAATTGGGAAAAGAAATGAGAGTGATGTAAGAGAATCATGAAATGAAAAAAATCAACAGCTTGGTAAAGGAAGCACCAAAAAATGGAAAACGAGATAGATTCACTGAAGAAAACAACTTTTTGTTTTGTTGTTTTGGGGTTTTTTTTTGCTAGGCAATGGGGTTGAGTGACTTACCCACAGTCACACAGCTAGTAAGTGTCAAGTGTCTGAGGTCGAATTTGAACTCAGGTCCTCCTGATGCCAGGACTGGTGCTCTAGCCATTGTGCCACCTAGCTGCTTCACAAGAAAACAACTTCTTGACAAGTAGAATTGGCCAAATATATAAGTAAGTAAAAAGCTCACTGAAGAAAATAAGTCCTTAAAAATTAGAACTGGACAAATGGAAGTTAATGGCTCTGTGAGACATCAAGAAACAACAAAACAAAATCAAAGGAATGGAAAAAAAACAGCAGAAAATGTGAAATATCTCATTGGAAAAACAGCTGACCTGGAAAATAGATCCAGGGAAGATAATTTAAGAATTATTAGACTACTTGAAAGCCATGATCAAAAAAAGAAAAAAAAACCTTAAACATCATATTTTAAGAAATTATCAAGGAAAACTGCCCTGATATTCTAGAACCAGAGGGTAAAATAGAAATTGAAAGAACCTACTGATCATCTCCTGAACGAGATCCCAAAATGAAAACTCCCTGGAAAATTATAGCCAACTTGCAGAATTCCCAGGTCAAGGAGAAAATACTACAAGCAGTCAGAAAGAAAAAATTTAAAAATTGTGGATCCACAGTCAAGATCACACAGAATTTAGCAGCTTCTACATTAAAGGATTGGAGGGCTTGTAACTCAGGTCTTCCTGACTCCAGGCCTAGCACTCTATCCACTACCCTACCTAGCTGCTCCTATATGTGAGTTACTGTTATCCTTATGGGAAAAATCAAATGTTTGAAGGATGACTTAGGTCCAGACTATGATATGCTGTTGGATAGACTGTGGTACAATAGAAAGAGTGCTGGTTATGGAGTCAAAAGACTTGCATTCAGATTCTGACTCTGCTACTTTATTACCTGTGTGACCTTAGACAAATCAATGGACATTTCTAGGCCTCTGTTTTCACATCCGCAAAATGAGGAAATTTGACTTGGTTGACCTTAAGGTCTCTTTTAGCTTTAAATCTATGATTCTAGAGCTGCATATTAATGAGTTGGGCCCAGAATTCAACAGAAATTGGTGAACAGCCTGTATTGGTTTTTGGAAATTGTCAAGTTCTTTTCATCATTCTAAACTTCTCCCTGAAGCCAAGTCCCATCTTCTTAATACCAGAGTTCTTCCATTGATAATTATAGATGTATTAATGGAACACATACGTCCCTAAAGAAAAAAAGATGAAGATTGTCTAAAGGGCGATTGATAGGCACCTGTGAGAAGGCTGGAACGTATTATAAAAGAGTTATGTCAGTGGATGTAGTGCTGACCTCGAGTTCTAGGAATACTGGAGAACTTGGCCTCAATTACTGTCATTAGCTGTGTGACCTTGGACAAGTCATTTAATCTCTATTTGCCTCAGTTTCCTTATCTGTAAAATTGGGATAATAATAGCACATAACTCCCAGGGTTGTTGTGAGGGTAAAATGAGATAATATTTGTAAAATAAGAACACTCTTCTACCAATCCTACTTAGAATCCAAATGCTTCTAAATGTTCTGAAGTATATAGTAGTACCTCCCCGCAAAAAGAACTCCAATACCTTCATCCTCTATACTATTAAAGAACAAGTACTTAGGATCTTTAGTTGAACATATAAAAAATTTATTTGAATCTTTGCAGTTTGGCTGATTTGAACAGCTCCCTATTCCTTGCATCTGTTGCATTTCAAAGATAAATTGAGGTCCAGGGAAATTAAATCACTTCCTTCAAAATTATGTATAGCAAGTCCCAATGCATCATCTATAATACTGCAGCTTCTGAGAAATGAGAAATACATAGTACTTTTTATATATTTTTTCAAAATTCCCAGTATATCACTTTTAAGTATGCTATTTAAATATAACTATTTGTAATATATTAATTTATCATCTGTTACATGGATCAGAAATTACTTTGTGTTTTTTCACATGTTCCTTAAACTAGTATTCCACTTTGCATAATGTTATTGCTTAGGAAGGTATTATTTAGGATTATGTTATGTGAAAATTTCCAATTAGTATAGCTATTATTTTTAATGCACATTAAACTCAATTTTCTTTTATGAATTTAAAATAAAATTATGTACCTACAAATAAAATGAGCAATGTGGAGCATTGATATTAACAATAACAGTAATAGTATAGTGAGAACATTTGTTAAGTAGTGCCTTTGCTTATCAGCATGAGTAGGATGATGAAATGAGTAGCATGTTGAAATGATTCATGCCAACTGCAAGAAAGATATAGTGAAAATTTAAATTTAATTACTTTGATGAGCTTCAAATGTAAAAGTAGGTTTTTTAAAAGTGGAAAATAGTTTTTACCAGCTCTAATATATCATAGTATCTCCTATGGTGCTTTGGCCAATAATATTGTTTTTATATGTTAATATATTTTATTATTATTTATATAAAATCTTTCCACCAAAGCAGTTAAGATAGTGTTGCACATATACTTATTTTTAGTAGATATTTATCTAAAAGTGTCTACATGGAGAGAAATAACAAAAGCATGGTTTAATAGGGGGAAATAGAAACAATAATCTAAGGGTTTACTGAAGACCAGTCTTGCCATAATACATGAAAAGTAAGGCTGTTGTATCAGTTTGTACAACCTGTGTCCAGCTTATAAAACTATATGGAATGAAGAATACCGACGTATCTAGACTCAGACCTATTTTAACAGCAGGGTGTAGGGGGCTTGTGGTTTTAATTTTAATTTGTATGCTAATAGTGTCCTCAGAAATTATTAGGATACTTTGGGCAAATTAGCCTAATTTTGAACATGTACTTTACCTTGCCATAGAAGCATAGAATTTTTGAACTAGAAGAACCCTTGCAATTATCCAGTCAAACCATTCTCCTTTCATTTTTCAGTGAGGAAAAGAAGTTTATGGCAGAACTAGAACCTAGGTTGCCTGATTTACTTTTCAGAGCTCTTTTCATTATACTATACTGCTTTTAAGAATCACTCATTTCAATATCAAGATTTTTCCTTATATATGATACTGATTTTTTTATTAAAGAGGAAATTAATTTTGTTTCAGTAACATTAAAAAAAACTATTTCCAGTAAATGTCCTTGCCTAGTTACAGCCAACCTTATTAAGTCTCTTTGTAGTTATTTCCTTTTTAACAATAATACTATTTGTTGAAGTTATTCCTGTGCTTTTAATTTAGAATAAATATCCTTTATCCTGTTCTGACTTTGCAAATCAACTAACATTTACACACAAGTAGGAACAGTTACTGTGATGCATAAATGAATACACACTGAAGCCACTTTTAAAATGCTAGTGTTAGGTAACTAAAAAAATACAAGTTTATGACTTAAAGCCTATAGAAGATAGTGAGTTTTAAAGGATGGATAGGAATTCAGCAAGCGAATTGGGAGCTGAAGAATTTCCAGGCAGATGTTGGGAGCAAGAAGAGCAAAGAAATGGACCTGGGTGGGCCCAGGGCATTTTCTGGGGCAGAGAGTAAGTAGTACAGCTTGGCTGGAATATGTAATGCATAAGAGGGAGTAATATGAGATAAGGTAGGAGAGGTTAAGATTGTTAAAGGGCCTAAAATACCTCGTAAACTCTTCTGCTTAGCTTTTGTGGAATGTCCTTTGTTTTAATTGATATTTCTTTTTAATTAAAACATTTTTTTTCAATTTTCCAGCATTTATATTTCTCTTTCCCACTTCCTCCCTCAAAAAGGGAAACAAAAGTCTTGTTTCAAATAAGCATAGTCAAGCAAAGCAAATTTCTTTATTTTCTTTTGCCTAATTTTTAAGGCTGATTGTAAGCTTCTTGAGGGCAGGCACTGTTTTTGCTTTGTGTCCCCAGTGCTTAATACTATGTCTAGCACCATGTTAAGCACATTGATTTGTTGAATGATGAAACAGAAATGGCTAAGCAATGGCAAAGTCTCCTTTGCTGGAGTTGTATTCAAGCCATGCCCACCAACTGTGAATGTCCCCTAAGGCTTTGCCCTGGGCCCTCTTCTCCCTCTGTACTCTTCTTAATGATCATATCAGCTCCTGTGTATTAATCATTTCTGTATAAATGATCTTCAGATGTAGTTATCGAGCCCTACTCTGTCTTCTGACCTACAAACTTGCATGCCTATTGGACATCTCAAATTGGAAGTACTGTATTCATCTTAAATTTAACATGTCCAAAACTGAGCTTATAATTCTTCCCACTAAGTCCTCCATCCTTTCCTAACTTACCTATTACTGTTAGGGGCAGCAGTGCCCTCCCAGTCATGTAGTTTGTAACTACATGTTTGTAGTTTGTACGTGTAGTTTGTAACCTAGATGTCATTATCTTTCTCACAATCACCCTCTTCCCATATATAATCTATTGCCAAGTGCTATTGCTTCTGACTTCGCAACATCTTTCATATATACCATCTCTCCATAATATTGCCACCACCCTAGTGTAGGCCCCTTATTACTGCATGCCTAGACAATTGCAGTAACCTGCTATTTGGTCTCCCTGCCTCAAATCTCTTCCCCCTCTAAGTCTGTTCTTCATTCAGCTGTCAAATTGATCTTCCTAAAATGCAAATCTAACCATGTCACATATGACCTCCACTCCTATTCCATCAACTCCAGTTATTTTCTTTTGTCTCCAGGATCAAATATAAAATTATCTGGAATGTTGTACCTCCTCAAGTCTCTTGCTGCTTTCTCTGGCTTCTTTCAAGTCTCAGCTAAAATCCCACATTCTGCAAGAAATCTTTCCCAGACCTCCTTAATGCCATAGTGCCTTCCCTCTGAGCTTATCTCAAATTTACTCTTTATTTATTTTGTATGTAACATAATTATTTGCATGTTGTCACCTCCATTAGATTATAAACTCCTTGAGTACAGGGACTGTTTGCTTTTTTAGTGTTTCCAGTTCTGGGCATAGTGCCTAGCCCCATAAAAGCACTTTATAAGTGCTCATTCATTGATTTGTTGAATTATAAAAGAGAAAAGACTGTTCACCTGTTATCTCTCACTCTGGCTAAATGAATGCCCCACCTTCATTTCCAGTCATCTGTCTTTGATATGTTATATTCCTTTGATTAAATTATTTTTAGTAGTCCAAATCTCAATTTATCTATTTATGAAATGTGACCAATCTTGCTATTAGACAATTGCTTTATAGGTATTGTAGAATGGAGTTCAGATGAAAATTGTTGTCTCACAGAGTCAGCTTTGCCAATCATTATTGCTACTCACAAATAGAGGAGAATATCTGTTCACAGGGACAGTATTGCAAGTATGTAGCCTTTGTGCCAGGCTGCACTACACACTCACACACAC
Organism: Vombatus ursinus; assembly: GCF_900497805.2. Lineage (NCBI taxonomy): Eukaryota > Metazoa > Chordata > Mammalia > Diprotodontia > Vombatidae > Vombatus > Vombatus ursinus. Next base: position 4,660,706 of record NW_020951369.1, read on the forward strand.
ACACACACACACACACACACACACACACACTCTCCCCCTCTCTCTTTCTTTTTCCCCTCCAAATATTAGGGTTATAGTTATTGATAATATATATTTTAAAAGTCCTAGTATAGCAAACATAACTGCCTTTTTGGAGTGTGTATTTTTAGGCCAGATGACCTGCATGGAATATGCACATAATAAAAACTCTACAAATTTTATTGATATCTTAAAATTTTTTTTCATAACTAGTCTTAGATTTAAAACAAAATAGGACAAGTCATAATTTACACAAGTTTTCATTTTGCACACAAATGGGTTGGACTAGATGAACTCTTAAGAGTTCCAATGTTGGAATTGTAGTTCTAGAGTTGGAAGGGACAGATGAAGAAAATGAGGGGTTTAGACTACATGTAATTTTGAGTAAAACCTGTTCAGATATCAGAGATTATGACATAAGACTAAAAAGAAATTTGTCAGGTTTTTAAAAGAATGATATTGAAACTTTTTACTTTATTTTTCTAGGGTTGGAGTTTTGCTTTGTTTTTGGTCTGTTTTCTTTTGCAGCATGGCTAATATGGAAATATGTTTAGCATGACTGTACATGTATAATATATAGCAAATGGTTTGTCTTCTCAAGGGAGGGGTAAAGGAAGAGAAAGAGGAGAGAATTTGGAATTCAACATTTTAAAAAACATGTTAAAAATTGTTTTTACAAGTAATTGAGAAAAAATCAGTTTAATTAAAAAAAAGAAGAAACTTGCATTGTCCCTTCAAAATAATCAATATGAAAGACTATTTAACTAATTATTGATTTCAGCAAACACTGGCTTCCCACAATATGAGACACTACTAGTCACTGAGGAATATAAAGACAAAATTAGACACATGCAAGGAGTTTCTTTACAGTAACTAAAGTGATTAATACACAAGATTATGAATTCACTCCTTATATAGCTTATAAAATGTGATTATGAAATAATATGGCATAAATAAATACTTCTGTAAATTAAAACGAGCATTTTCCTTAAGGTTTATTACCATTAGATTGTGGGTATGAGTAAAATTTTGATACCAGAGTAGCTTCGAACACATCAAAAATTCTTTTGAAATAACCTTTAGACCTTGTGTTTAATTTATTTGAATATCTTCAGTGGTAGAAAGTCTTTGAGGACAGATTGATTTTTGGAAATAGGCAGCTGTCCTTAAAACCAGAAATCTGGTCAGTGAGGGAAGGGTGGTGAAACTGAACACTGATGTTTTGGGTCAGAAATGTTATGAGGGTAATGAAATTGTTTATCTCATTTGACTTTGTAAACTAATTATGAAGGCAGTCAAAGAGAAGTTCCCCCCAAAAAAATGTTCTGAGTAGTGGTAGCCATATTGTAAAGTCTATAGGCTTTTAAGGTAACTTATTCATGTGTAATAGTACTCACTCATGTACACGTAATGTTTGTTAATATTAGTTTCCTATTTGTATGCTAATAATGTGAGCTGAAGTTTGTCTTTCACTCTAATTTTTATCTTGTAGTTTACCCTTCTGGGAGCTAAATTCATGACTTTGATAATTATGTAAAACATAAAGTATAATGTTAAACAATCATTTAAATTTATGCATAAAAGCAAGATTAAGATAAATTAGTACATCTTAAATAATCTGTATGTTTATTACATTATATTAAAATGTTATTTTCAATTCACTATCTTACTTATATTGTTCCTTTTACAGACTGAGACAATTGGACTCAATTCCTATCAGCAGAAAAGGTAAGAACTAAATATTAGAATTTCATTAAGCTTTTATTAGCACACTTTCGGATCCTTTTGGAAATCCACTGTTTTCTTTTTTTTTTTAAGAGAATAATATTATTTAACACTGCATCCGCACAGTGAGTGAAAAAAAAGTTTAAATGAGATGTATTATAAAGCCTTCTATTCCACACACACTCACATCTTTTGATTCACTATAAATATAGTTGTGTATAGATACAAAAGAAATTCTTCTGTGAAATGTTTTTAATGATTACAGTCAGATGGCACTTTTTTTTTTATGAGGTGCATCTTTATAATTCTCTAGTACTTGTTACTGACTACCATACATGTGAACAAAGAGCAGAGATTTGTAAGTAAGGAGAATTACACCTCAGTCGTGGCTCTTCTATTGATCTTGTTTGGGGAAAGCCATTTAACTTTCCGAGCCTGTTCTGTCTTCACATTTGTCTTTTCTTGTGGCTAGAAATCTTCTAATTTTCTATTACATCTGAATGTCAGAGTTTATTTTGCTGTTCTTCAAATTGTTGAACACATTTTGTTCCAGGTTTTTTTGTTTGTTTTTGGGGTTTTTTTTCATGACAAATAGTGTTCCTATCCTTTTTTTTTTGTATGTTTGGGACTTTTGTTAAGGTATAAACCTAGTAGTAGGACCTCTCAATTGGAGGGTATGAATAGTTTATTCTTTTTTTTTTTTTGAGAGGCAATTTGGGTTAAGGGACTTGCCCAAGGTCACATAGCTAGTAAGTGTCAAGTATGTGGTCTGAGGCCAGATTTGAACTTAGGTCCTCCTGACCTCAGGCACAGTGCTCTATTCACTGCACCACCTACCTGCCCCTACTTTATTAATTTTTAAAAAATAATTCCAAAGTTTTCCGTGACAGTTGTACCAATTCACAGCTCTACCAGGAATGGGTCAGTATGTCTTTCTTCCTATACCCCTTTCACCGTTTAATTTTCTCATCAAAGTTGATTAAATATTGCTTATTGGTTCCCATTTTCCAATCTGTCATACAATTAAGATGAACTAGTAACATTTGTATGTTCTTTTATAGTAATATGTTCCCTATGCATTTAGGGGTTCTATAATAGAAGACTAATCTGACTGAATGAATGAATAAAGCATGCATTAAGTACTTTACCGTGTACAAAGCCCTGTGCTAAGCCCTTGACAATACTATCTTTGAAAGATAGTCCTTGATCTCAAGAAAGAAGATTAGCTTCAGTCAGGTTTATTCCCTAAATAATGTACTTTAAGTTTCTCTTAACCTAGTTTTAATTTCTTAATTCATTTAAATTGTTTTTCTAATTCTGAAACATATTCTAAGTTATGAAATCTTGCCATCCTTTGTCATAAACCCTGAAATACTAGCTAATGGTTAATGCAAGCAAAAGTATGGTCTTAGTAGATATTTAGCTTATTCTTAACTTTTAAAAAATAATTTTTAGCAACAGTCTTCTGTTTTTATATTTTCTTTTCCTCATCCCCGACCTATTGAGCTCTCCGTTGTAACAAGAATGAAAAAAGAAAAGTAATTCAGCAAAACTAACCAACCAGTCAACAGTACATCAACAGAGTCTAATAGTATATGCAGTGTTCTGCATTAGAGGTGTCACACATGCAGCCCATAGGACTCCTCAGTGCCACCTGAACGAGATTAAAATGAATTATTTAGCAAAATAAACAAAAATAAAACATAAGTAACATTACATTTTAAAACTAGGTCAGTTTGTAGTCTGCATGTATCCTTATATATGGATTCGTGGCCATTTCTTTTGAGTTTGACACTACTGTTCTTCACTGATAGCCCCCCACCTCTCCTTAGACGGTAAGGAAGTACATTTTCTTACCTCTTCTTTGGGACCACGTTTAATCATAGTTACATAGAATTCAGTTTCTTTTGTTCTTGTTTCTATTCATATCTTTGTAGTGTTTTACTCATTGGTCAATTCATTTCATCTTCCCATATTGCTCTTTTCAACTTTTTAAAGATGTCATCTTAGGATTATAGGATCCCAGAGTTGGAAAGAGCCTCAGAGATAGTCTGGTCCAACCTGTAGCATGAGTCCCCTCTACAGCATCTCTAGAATCAAAGAACTCATTATCTCTCAAGGCAACTAAAATTAAGAAGTTCCTCCTTTTATTAAATGAAAATTCTAGTTCTCTGTAGCTTCTACCCTATTGGTCCAGGTTCTTTATGCAGGGGCCAGATAGAATAAGTCTGATCACTCAGTTGTCTGTAGCTATTCTGTTCAGCAAACAATTATTAAGCATTTAATATTGTAAGTCATCCTGTTAGTTGCTGTATATAAAAGGGGAGCGGGGTGGGAAACCTGTACACTCATAAGTAAATATAAACACTGATAAGTCCTAATAACCTAAGACATCAAGAAAGACCAAGCATTCTAAAATATAGAAATGATGAAGGAGCACATTCCAGGAATGGTGGTCAGCCTGAGCAAAAGGACGGAGAGGGTGATGGAATGCTGTTTTAGAGACACTCACTAGTCCAGTTTGATAGAAATGTAGAGTGCTTAAAGGAGAAAACTGTGAAATAACTAGGAAGATGGTCTAGAGGCATACATTTCTTCAGATATTTGAAGACAGATATTATTTCATTATTTTTTCCTCTTTTCCAGGCTACAAGTTTCCCAATAATTCTAAGTTAGAATTATAAAACTAGAAAAAATAAAGAAGCTGAATCCTAGAGAAGTTATATATCTGGCACTACCTACCTAAACCAACAAAGCTATTATTAATAGGATCAAGTGTTAATATACTTATTAAAGTACTTTGTAACCATGATGCCTGATAAAATAAGCTATTCAATAAGTTATCACCTAAAGTCAGGTAGAGCTAGGACTAAAACCCAGGACTAGCACTTAGTACAGTGCATTTTAGATAAGAGAAATTGGAGACCTATTTGAGACACCAGGACCTCTTTGTTTCAGTATTTTTCTGAGTCTAGTCGGATGGGTACTTAGGATAGAAAATATCTTAATCTGTGAAGCACCTGTCACCATGGGTGTCTTCTGGCAGGTACCAGTTAAGCAGGTTACTTAACTTCTTCTAAGCTTTGGTTTTCTCATTTATAAAATGGGGATAATAATACGGACCTTTGTCAGCCTTACTTAAAATAATATACTTTGCAAATAGTAAAGTACTATATAAATGACAGTATTATTGTATTCCTCTCCTTCAGATGCTATATTGTCAGTATTACAACAATGTTTTTTTTCTGTTCTTAGCAATAAAGATAGATTCAGAATGTAGTTTGGTTTTTTTTTTAAGGCAGTTGGGGTTAAGTGACTTGCCCAAGGTCACGCAGCTAGTAAGTGTCTGAGGCCAGATTTGAACTCAGGTCCTCCTGACTCCTGGGCTGTTGCCTGTGCCACCTAACTGCCCCCAAAATGTAGTTATTTAGACTCTTCATTTGGAAAATATCTTAATGACTAATAGAATCTGCTGTCAGTTGGAGTTTTACTGAAATCGTGTTTTAAGATTTTACAAAAAGTACATAGGTTGCTTTTAAATTGGGACTTTGCAATACTATTTGGGCTCTACATTTTGAAATTTTCTATTTTAAAATTTGTTTTATATCAAATTTTTTAAAAATCTAAGGAATTTCAGCCTAAATGAAGACATTTTTCATGCATGCAAAAGTTTTACGACCTTGCACTTTTCTTAAAGGATAGGATCAACTATAGGGGGAAAAGAGTACATATTGAAAGTGAATTTAAATAAGTAGGAAATAATCCTTTGCGTCTGGCTACAGATTACATTCCTTTTATCCAGTCAACCTTCTTGCGAATGGTACCATTTTGTGTGTGTGAAGATCACAAACCCATAAACATTACTAGAACCACCACTGGAAATGCATATCTTATTGATGGATTGTCACTATTATCTTAATGTACTGAGAGAAACATTTTATTGTCTATCTGTATCACTTAAGGTGGAACAGAGAAAGCCATGAATAACCTGGAAAATCATTTGGCTTTAGAAAATAGACATGTACTCAGAAAAATAGTTCATCCTATCTTGATTCTCCTACAACTAATTTCTAATTTTGGTGGCTAGTATTGGCTAGCTTATGGTTATAAGGATGCAAATTACATAAGACACAATTTTCATACAGGATAATTCACAAAGCATATGGTCCTTTTAAAAAGAATGAAGCTTTAACTAGTTGTTCTTCAGAGTTTTTTATATGGTATGTTTTGCAACCTGTTCATACTCACATGTCCCTCTCCATTGCCCTCTGTGATGCTTATTTTAGTTCTTCAAAGGCAGTAGTGTTCCATGTGACACTGACATATATAACAACAACAATAAAATATTAGTATCGAAAATAAGGGCTTTTGCTTTCGTGGGAAACTTGTGGTCAGTAAAGGAGCTTCACAATTTCCCAAAGGCAGTCTGCTCCACTCTCATTCTTGTATTCAACTCTGGGCCCAACTTATTGTCCCTCTGTATGGTCTAGCCCCCATGTACTCTGTAGAGAAGCTCTACAGAGTAGCTACTCAAAAGTATGGTGAAATCTGGACAATAGACATTCTCCATCCACTTGGTCTTTCCTATGTGGATAGACAGACCAAACTCCTTTGAGCGATTATAGATCTCCTCCAGGAGGATCTATGGTGTTCTGGGGCTTGCTGCAATTAGCACAAAGCAATTTACAAATTAGGCCATCTTTTTACTTGGAATAGTTAAGATTTCATCCATCACAGTGGTGAATACCTCTGGTAAGCATACATATGAGAATATTATCGACTTTTCATGTCACAGATGGTTAAGTCACTGCACGGTTTTGCAGTTTTCGAGCCCATTTTCTTCTTCCTTTTAAATTCTGAGATCAACTCAATGTCTTTATGCACCATCAGTCCAAGATATATGGAGTTAGGAACTACTCTTCCAGTAACATATCACAATCTGGACATTGGACATCCTTCATCCATTTGATTTTTCTTTTTTCCTCCGTAGTTAGCTAGACTGATCACTTTTGAATGGTCATGGATCTCGTTAAAAGAATTCCATAGTGTCATGAAACTTGACCCTACCAACATGTCATCATACGTAAATAGAAGCATTTGGAAGACTTCACAGTCTTCCTTTTAAATGCTGCATGGGACACATCCACACCAATGGTAAACACCCTGGGCAAGCATATTTCTTCTTGTTTTATGCCATATTTACTTACTTGATATTAACAGTTAGAAATTGTCCAATATACTTCAATCTGCTATTGAATCTTTAAAGCCAAGTCAAGTCTTATCCACAAGCATTTACTAAGTTCTTGGTAGGTGCAAGGTGCTATGCTGAGTTCTGAGGATATAAAGAAAGCTCAGAGAACTCACAGTGAACATGCAAACAACTGTGTTTAAACAGAATATGTGCAGAATAAATTGGGGTAGTCTCAGAGGAGAAGTATTAATGTTAAAGGGAAATGGGAACAGCTTCTTGCAGAAGGGGTGGGGTTATAGTTGAGATGTGAAGGAAGCCAGGCAGTGGAGATCAGTGGGGAGAAAATTCCAGGCATGAAGGAAAGCCTGTGAAAATATATTGAGTCAGGAGATGAAGGTTCTTGTGGAAGGAATAATAAGGAAGCCAGTGTTCCTGGATCATAGATTATGTGGAAAGGAGGAAGTATAAGAAGACTAGAAAGGTAGGAAGGGATACAGATATGAAGGGCTTCAAAAGCCAAAGAGAAGATTATTTAAAGGAATATTGTATGATAGATTCAAAGACTTAGGTTGCAATCAAATACACTTAACACAAAAACTGTTGAATATATGAATTAATTTTTTATTCAGAAAGTACCTCGGGGCAGCTAGGTGGTGCAGTGGATAGAGCACCAGCCCTGGAGTCAGGAGGACCTGAATTCAAATCCGGCCTCAGTCACTTGACACTTACTAGCTATGTGACCCTGGGCAAGTAACTTAACCCCATTGCCTACCCCCCCCCCCCAAAAAAAGTACCTCAGAGGCATGATTATGAACACCAGATGTCATTGTGCTGCTGACAAGTATCGAAATGCCAATTATTCAAGCATTCCTGATGACAGGGTGCCAGATGAAATAGTTGACTAATTCTGAGATGAGTGCTGAGGATTTAAAGTGCTTTCGGCTTTGGATATTTACCAAAGAGCAAGATTTGATGGGTGGGAGTGCTAGTGACCTTCCTTTTCTTCATATCCTGCTCTGTAAGTAATGAGGGGATAGTCAACTTGTGGGGCCACAGGAAAGAAGAAACATTTAGGGGACTTCTGGGAGCCAAGATGGCAGAGTAAGCAGTAAATCACTATGACTCTTCTTTTTGACCTCTTAAAAAAAAAAACAAAACAGAAAATAGAGCCCCAGGAAAAATCCAGGAACAGCACAGCCAGCAGAAAGATGGAGTGGAGCAGTCTTTTAGCTCAAGAAATTTGGAGGATCAGCAAGAAAGGTCCCTTTCACTAAGGTAAAAGGGGAATACATTCCAGGACAGGAAGCCAGCAGCAAGCCCCACCTCAACGCACCAACAGGAGATTCTGAGCCCCAGGGTAGTGGAGCAGGCAAACACCAACACCAGGACCTCCCACGTACCTTAGCATAGCCAGGAGAACCTGCAGACTCCAGCTTGGAGAACCTCCACTTGCTCTGGAGCAGCCCCAGGCAGGCAAGTGTCCTTCAGCAGCAGGTCTCCGAGATTTTCAGTGCAGTGCTAGGTGGGTAGGCATCCTCCAGTGGCCAGACCTCCACGTGCTTTAGCGCAGCCTGGAGTGGGCATGCATCCTTCAGTAGCTGAACCTCCCTGTGCTTCAGCGCAGCCCTGGGGAAATACAGAAAAACCACACCTGGCCTCAGCACACGCCAGACACCACCACCACCAGCTGCCAGCATCTGAGGTCCCAGCATGCAAAGCCAGTGACCGGGCCCCTGACCCGGAGCATAATAAGCTTGGGACAGTGCCCTCTGTATTCCAGCAGGAGAGCTCAACTTTAAAAGCCAGGAAATAGGCAAACATCACGAGCAAGAATCAGAAAGAACACTGTCCACAGAGAATTATTACGGTGACAGGGAATATTAAAACACAAACTCAGAAGAGGACAACATTGTCAATATACCTACATCTGAAACCTCAAAGGGAAATATGAATTGGGCCCAAGCCCAGAAAGCCTTCTTGGAAGAGCTCACGAAGGATTTTAAAAGTCAAGTAAAAGAAGTAGAAGAAAAATTGGGGGAAAAAAATGAGAAGTATGAAAGAGAGACTCAACAGCTTGGAAAAGGAAGGACAAAAATTGACTGAAGAGAAGGACTCCTTAAAAAAGCAGAATTGGCTGAATGGAAAGGGAGGTACCAAAATTGAGAACTCCTTAAAAAGTAGAATTGGACAAATGGAAAAGGAGGTACAAAAATCCACTGAAGAGAAGAACACCTTAAAAAGCAGAATTGGCCAAAGGGGAAGGGAGGTACAAAAATTCACTGAGGAGAACTTCTTAAAAAGTAGAATTAGCCAAATGAAAAGGAGGTACAAAAGCTAACTGAAGAAAACAATTAGTTAAAAATTAGAATTGGGCAAGTAGAAGCTAATGACTTTATGAGACATCAAGAATCAGTTAAACAAAATCAAAAGAAGAAAAGAAGAAAATGTAAAATACCTCATTGGAAAAATAACTAACCTAGAAAATAGATCCAGGAGAGATAATTTAAGAATTATCTGTCTACATGAAAGCCGTGATCAAATAAAGGAGCTGGACAGCATCTTTCAAGAAATTATCAAGGAAAACTGCCCTGATATCCTAGAACCAGAGGGTAAAATAGTTGTTGAAAGAATCTACTGATCACCTCCTAAAAGATATCCCAAAATGAAAATTCCAAGGAATATTGTAGTCACATTTCAGAATTATCAGATCAAGGAGAAAATACTGCAAGCAAGGATCAATTACCCAGCAAAATTGAGCATAATCTTTCAGTGGAGGAGATGAACATTCAGTAAAATAGGGTACTTCCAAACCTTCCTGATGAAAAGACCTGAGCTCAACAGAAAATTTGATCTTCAAATATAAGAATTGAGAGGCATAAAAAGGTGAACAGGAAAGAAAAAAAAATGTTCTTCAATAAGGGTAAAATGTTTACATCTCTACATGGGAAGATGATACTTGTAACTCTTGAGAACTGTATTTTCATTAGGGCAGTTAGAAGGGATATACATAGACAGGGGGTGTAGGTGTAAGTTGGACTTGATGATAAAAAAAGTTAAGGGGTGAAAAAAAGGATTGTACTGGAAGAAGAGGAAAGGAAGAACAGAAAAGGGTAAATTACTTCACATTAAGAGGTGCAAAGACCTATTATAGTAGAGGGAAAGAAGGGAGGGAGGTGAACATTGTTTGAACCTTACTCTTATCAGATTTGGCTCAAAGAGGGAATAACACACACTCAGGGGTATAGAAATCTATCTTGCCCTATAGGAAGTTGGAGGGGAAAGGGGATAAAAGGGAGGAGATGGATAGAAGTGAGGGAAGAAGTAGCAAGGGAAAGAGGAAAGAAAGGGAGGGAGGCTGATAGAAGGGAGGGCAGATTGAGGGAGGTAGTGGTCAGAAGCAAAACACTTGTGAGGAAGGAGAGGGAAAAAGGAGAGAAAAAAGCATAAACGGGGGGAAGTAGGTTGGAGAGAAAGATACAGTAATCATAACTGAATGGGATGAACTCTCCCATAAAACGGAAGAGGATAACAGAAAGGATTAAAAACCATAATCCTGAAATATGTTGTTTACAAGAAACACATTTGAAGCGGAGAGATAAAAACAGAAAAGGTAAAAGGCTGGAGCACAATGTATTATTCTTCATCTGAAGTAAAAAAAGCAAGGGTATCAATTCTGATCTCAGACAAAGCAAAAGCAAAAATCGATCTAATTAGAAGAGATAAGGAAGGAAACTTCATCCTGCTAAAAGGTACCATAGACAATGAAGTAATTCTAAACATATATGCAAGTGGTACAGCATCCAAATTCTTAGAGGAAAAGTTAAGTGATTTACAGAAAGAAATAGACAGCAAAACTAGTGGGGGACCTCAACCTCCCCCTCTCAGAACTAGATAAATCTAACCACAAAATAAACAAGAAAGAAGTTAAGGAGGTGAATAGAATTTTAGAAAAGTTAGATATGGTAGACTTCTGGAAAAAATTGAATGGGAATAGAAAGGAATATTCTTTTTTCTCAATGGTACATGGCACCTACACAAAAATTGACCATGTATTAGGACATAAAAACCTCACAATCCAATGTAGAAAAGCAGAAATATTAAATAGATCCTTTTCAGATCACAATGCAATCAAGAATAAGAACAAATTAAAAATCCCCAATTAAATACCAAATTTGAAATTCTGAAAATCAAAGGAGAGATTAATAAAATTGAAATTTAGAAAACTATTGAAGTAATAAATAAAACTAAGCTGATTTTATGGGAAAAAACAATAAAATAGATAAACTTTTGGTTAATTTGATTTTAAAAAAAAAGAAAAAAACCAAATTAACAGTATCAAAAATAAAAAGGATGAATTCACCACCAGTGAAGAGGAAATTAAAATAATAATTAGGAGCTATTTTGCCCAACTGTATACCAATAAATTTGACAATTTTAGTGAAATGGATGAATACTTACAAAAACATCAATTGCCCACATTAACAGAAGAGGAAATAAAATACTTAACACCACTTCAGAAAAAGAAATTGAACTAGCCATCCATGAACTCCCTAAGAAAAAATCTTCAGGGCCAGGTGGATTCACAAGTGAATTATCCCAAACATTTAAAAAACAATTAATTCCAATACTATATAAACTATTTGGAAAAAAATAGGTGGAGTCCTCCTAAAATCTTTCCATGATACCAATATGGTGCTGATACCTAAACCTGGAAGAGAAACAGAGAAAGAAAATTATAGACCAATTTCCCTAATGAATATAGATGCAAAAATTTTAAATAAAATATTAGCAAAGAGATTACAATAACTTATCACAAGAATAATACACTAAGACCAGGTGGGATTTATGACAGGAATGCAGGGCTGGTTCAATATTAGCAAAACTATCAGCATAATTGACCATATCGATCACAAAATTCACAGAAATCATATGATTATCTCAGTAGATGCAGAAAAAGCTTTTCACAAAATACAGCACCCATTCCTGTTAAAAACACTAGAAAGCATAAGAATAAATACAGTTTTCTTTAAAATAATAAGCATCTATCTAAAACCATCAGTAAGCATTATGTGTAATGGGTATAAGCTAGAAGCATCTCCAGTAAGATCAAGGGTGAAACAAGGATGCCCATTATCACCAGTGTTATTCAATATTGTACTAGAAATGTTAGCTTTAGCAGTAAGAGAAGAAAAAGAAATTGAAGGAATTAGAATAGGCAGTGAAGAAACAAAGCTAGCACTCTGCAAATGATATGATGATATACCTAGAGAATCAAGTAAAAAACTACTTGAAATAATAAACAACTTTAGCAAAGTTGCAGGATATAAAATAAACCCACATAAATAATCAGCATTTCTATATATTACTAACAAAGCCCAGCAACAAGAGATAAAAAGAGAAATTCCATTTAAAGTAACAGTAGATAACATAAAATACTTGCCAAGACAAACCCAGGAACTATATGAACACAATTATAAACACTTTTCACAGAAATAAAGTCATATCTAAATAACTGGAAAATTATCAGTTGTTCATGGGTAGACCAAGCTAATTTAATAAAAATGACAATTCTACCTAAACTAATTTTTTTTATTTAGTGCCATATCAATCAGATACCAAAAATAATTTTATAGAGCTAGAAAAAATAATAAAATTCATCTGGAAGGACAAAAGGTCTGGAATATCAAGGGAAATAATGAAAACAAATGGAAAGGAAGGTAGCCTAGCCTTACTAGATCCAAAACTGTATTATAAAGCATCAGCCATCAAAACTACTTGGTACTGGCTAAGAAAAAGAGTGGTGGATCAGTGGAATATGTTAGGCACACAAGACACAACAGTCAATGACTATATTAATCTACTGTTTGGTAAACCCAAAGACTCCAGCTTCTGGGATAAGAACTCATTATTTAACAAAAACTGCTGGGAGTACTGGAAAATAGTATGGCAGGCACTAGGCATAAATAAACATTTTACACTATATACCAAGATAAGGTCAAAATGAGTACATTATTTAGACATAAAGGATGAGACTATAAGCAAATTAGGAGAGCAAGGAATACTTTAACCTGTCAGGTCTGTGGAGAAAGGAAGAATTTATGACCAAACAAGAGATAAAGAACATTGTGAAATACAAAATGGATAATTTTGATTACATTAAATTAAAAAGTTTTTGCACAAATTAAACCAATGAAACCAAGATTAGAAAGGAAGCAGAAAGCTAGAAAACAATTTTTACAGCCAGTGTCTCTGATTAAGACCTCATTTCTAAAATATATAGAGAACTGAGTCAAATTTAAAAGATTCATGTTATTCACCAATTGATAAATGGTCAAAGGATATAAGCAGGCAATTTTCAGAGGAAGAAATTAAAGATATCTATCATATGAAAAAATGCTCTAAGTTCCTATTATCTAGAGAAATGCAAATCAGAACAACTCTGAGGTATTACATCACACCTATCAGATTGGCTAACAGGAAAATGATAAATGTTGGAGAAGATGTGGGGAAACTGGCACACTAATGCATTGTTGGTGGAGTTGTGAACTGATCCAACCATTCTGGAGAGCAATTTGGAACTATATCCAAAGAGCTATAAAACTGTGCATACACTTTGACCCAGCAATACCACTTCTAGTTCTGTATTCCAAAGAGATCATAAAAATGGAAATAGGACCCTCATGTACAAAAATATTTATGGTAGCTCTTTTTGTGGTGGCCAAGAATTGGAAATTGAGAGAGTGCCCATCAATTGGGGAATGGCTGAGGTATATAAATGTAAGGGAATACTATTGTTCCATAAGAAATGATGAGCAGGGGGGACTTGTCTTTTATTTTATGCATTTGAAACCTTTCTGATGGTTTCAGAGCAGAGATCTGTAGGTTTCATCACATTGCCAAAATGATCCATGAGTTACACTGATTTGATTAATTACATCTCTATTTTAATGATTCTCCAATCTACCTGTCCTGCCCCAAACTTTCTACTGATCTCAAATATCATATCTTCAGCTGTTTTTCAGACATCTCTAACTAGATATTCTATATTTAGTTGTTTCATTCATGTCCAACTCTTTGTGACCCTATTTGGAGTTTTCTTGGCTAAGATACTAGAATAGTTTGCCATTTCCTTCTCCGGCTCATTTTATAGTTGAGGAAACTGAGACAAACAGGAGTAAGTGACTTTCCCAGGATCACACAGCTAGTAAGTGTCTTGAACTCAGGAAGATGTCTTCCTAACTCCAGAGCCAGCATTCTATCCATTGTGCCTCCCAGCAGCCCTTCCCCTTTCGTACTTTCCCTATTACTGTGGAGGGCTATCCTCCCGGTCCTTCAGGCTCACAATCCTGAATTCTTCACTCTCACCCCCCATATCTAAGCTGTTGCCAAGACCTGTTGATTTCATCTTTGCAGCGTATCTCCTGTACTTCCCCTTCTCTCCTCTGACATTGCCACCACTGCATTGCAGGCCTTCTATCACTTTACATTTGGATTATTACAGTAGCCTGCTGGTGAGTTTGCCTGTTTTAAGTCTGTCCCCACTCCAATCCATCAACTCAACCACTGAAGTGATTTTTCTTAATATGCAGGTCCAAACATAAAACATCCTCTACCTAACCTCCTTGCACCACCCCCTTCCCCACCCCCACCCTGACTCCAGTGTCTTCACATTTTCTCTGGGATCAAATACAAAATGCTGTGTTTGGGCATTCAAAGCTCTTCATAAGCTAGCCCCTTCTACCTTTCCAGCTTACTTACACCTTAGTCCTCAACACATACTTTTCAATCTATTTACACTGGCCTCCTGGCTGTTCCATGAACAAGATACTGCATCTCTAAGCTGTGGGCATTTTCTCTGACTTATCTCCCATGCCTGGAACTCTCTCCCTCCTCCAGTCTGACCACTCACCTCCCTAGCTTTCTTTAAGTCCTAACTAAAATCCCATCTTCTACAGGACATATTCACCAGCCCCTCTTAATTCCAGTGTCTTCCCTCTGTTATTCCCTATTTATCCTGGAAATATCTTGCTTTGTCTATATTTGTTCACATCTTGTCATTCCCCCACCCCCCATTAGATTATAAGCTTCTTTAGGGCAGGGACTCTTTTACCTCTTTGTATGTCCTTCACTTAGCACAGTGCTTGGCACATATAGGTGCTTAATAATATTGATAGATAATGGAGTCTCTGGTTCACAAGGTATCAACATTTTAGTCATTCTATTTCCATTATTCCATATTGCTTTCTAAAATAGTTGGACCATTTCACAGCTCCACCAATAATGTATTGGTATATTTATCATTCTACAAACCCTCGAAAATTGACTTGCTCTTTTTTGTCATTTTTGCCAATTTTGTAGGTTGGTAGGTGAAAACTGTGTTGTTTTGATTTACATTTTTCTTATTATTCTTAATTTTGAGCATAGCTGTCAAACGTGAGACATAGAATTTCCAAGTGAGGTGGGAGCCAAAATAAAAGATAATCAAGAAGTGTTTATGAAAATAAATAAAAATATAGTAAAACAAATAATGTTAATTTGTGGTTTTCTAAGTCAATACACAGCCCCAGTGCTCCCTTTCTATTTGAATTTGATATCACTGATTTACAACATTCTTTCATGTGTTTGTGAATACTTTGCAGTTTTTGTATTGGGAACTATTTATTCATATCTTTTAGGAAATGGCTTTTAGTGGCACAGTGGATAGAACACTGGGTGTGGAATCAGTGTGATCTGAGTTCAAATCCAGCCTCAGAACTTACTGTATGATCCTGGGCAAGTCATTTAACGGCTGTTGCCTCAGTTTCTTTATCTGTAAAATGGGAATAATAACACCATATACCTCCCAGGGTTGTTGTGAAGAACAAATGAGATTAAAATTGTAAAGGGCTTAGCACATGGTAAGTGCTATATGAATATTTGCTACTATTATTATTATTCATATTATATATGTGTATATATTACATATGTATATGCAGTATGTACATATGTATAAGTAGTGTATAATAGATACATACCCATGCATATATAATATGTCCACATATATTCGTGTGTAATATTTGTGTGTAAATGCATATATGATTTTATATATATATATGAATTTAATAAAAAAATATGTTACAGAGATTTTTTATTCTATTCCACCACTTGTCCTTGGTGCATTTACTTTGTGTGTGCAGACCCTTTTCAGTTTCATGTAATCAAAGTTTACTGTTTTATTTTTTGTTATTTCCTCTCTCATTTGGCTAAGAGTACATTCCCTACTCAGAGTTGTGAGAAGCATGTGGTCTGCTTCTTTGCTAATTTTTTTAATAGTATGATCTTTAGTTGTTACAGTTGTAAATCCATAATACATTAGAATGTATTATGGAGTATAAGGTGTTAGTCTAAGCCTAATTTTTGCAACACTACTTTCCATTTTTTCCAGCTGTTTTTGGAGGTAATTTATGTTTTCTACTTTATCAAACACTGGGTTATTGAGTTCCATCCTTTCTATTCTCCTTTCTCTAGTCTATCCCATTGGTCTTTCTGTTTTTAGTGAATATTAGATGGTTTTGATGACTACTGCTTTATACTATAGTTACTGGTCAGGAAGTGCTTATTTCCTCTTAATCCCTATTTCTTTTTTTTTTTTTTGGTGAGGCAATTGGGGTTAAATGACTTGCCCCAGGTCACACAGCTAGTACATGTCAAGTGTTTGGTCTGAGGTCGGATTTGAACTCAGGTCCTCCTGACTTCAGGGCCGGTGCTTTATCCACTGCGCCACCTAGCTGCTTCTAAAATAGTTTTTTGTTTTGTTTTGTTTGGCAGTCGGGGTTAAGTGACTTGCCTAAGGTCACACAGCTGGTATGTGTCAAGTGTTTGGTCTGAGGCCAGATTTGAACTCAGGTCCTCCTGACTTCAGGGCCGGTGCTCTATCCACTGCGCCACCTAGCTGTCCCCGATCCCTATTTCTTTTTATCGTTTCTCTTGATAGCCTACAGTTTTGTTTTTTCCAAATGAATTTTATAATTATTTTCTTAAGTTCTATAAAGTAATCCCTTAGTGATTTGATTGGTAAAGTATTAAAAGTGTAAATTAATTTTGGTAGTGTTATCATTTTTATTATATTGGCACGGTCTAGTCATGAGCACTGAATATTCCTCCAGATCTTTAGGTTGTTCTTTATTTCTTTAAGGATCACTTTGTAATTGACTCTGTATAAGTCTTTTGTGTTCTTTGATAGGTCAGTCCCCAGATACTTGATGAATTTTTGACATTTGGAATGGGATTTCCTTTTGTATTGTTCCTTCTTGTGTTTAGTTATTGTATAGGAATGCTATTGAATTTTTTTTTTTCTTTTTGGTGAGGCAGTAGGGGTTAAGTGACTTGCCCTGGGTCACACAGCTAGTAAGTGTCAAGTGTCTGAGGCCAGATTTGAACTTAGGTCCTCCTGACTCCAAGGCTGGAGCTCTATCTAATGTGCCACTTAGCTGCCCCCTACTGCTGCTGATTTTTGAGGATTGATTTTGTAGCATGTAACTTTGCTAAAGCTTTTATCTCAATTAGTATTTGTGCTGATTCTCTAGAATTTTCTAATTATAACACTGTTATCATCAGCAAATAGGGTTAATTTTATCTCCTTTTTAACCAGTCATTATGCTTTTAATTTCTTTTTCTTATCTTACTGCTGTTGTTAGAATTTCCAGAATTATATCAAATAATAGTGGAGAGAATGGACATACTTGCTTCACTCTCATACTTGTTGATAGAAGTTCTAGTGTATTCCCATTACATATCTTGATTGCTTTTGGTTTTAGATGGATGCTTTTTGTGATACTAAAAAAGATCCCTCTATGTCTATGCTTTGTATGGTTCTATTATAAAAGAGTGCTCTACTTTGTCAAAGGTTTTTTCTTTATCATTTGAGGTAATAATGTGGTTTTGGACCTTTTGGTTTTTATGTTGATTGCTTTCCTGATATATTTGTTTTTAATCTTACTTAGTCATAATGAATGACATTATGGATAAATTGCTGTAATCTGATAGGTTTTTGTTTAAATTTTTTGAGTCAATGTTCTTTAATGAAATTGGCCTATAGTTTTCTTTCTGTGTGGTTGGGTTTTTTTTTTTTTTTATCTTGCCATAGTTTAGGTATTAGGACTATGTTCATCTCCTAAAAGTATTCGTATAGGGAGCCTTCTTAATTTTTGAGAATATTTGTGAAGTATAGGTACCAACTATTCTCTAAAAGTTTGATAGAATTCTTCTGTGAATCCATCACAACCAGGAGGTTTTTTTTGCTTTGTTAGTTCTTTTACAGCTAAATCTATTTCTTTTTCTTTTTTAGATTAGGTTATTTAGAATCTTATCTGATTTTCTAATAGTTTGAGATTTCATATTTTTGAACATATACTTCTAGTTCTGTTGTATTCTTAGTTTTGTTAGAACATGACTTCATATGATATATTCTAATTATTTTTCTTTATTTTTGATGTTTGATTCACCTTGTTCATTTGTTATTTTATGATTTGGTTTTCTGTCCTCTTTTTAATCAGATTAGCAAAGTGTTTATTAATTTTATTAGTCTTTTCAAGGAACTAGCTTTTAGTTGTACTTATAATTTCTGTGGTTTGTTTCCAACTTCTCTATTTCTCCTTTAATTTTATCATCTCATGCTATTGTTTATTTGCTGGATTTCTGATTTTTTTAAATGCTTATTCAGTTCATTAATCTGCTCTTTTTCTATTTTGTTAATATATATTTGTAGGGATATGATTTTTCCCCTGAGGACTTCTTTAGCTGCATCCCAGAAATTTTGGTATGTTTTTTAATCTTTGTCATTTTCTTTCACATAGTTTTTAATTGTTTCTGTGACATTCTTTGACTTGCTTATTATTTAGAATTTCATTGTTAAGTCTCCATTTGAGTCTATGGGTTTTTGTTTCTGGACCCCAAACCAGTGACTGCTTTTATTGTGTTATTGTCTGTAAAGGATGTATTTGCTATTATTGTCTTTTTACATTTGTTTGCAGTATCTCTGTGTCCTAATACCTGAACAGTTTTTGTAAAAGTTAGGTGTGGTGATGAGAATCATATATATTATTTTGGGGTCCCATTTAAAGATGCCATAAGTCCTTTAAGTCTAGTTTCTCCAGGAATTTTTTCTATTCTATATTTTCCCTTTTGTTTATCTTCCTATTAGACTTAGGCAAAAGCTGCGAGGAGGATATTGACGTCTCCTATCGCTACTATGTTACTGTCTCTTTCTTCTTGAAGCTCAGTTAATATTTTCTTTGTGAATTTGGAGTGTGTAAATTTGTTACTGATATTGGCTTGTGACTTATAGTTCCTTTCAGCATAATATAGTTTCCTTGTTTATCCTTTTTCATTTTTGAAATAATTTTTGTTTTTGCTTTGTCAGATTGCGTGATTGCACGTCCTGCTTTTTTAGATTCATTAGAAATATAATAAATTGTTTCCATCCCTTCAATATAATTTTGCAAACATATTAGGTTTTAAAATAGGTTTCTTATAAACATCAAATTATAGAGTTTTAGTGAGACTTAATTTTGAAGATTCCAGTTTTTCTATTCTGCCCATCATTTTTACTGTGCAGGTCGTAAATTCTTCTCTCATAATTTTCATTTGTCTTTTGAACCACTCAAGAACAGTGCTATGGTTCCATGTTCTCCTCACGTTCCACAGAGTCCTCCTCATGTCCTCATCATGTGTTGGATCATTTTCTTTTGTTTTGCAGTATTTATTCATAGATATCTGAACTTGTTTAATAGATCTAGAAATCGTATTTCCTTCTTTTGTTAATGTTTTCACTTTTGATTTATCTGCTAATGTTCACGGTCTGTGAGTTTCTTCTTCCTGACATCTTTGGTAATTTCAGGTTGTTGGGGTTTTTTCCCTGCCTTATTTTCCCCTATTACTCACTTTTAGATTCCCTCCCGGATGTGGTGGTGGCTGGATCTCAAAGGTCTTAACCTCTTGGTATGCTGCATAATTCACAATTCACCAGTCTAGGTCTCTTCTTGAATGACTTTTGCATGGAGACAGAGCTTACCTCAGCTGGATTCTTGGCTCTTTCTCTCAGGCTTGGTGAAGTGTTGCACAGCTTCTCATACCCATGTCCTGTCCTCTCTGTTCCTCAGTTCTCTGGCCTGGCACTGGAAGTTTAGAGAGCTTTCACACTGGTGCAATGGAGTTGATTTCTGTAGTTTGCATCTCTGAGATTCTGTGAGGAGAGACATGGGGGGGGGGGTGGGTATTGGGATTGAACTCTGTTTTGAGACCAAACACATGTCCTGCCCTTCTCCCTCTATTCTGCTACAGAGATCTTTTCCAGCACAGAACACTGCTGGTGTGGCACTGTTTGTTTGTCATGCCATGAAGAGACTTCTGTAGCCTAGAATCCTGGGTCTCCATGACGCTGGCAAGAGGGAGGGGAAAGCAGGATGTGAGGTTTGGTTTTGTTACAGGTCTATGTATAGAGTCCTCGTGTTTTGTTGCACTGCCAGTGTGTCAGGTTTTTGTGTCCGCGAGTGTAACCTTGCCTTGGCGGAAGCAGGGAGCCAAGTCAGTTCAGGGTAGATTTTATTTCATGGTTTTTGGTTGTTTCATTTTTAACCTTCTTTTTGATTCCAGCAGTTGTAGACCAGAGGTGTCAAATACTCAGCCCACAATTCTCCTAAGTGAGGCCAAACCAGATTAAAATTTAATTGGGAAATATTTAACAAAATAAGTAAAAATACATTAAAACATAGATAATATCTCATTTTAAAAATTAAGTTAACATGTGACCTGCAAGTATACTTATATACAGTTTAGTGGTCCTTGTTTCTACTTGAGTTTGACACCATCATCCTAGACCATGGATTTCTTTATCTTTGGCAAATAATTTCTATTTTGGAGATATTTGAGTAGTCATGGGAATCAGAGAAAACATCTAGTTCTCATCTTGTTGGTCATGTAATTAGAAGGTCTATCAATGATTTTTTAATTGCCAAATCCAATGGCCTTTTCGTAATTCTTATCCATTTTTACCTTTCTTTAACATTTTACACTGTCAGCCCCTTCATCTTGGATGCCTTCTCTCTGGGTTTTCAAAACATTATTCTTTCCAAAGACTTCCTGCCTATCTGACAGATTTTCAGTTTCCAGTGTCATATGATCACTCATGACGTCTGTATATGTATGGATTTACCCCGGGACACTGTCCTGGGCCTTCTTCTCTCCACCTTGTATCTTGGTGAGCTCGTAGACTTCAGTAGTGGACAGGTGACTTCCAAACTTAAATACCTAGCTCTCATATTTGCTTAGTTCTATTACTTCTTCACCAACTGCCTGTTGGACCTCCCCACCTGAATGCTGCGTAGTCATTCCAAACTCAGCATGTACAAAATTGAACTCATCATCCTTCCCCCTAAATCTACCTCTCTTCCTACACGGAAAAAAACACATGGTAGTTAATGAGAGAAAATTTAATGCAGTCTAAGTATTAAAAAAACTAATGGAGTCAATCAGTTTTCTTGAAGTTTAAAAAGAACATGCTTTCCACTAATTATCTATGACCATAAATAAATAAATATCTACTTCTGTTAGATTTGTGTTTTTAAAGTCATCATCAAGCTGAAATTTTAATTGTTCCATACTATTTTGGTATAACAATTGAAGAAAGCTATCAACTCAGACTGTATTGTGAAAAGATCCAATCTCATTGACTTATTTTGTAAAAATATTGCATCATAGTTTGCATAAAATTACTATTTTCTAAATCTTGGTAATCCTAGGGAATACTATTCTTTACCTGTACATACCCTTTATTATTTAGTTACATACTTATTTCATAAATCATTTTTAATCTTTCTGATAATTTTAGGAATACAGAAATAGTGAATGAGCAACATGAACAAAGCCATGGAGTCACAAAAGCACAGAGTATGTAAGGGGGACAATGGGTAATACAACTTGGCCAGAGTAGAGCATTAAATGGAGGAAAGATGGAAGATGTATAATGTGATTCCAGTCTGGAATCTCTCTTAACTTTTCAGATTGTTGCACATTAGTCCCTATTTCATCTACTCTACTTTCCAATTAAACTAACCCACTTGCTCTTCCCTGAGCTCTGTATTCCATCTCAAGTCTACATGCTTTTGTACAGGTTGTCACCCACACTAGTGGTGCAATATAAATTCAGTTCAACCAACCTTTGCTAAGCACGTGCTTTGTGCAAGGCACTATGCTAGGTATTGAGAATACCAAGAAAAAAATGAAATAAGACCTGCTCTTAAGGAGCTTATATTCTTCAGGAAAACTACATGAAGACATTCAAATATGATACAAGGTAGAGAATAACGTGGGCAGTGGCAAGATTGGAAAAAGGGTTCTAGGAATATTTGAGGAAGGTGAAAGCGTTAGCAACTATGACCATCTGGGAACATTTCACAGAGGAGATGGTGCCTAAGCTGAATCACCAAGGAAGATAAGACTTCTGAAAGGTGAAGATAAGGAAAGAGAACATTTTAATGAGAGGGGACAACCTGCACATAGGAAAGATACGGCACATTGAGTTTAGGGGGGAAAAAGTAAGTAATTCAATTTGGTTAAAATATAAAGTCCATCAGTAATCATCAGAATGATTTGGTAAATGTTCTTCTTTTCTTTTTTTTTCTTTTCTTTTCTTTTTTTTTTTGGCTAGGCAATGAGGCTAAGTGACTTGCCCAGGGTCACACAGCTAGTGAGTGTTATGTGTCTGAGGCCGGATTTGAACTCAGGTCCTCCTGACTCCAGGGC
>NW_020951369.1:4683429-4822983 GCF_900497805.2 Vombatus ursinus
ATGTGTCTGAGGCCGGATTTGAACTCAGGTCCTCCTGACTCCAGGGCTGGTGCTCTATCCACTGTGCCACCTAGCTGCCCCCGTAATTTGGTAATTGTTAAGAAATAGAGAGGTCAATCAGAGTTACAGATTTGATACACACCGAACAGAATTAAACGAGTATGGTAGCTTCATGTTCTATAAAACTGAACACCCCAGCTATTGGGTTAAGAATTCACTGTTCAACAAAAACTTCTGAGAAAACTGGAAGGTAGTTGGGCAGAAAGTAGGTGTAGACCAGTATCACACCATATGCCAGGATGATGGGTGTGTTACTTATTACATTATATTGCATTACATTACAGATAAGTACATTACTTAGATGTAAAGGATGACATCATAAATTAAAGTTTTAAGGAATAAAATATTTTTCATTCATCATTTATTAGGTGCCTGCTATGTTCTAGGCACTGTGCTAAGTGCTGAAGATGCAAAGAAGTGTATTAGACAGTCCTTGTTCTCACGAAGGTCACAGTCTTATGGGGGAGACAGCATGTCAGAAGCTATGTACAGGCAGGTTATTTGTAGGATAAATTGGAAATAATCACCAGAGGGAAGGCACTAGAATTAAGAAGGTTAGGAAAAGCTAACTGTAAAAGGTAGAGTTTTAGCTTGGACTTGAAGAAAGCCAAGGAAGCCAGTAGGTGGAGATGAGAAGGGAGAGTAGTCCGTGCTTGGGAGAGAACAAGTGAAAAGTTCAGGACCAAAGAATAAAGAGATTAAAAAGACGGTTTTGCTTATATAAAATGAAAAAGGTTTTGCACAAACAAAACCAATGCTGTTAACGTTTGAAGGGTAACTGGTAGTTAGGAAAAAAATCTTTGCAGCATAAAGATGTCATTTCCAAGATATATAAGGAACTAATTCACTTTATAAGAATAAAAGTCACTCCCCAATTGATAAATGGTCAAAGGATGTGAATAGGCAGTTTTTCAGAGGAATAAATTCAAGCTATACCCAGATGAAAACACACTTCAAGTCTTTTAGAGTAGAGAAATTAAATTTAGAAAAATTAAAGCAACTACAAGGTTCTCCCTCACTCCCACAAATACTAGAGTGGCCGTGATAAAACAAACACCTTAATGTGATAGAGCAGGCATTCTTGGTAGAGCTGTGTATTGATTGGTCCAGTCATTCTGGAAAACAGTTTGGAACTATGCGTTAATAGC
Organism: Vombatus ursinus; assembly: GCF_900497805.2. Classification (NCBI taxonomy): domain Eukaryota; kingdom Metazoa; phylum Chordata; class Mammalia; order Diprotodontia; family Vombatidae; genus Vombatus; species Vombatus ursinus. The sequence continues at coordinate 4,684,638 of NW_020951369.1, forward strand.
TATTAAATTCTGCATGTCTTTTGACAAAGTGATAACACTACCAGGTTTATACTCCAAAGAAATCCAAAAAAAGGGGAGAAGGACCCAAATTTACAAAAAAATACCGATAGCAGCTTTTTGTAGTGGCAAAGAACTCGAAACTAAAGGAGTGTCCATTAATAGGGAATGGATGAAAAAATAATGGTGTGTAAATATAATGGAATGTTATAAGAAATGGTGACCAGGGCATGGGGGGAGGTGGAGAGAGGGATACAGGGCAGAAATTTCAGAGAATTCTGGGAAGATTTGCATGACTTCCTGCAGAAAAATCATTTAAACAATAATAACATGAAATAAGGCTGAAGAGATAATTTGTACTTGAATTGTTGAGGGCCTTAAACGCCAGGCTAAAGTGCTTGTATTTATATATGGTAAATGCTTAATAAATACTTTTTCATCCAGTCATTCATTTTATCCTAAGGGCCACAGTGAGCCATTTTGAGCAAATCAATGACATCATCAGACTTCTATTTAGTAATATTATTTGGCAGTATCTTTTTTTGGGGTGGTAATTGGGATTATGTGACTTGCTCAGGGTCACAGATCTGAAGTGTCTGAGGCCTGATTTGAACTCGGGTCCTACTAACTCCAAGCCTGGTGCTCTATCCACTCCGACACCTAGCTCTCTCTATTTGGCAATATCTTGATAGGTAGCATGGTACAGTGGATAGAGAGGAAGACCTAGTTTCATGTCCTGCCTCTGGTACATACTGACTGTGTGCCTGTTGACAAGTTATAGTCTCTCAGTGCTCCAGACACTGTCTGATTAAGTTATAAAGCACTTGCTCATCTGCATTAGGTAGAGTGGCCTCCTTATCCAATGTTCCCTATTGAGGAAATTATGGATCTGGTGGGAAATTTTTTTGTGAATTTTTGTGACTATGTGAATGATATATTTGAAAAGAAAAAAGTCTGTTGTCATGGATAATAACTAGGAGGCAATTATAATAAGTTTTTTAAAGACTTGATAAGGACCAAAACTAGTAGAGTGGAAACAAGTGTGAGATATGTGGACTAAATTAATACAGCTTCTACTAATTAATTAATTAATTAAGCTGTTTTCATGCAAGAGGTAAATGAGAGGTGACTTTAAGATTTGCACTTGTGGCTAATTGGGAGAATAAAGACAGGGAAATTTGGAGGAGCGGCAAATTTACTGAGGAAGATGATGAATTCATTTTGGAAATATTGAGTTTACTTCAGTTACCAACATTTGGCTGGCAATATCAAGCAGGCAGCTGATGATGCTAAACTTTAGGAGAGAGATGAGTACTCAAAACAGATAGACTGACAGACAGACACACACACACTATTGTTGAATATGGGAGTCATCTGCATAGAGATAATTGAACTCTTGGGAGCTGAAGAGATCATGAAGAGAAAAAGTAGAGATACTGGAGAATAGGACTTACTGCACAGCCTTGGGCAACACTCTTACTTTGCTTGGTGGGAGAATGATTATCCGCAGTGGAATGCAAAAAAAGGAACAGTTACATAAATTGCTTGGGAAAGAGAACCAAGAAAGGGAAGTTTCACATCCAGTCAATTGCTAAATCTTGTCAGTATCTCCACCACATCTCTGGGGACATCCCTTTCTTTTCTCCTCTCATATAAGCACCACCCTAGTTTAACCCTTCTCACCTCTTCCTGGAGTCTTGCCATAGCTTCCCGAAATACCTTGTAAACTGTCAACCAGCTTCTGCTTGAAAATCTCCAAAGAAGGGGACCTGTGACCTCTCAGAGGTTATCCATTTTCACTTTTGTGTGGCTCTAATAGCTAGGAACTTTTTCCTAAAGTCCAATCTAAATCTGCATCTTGCAAATTCTACCCATTACTCTGCATTTTTTAAAACTTTCTTTTTCAGTCTGAACTTAAACACTAAAAAAAGGACATTTCCATCTACACAGCAGAACACAAAACAACAGATTCTTTAGGAAAGTATGAATCTCCCTTTAACAGTGTGCTTTAAAAATGAACTATATAGGCTGCCATGCTCCTGGCTCAGCAGGTCCAGATCAGGATCGTCTTTGAGCAGTGCCCAGGCAGCGTCCACTCTTACTGTTGGAGAGGGGTTCTCGCTGCCCATGGGGGAGGGCAGCTGAGCAGGACGCCGCCCGCTCCTCATCCCCAGCTACCAGGAAGCTCTCGAGCCTCGCTGACTGCTGCCCAGCATCGGTCCGGGCTACTAGCAGAAGATGGTGGATCGATTGGAAAACAGTGAAGCTAATATCAGATATGTAAGTATAGTGGAAGACTGTTTTGGAGCAGCCGGACAACCCTTGACTATTCCTGGATGAGTTCTTATTGGAGAAGGAGTATTGACTAAGTTGTGTAGAAAGAAGCCAAAAGCAAGGTAATTTTTCCTATTTAATGATATTCTTGTCTATGGCAATATTGTCATTCAGAAGAAAAAATATAACAAGCAGCATATAATCCCCCTGGAGAATGTCACTATTGATTCCATCAAGGATGAGGGGGACTTACGGAATGGATGGCTTATCAAGACACCAACTAAATCATTTGCTGTTTATGCTGCCACAGCTACTGAAAAATCAGAATGGATGAATCACGTAAATAAGTGTGTTACTGATTTACTCTCCATAAGTGGGAAGACTTCCAGTAATGAACACACTGCCGTCTGGGTACCTGATTCTGAGGCAACTGTGTGTATGCGTTGTCAGAAAAAAAAATTTGCTCCTGCTAATCGTTGCCACCACTGCCGCAAATGTGGCTTTGTTGTGTGTGTGGGCCCTGCTCTGAAAAGTGATTTCTTCCACCTAGCCAGTCTTCTAAGCCTGTGTGGATTTGTGATTTCTGGGGGACTTGGTTACATGTCAGCCTACTAGATCAGACTCTTATAGCCAATCACCTAAGTCCCCTTTGAATAATGTATCTGATGATGAAGATGAGGAGGATAGTAATGACTAAAGATATGAAAATATTTTCAGAAACAGAATTGAGTGTGATCAGAGATATCTGCTTTGGAGGAGATTTATTATTGTGGCCTCCAAAAATTTCATTCTAGCCATAAATTTACCTGACAAACTTCTAACTGGTGTGCCTCAGTATATTTTATAGAGAATGGTTTCACTCTTCTGCAGGGATAGACTGTTGCTATATCACATAATTTTCCACCTTCTTATACTTGAGTTTTTCTAGACTATCCTTTTCATATAAGGTTGGAAAAATTCATTTAGAGCTTTTTAAAAAATTATTAGATCATATGCTACATTGATATTTTCATAATTTCTGTATTTTGGCATAAAAGAAAATTAAAGCATCATAAAATTTTTAAAAATGAAGTAAATAATAAATACTACCCATTGTTTTCAAAACTGTTCTGCTTAACTATGCTTCTTCCTGAACTTCATTCTTTCTCTTCCATGCATTTAAAAAAAAAAAAAAATGTTACATTGGTCCTCTTTTTATCATGATCATGAGTAAGAAGCAGGTGGGGGGGGTGGAGACCCTGGTAATAAATAAGCAAAATGAAACCATATGATGCCCATGTCCAAAAGTACATGCTTCTACCCCTGGTGACCATTCCTGTGAGGTGGTAGAGAACATGCATCTTCATAACTCCTCTGTGGATGTGGTTGTTCGGTGCTTTCATCACAGAGGACTTAAGTCCTTAAAAACTGTTTTTGTTTACAACGTTTTTATCCTTATATAAATTGTTCTGGTCACTTCCAGGCTCTCAGTGTATAGTGAGGTAGTGCCAGTGTGCTAATGCAGGGAGTGTGCCTTCAGAACCAGCCTTGATGTCTTCAAAGGTTAGCATGTTAGTACTACCTCATCATACAGCTCCTTCCATTTGCTTAAATTAATTTGCCTAAGTATCCAGACTTTTTATTTTAAAATCATGATCTTAGATTATCTCTTTAATCTTATTTTCCAAATAGGTTGGCTTTGATATCAGATATCTTACATTTTGTCTACTTTTTCAATCTTTTGATTTTATTCCAGTTTATCTTCCTGTCTCATTAAGTCTCTTATTTGTTTTGTCTTTTCTAAGTTTCCAGGGGTTCCATTTCTTGGATAAGGTTTACTACTTTCTCTTCTGAGTTACTTATTCTTTTTCAAATGCTTTCTTCAGGAGCTTTTATTTCATTTTTTCATATCTTCATTTTTTTTTCCCTAGACATTCATATAATCCTTGTGGGAAAAATGTTTTTTTTCCTTTAAGTCTCTGCTTACAGCTCTTATGGAGTTAGATTTACAGTAATTTTCGATGCTAAATAGTATCATAGATGGGTTTCTTTGGGGCAGGTAGGTGGCACAGTGGATAGAGCTCTGGCCTTGGAGTCAGAAGGACCTGAGTTCAAATATGACCTCAGACACTTACTATCTGTGTGACCCTGGGCAAACACTTAACCCCAATTGCCTTAAAAAAAAAAAAAGGGTTTCTTTGATTTATTCACATCTTTAGCTTCTAAATTGATGCTTTGTGCAGGACCAGCCTCTGCACCTTGATATGCTATTGAGTGGGGTGCATTTTCAGTGTACTAAAACCCCTAAAAGAAGTTTCAGAACAGCGTCTGTATAAACATGCCTCCTTCACCTTATACTTGTGAAGTGTGTGTACTTGTACTTGTGACTTTTGTATCCACGTGTAAGATTTTACATTATCTGTTTTGAATTTCTTCTTTTATTTAACCTAATGCTGTTGCCTATAAGGTTTCTTTGGAGCCTATCATTTATTATTTTAGCTATCCTTCCCAGTTCTGGATCATCTTGAAATACCATGCCATCTATGCCTTCATCTAAGCCATGAATAAAATGATTAAACGGAACACGACCAAGCACAGATTCCTTTGGTACTGCACTGGAGACCTTCTGGCCAAATAGACATTGAACCGTGAAGAACTACTCATTTAATTGGCCATTCAGCAGTTCAGAATACAAAAGTGTTCGTGAATAACAAACGAGATAACACATGTAAAGTGTTTTGCAAACGTTAAAGTACTATATAAATGCTAATTTATTATTATCATCGAATTCATACTTGTCCAGCATCTCCACAAGAACAGTATGAGATGCTTTATTGAAAATTTTCTGAAATGTAGAGAAACTATAGCCACAGCATTCTCCTCTTCTACTACCTTAATAATTCTTTCAGAAAAGGAGATGAAGGTATGACTTGTTTTTGATGAAGCCATTCTGGCTTTTTGTGATTACTATTTCCCTGTCTATATGTTTGACAATGAACTCTTTGGTGTTTGTCTAAAATTTCTCCAGACAACAAAGTCAAGCTCACTGACCTGTTCTTCTTAAAGTCAAGCCAACATTTGCCCTTTTCCAATTTTGTGGTACCTCTATTGTTTCCCATGATGCAGTATCAAAAATTATTCTCTTTTGCAGAGAAAACAGAAACATAGTTAAGGATTGAACAGCTTTGCTTTCTCTCTTTTTTCCATTATCATTAGTATATCCACCTCAAACAAAAGTCCTGTCCTTTATTTGATCCTTCTTTTGCTTCCAGTATAGCTTAAAGGAGAACCCCCTACTCATCTTTCTTCTCACCCCCCCCCTTTTTTCTTACGTTATTGAGTTGCTGGCCTCAGCTCATCCTGAGTATGACTGTGCCATATTTTTATATTCATTACTGATTACCTGGTCAGTCCATCTTCTTTGCCTTTCTTTATGTAATATTACTTGGTTGTTGAGTTCCCTGTACAGCTATCTCTTCAGACAAATCCCATTTTTTTTCCTCATTGGAATTGTTTCATTTGTGTCTTCAGTTTCATTCCTGAGAATCTCCCATCCTTCCTGTGCTACCTTCCCCTTTAGCATTTTACTCCATGGGAGCCTTCCTGTTTTTCCTTTGAATCCTTTAAAATCTTCTTTCCCCAAGTCTAACATATATGTCAGATTATGCACAAATTTCCTCTTCTCTGTCACAAACTCATTGGGGTGGGGGGGGTAGTTATTTTTTCCTAAGGTTACCATGATTTCCACCCCAACAACCAATTCTTCCCTGTTAATGAGGATCAGATCCAGAATAGAATTTGCCCTTATTAGTTTGAAGGATGAAATTATCTTTATCCTAAGGAAGTTAAAGAAGTTGTTAAGTGTTCTTTCTTTAGGAGTTTGGAGAAAAGTAGACATAGAGAAAGAGAGAGAATGAGAATTGAAGTTCCCCATCCCTACACTAGCCTGCTTCTGTATTAGAATTGTGACCCAATTATCAAACTCATGACAAAATCATGTGTTCCTTCTTTTCCCTTCACTCAAATAACTCTCCATTTGGCTATCCTTCATGTATGGAGTGCTCTCCCTCCTCATCTCCGTGTCCTTGCTTCCCTGGCTTTCTTCAAGTCCCAGCCAAAATCCAGCCTTCTCCAGGAAACATTTCCTGATCCCTCTTCCCCCCCGCCGCCCTTTTTGATGAGGCAGTCGGGGTTAAGTGACTTACCCAGGGTCACACCGCTAGTGTCAAGTGTCTGAGGCCAGATTTGAATTCAGGTCCTCCTGACACCAAGGCTGGAGCTCTATCCAATGTGCCACCTAGCTGCCCCGCCCCCCCCATCCCTCTTAATTGTAGTGCTTATTGCCTAAATTTGGACATTAGTATATGGACATTTCCATGATTTTTATTACTAGATTTTTTACTACTGGGATTACCAATGACTGCGTCTTTACTACTCAGTCAGTAAGCTTTATTAAATGCCTGCTGTGTTCTAGGCACTGTGCTAAGTGCTGTCCTCTTTTTTCCTTTGAGCTTTACTGGATGTTCTCTCACTTTGGTTCTATCTACTATATCATTCTTTGGAAGAAAAGCAGCTTCTTCCATAGAGCATCCACCTCTCTTTTCAGGAAAAAAACTTCAGATTTGCTTTTAAGCTCCAGTTGTACCGCTATCCTTTTCCTTCCCTTTCTTGGTATTAGACTCTTTCATTTACCATCATATTGATAAGTTGTTTCTTCTCCAAATCAGATCCTTTTTTCCCTCATTGAAGTCTGGATTCTGTTTTCTTTGGGAACACTTGATTGTCCCGTACAACTTGGAATGTACAGAAGTATTCTTCAAATCCCTTAATCTTTTCCTGTTAGGTCAACTTATACTTGAGACATGGATAACATTTACTCTGGCTGTGGCAGAAATGAAAACATCACAGACTTGACGACAGTCCCTGCAGAATTAATGGTTGAGATTTTCATCTTTGAGCTACATATTAAAACCTTATTCCTAAGTGAGTTGTTGTTATTGTTGAGTCGTTCAGTTCTGTCCACTTCTTGATGACCCCATGGTCCTTTCAAAGTCCAAATTCATGTTCATTGTTTCCGTGACACTATCTATCCATCTCATTCTCTGCCATCCCTTTTTCCTTTCCTTTTGCCTTGAGTCTTTCCCAACATCAGGGTCTTTTCCAATCAATCTTGTTTCTCTTGTACTATTTAAGCTTCAGCTTCAGTATTTGACCTTCCAGCGAATAGTCTGAATTTCTTTCAATATTGACTGATTTGATCCAAGGAACTCTCAAAAGTCTTCTCCGGCACCACAATTCTAAAGCATTGGATTCCACTCAGCTTTCTTTTCTTCTCTTTTTTTTAATGTAATATTTATTTAGTGAGTTTACATGTGTGTTCATTTACAAAAGAAAAGTTACACACAAATGTAGTTTTCAGTGCAGTTTCAAATATTTTAAGAACAGGCAATAATTTGTGAGGATTTGGAATGATAATGTTGAAGGGCACATGCATCATTTTCCTTTGTGTGTGTGTGTGTTTTTTTTTCTACCCCTCCCCAGAAGGTGAAAGGGAAAAGAGTAGAAGAAAATGTTGGTGTCAGTGACTTTTATAGTCCAACTCTCACAGCCATACATTACTACTAGAAAAACCATAGCTTTGACTATATGGACCTTTGTTGGCAAGGTGATGTCTCTGCTTTTTAGAAGCTTCAAGCCAGCTTTTATACTCTCTTCTTTTATCCTCATCAAGAGGCTTCTTAATTCTTCTTTACTTTTCTGCCATCAGAGTGGTATTGTCTGCATATCTGAGATCATTTAATATTTCTTCTGGCAACCTTAATTCCAGCTTTTCATTCATCCAGCTTGGCATTTAGCATGATATATTCTGCGTGTAAGTTACATAAGGTGACAATATACAGCCTTGTCATACTCCTTTTCCAGTCTTAAACCAACCAGTTATTCCGTGTTTTGTTCTAAATGTTGTTTCTTGACCTGCATACAGGTTCCTCAAGAGAGACAAGTGAGATGATCTGGTGAGACTCCCATCTCTCTTGAGTACTTGTCACATTTTGTTGTGATCTACGGTCAAAGGATTTAGTGTTGTCAGTCAAGCAGAAGTAGTTGGGGTTTTTTTTCTTCTGGAATTCCCTTGCTTTCTCCATAATCCAATGAATGTTGGCAATTTGGTCTCTAGTTCCTCTGTTTCTTTGGAAACCAAACTACTTTTCTGGTAATTCTCAGTTCATGTATTGCTAAAGCCTAGCTTACAGAATTTTAAGCCTAACTTTGCAGCGCTGGTGACTTTGCATGGCCCTCCCTCACTGAAATCCAATTCACTTGCAGGTGGTGGTATCACCTGTAGTAAAGCACTTATTAATACCTGCTTTTAAATCTGTTTATTTATTAATTCTTTTTTTGACCTATAAGTAGAACCCTAGACCAGTGTCTGGGTCTGGAAATTGGCCTATTTCAGGTTTTCTCAGTATTTTCCAGTTTTGCCAGATTCAACCTTTGACATACTTCAGTAGTAGTTCAAGTCACTACAAGTCACCTACACAGTTTTATTTTCCATATTCAGCTCAGATTCTCTTTTCTGTTGCTTCTTCTCCCTCAGAAGTAAGAAGTCAAAATTATCCCCAACATCTAGCACACAGAAGGCTGCTTGATTCATTGAATAAATAGCATGAGAAAAAGCTTAAAAATTTTATGAGTATGCCTTGTAAAGAACATTGAATTCCAGACTTAGGAGTTTAAACTTGGTAAGCAATCAGTACTAGAAAGACACTGAAGGTTTTTCAGCAGAGAGATGACATAAGTACATCTGTGAATGAGGAAGATACTCTGGCAGTAATGTGAAGGATGACCTAGAACATGACATAAAAATCATGGATAATTGTCCAGCTTTTTTTTTTAATCTTATCCTTTGTATTTTTTCTTTGAATTTTTTACATATTTAAATTTAAATTTGTTGTTTTGGGGGTTTTTTTTGTCTGACCCATTATTTCATTGTTCTTCTGAGGCAGCAGTTCTCATGTATTTTGGTCTCTGGACCTCTTTACACTCTTAAACTATTGAGGATATCTACCCAAAAAGAGCTTTTGTTAATGTGGGTTAAATCTATTGATACTTACCATATTATAAATTAAAATGTCTTCATGTTTTTCTGAAAATAATTTTGATTTCATGGGCCCCTTGAAAGGGTTTGCAAATAAAGCCCTATGCAAATGCGCTATAGAGGGGTCCCCTGCCTCACTTTGAGAAATACTGGATTAGAGAACTTTAAGTGAAGAAACTTCTTTTACCAATGGGGGTTGACACCTTCTCTGCAATTTATAATCTTAGAGAGTTTAAGTGATTTACCCAGAATCACACAGATAGTATGTGTCAAAATAGAACTTGAACACAACTTTTACTGATTCCTAGTTTAGCTCTGTATCTATGCCATTTGTCTAACACTGTTAATTTTGAAAGTAGGTGAACATGCTAAAGGCCAACTGAGTATTACAGATATTAAGGGCTCCAGGAGAGAGATAAGTTGGGGTGGTTAAGTGAAGAATTCATTAAAGAGTTAGAGCTTGACCTGGATATTGAAGGAAGAGCACAATGTTCAGCAATAAAGGAGGTATTCAAGGCAGGGCATATATTAGATTCTCTCTCATTAAAGGTCTGCAAAAGCTAGATGAACATGTTTGGGGATTCTTGTTCAGATATGGATTGGAATATTCTGAAGTCTCTTCTAACTCTGAGATTTTATGAACCTATTTTAACAGTCTCAACAGAAATATTCAGTCAGACCCAAAGATTGATGCACATTTTCCTCACAGTTATATATTTCAGGCAGCCCATACCAGTCTTACCTGAAAACTGGCCCTATACCAATCAGTCAGTCATTGTTTCCATGTTCCTTTAATTGTTCACCAACACTTTGCGGGGAGTGGGACATCTCTTTTTCTGATTTCAGGGAATTGTACCTGTTCACTCTTCTTCTCCCGGCTTGGAAAGCCCCTAATCTTTCCTCCAATTAGAGATCAGATTATCTAATGTTATATCTTGGTTAATTGTTTCCATGTAATTAATTGGAATTATTTGATTGTTTTTGATGTATAAAAATCTGTTGCCTCCTATATTTGGGATCCAGGCCCAATTTGTTAGGCAATTAGCATGCATTGCTTAATAAATCGAAATGCTTGGAAACTCAAACCTTTGTTTCCTCAGTGATTTCATCTTTCACTCACCACAGCTTTAAGGTATGCAAAGAGCTTTACACATGTCACATGCTAACTATTTTGTATGCCTTGCTGTACCTGACAACTATGTGGTAAGGGCTTGTTTTGTTTTGTTTTGTTTTTTTGTTAGGATGATTCTGAGTTTTATGCTGTGGTATTTTTCTTTACTCTTCAGCTTTTCTCTGAATGGTTGAATACAGAGTGTAACTTGGGCATAGACTAGTAAGAAGGTCTGTTAGTACAGATAAAAACAGATACCCACATTGTGTTCAGTCTTGAGTGTAAAGGTAAAAAATTATCTGTGCCATCTTCTTAAACATGTCACTGAGACATGTCACTGAGATTCACATTCCTGATGTAGTTGGGCTTTTTCCTTTGGAAAGTAGTATCAATTTGTGCTGGTATTTTGAAGTCTTTCTTTTTCGTTTGAGTTATTTTTAATTTACTATTTTGAAATTTGAGTTGGCTTACCAAATTTCTTTAATCCTTTCCCTTCACATAATAATTGTTAGTTTTTATATAGTACTTTTTAAAAAAAGTTTTAATTGATGTCTTCTGTTTGTATATCATTGTTTTCCTCAACATTCCTCCCAATCCATCCAGTGTTCTATCTCACTATATCAGTGTTCTATATGGGAGCCATCCCATATAACAATATTTTTAAGACAAAAAAAGAGGAAAAAATCAGCATAATTGATCAATACATAGAAAAAGTCTGAAAACATGTACAATGTTCAACAGTTGTAGATCTCCCACCTCTGTGAAGGGGTAGTTTGGAGATGTACTTTTATATCACTTCATTGGAGTCATCCTTTATAATTTTGTTTCATTCACTTTTGATTTTTTGGTGTGTGCGGTTGATCTTTCTATTTACATAGTTTTAATCTTTGTGTATATTGTTTGCTTGGTTCTCTTTACTTCATTCTGCATAGGTTCATATAGAGTTTTCCATGCTTCACTGTATTCATCATATAAATCATTTCATACAACGAAATAATAATTCCATTACATTCATGTACAACTATTTGTTTAGCCATTCCCCAACTGATGGTCATCTACTTTGTTTCAAATTCTTTGCCATCACAAAAATACTGCTATATTTTGGTGTATATGGAGAATATCTTTTTATCGATGGCTTCTTTAGGGTACAAACCCAGTAATGTAGAGTCTGACTTAAAGATCATAGATATTTTAATCACTTTTTTACATAATTCTATATTGCTTTCCAAAGTGGTTGTACTATTTCACAAGTCCACCAACAGTGTATTAGCGAATTTGCCATCTCACATCCCTTCCAAGTACCTTCTCTCCCATTTTGAGCTTCCTTTTGTGTGTTGTCTTCCCGTTAGATTGCAAGCTCCTTGAGGGCAAGGATTTTCTTTTTCTTATTTGTTTTGCCATGTACTTCCTGGCACATAACAAGAGCTTAATAAATATTGTATATGAGTAAAAGATGTATTTGGCTATTGTTATCTTCATCAATTTGTAGGGAGTGAGGTGAAACTTCAAGGTTCTTCTGATTTGCATTTCTCTTGTTAGTGATATGAAGCATTCTTTCATGTGATTGTGAATATTTTGCAATTCTTCTTTTGTTTGTTTATATTCTTTGACCATTTATCTGCATATATTTATTAATTGTTTATATGTCTTGGATACCAAATGCTTATCTGAGAAATTTGATACAAAGATTTTTCCCCATTATCTTCTTATCCTGGGTGCATTAATTTTGTTTATGCAGCTTTTCAGTTTCATCTAATCAAAGTTATGTTTTATCTTTTGTAATTACCTCTATCTCTTGTTTGGTTAAAAATGTATCTTCTACCCATATACAGTAACAGTACAATACAATATAACACAAATGTAATAAATATTTCTTAATGTCCTATTATGTACCAGGCTATGTGCTGAGCCTGGGATGCAAATAAGAAAAAGACAATCCCTGCCCCAACAGAGCTTAAATCTAAGGAGGGAAGACAATACAGAAAAGGAAGCTATAAATACCCACCCCCATCCCCCTTATGAAGGTACCCTCGAGGCATGATGTTAGTTTTGCTCTACCAGTTGGCCCTCCCACTGGGAGGCAGAGGCAACAGAGTTACTGGTGAGGTGTGAATACTAAAGTTGATACAATCTCTGTGATGATGAGTTTTGTGGTAATGAGCTTCTCCTGCAAGGAGGGGATGGGGGGAAGGAGGAGCATGATGATGGTAGAATCATGTCCAAAGAATACAGCTGGTGCTATATAATCTATAAATTATATAGTGCTTAAAGGTTTGCGAAGTACTTTGCAAGTATTATCTCATTTTTTCGTTACAACAACCCTGGAGGTGCTTTTATTTTCCCCATTTTACAGGTTTAAATGAGATAGGGATTAAGTGACTTAAGGATCTCAGTTTGTAAGTATCTGAGACCTTGAACTCAGGTTTTCCTTATTCCAGGTCCAGTGCTCCATATACTGTGCCACCTAGTTGCCCTTTATATGAACAGATTATTAGGTATATGCGCACCTCACATACAGTATCTATAACATTTGTACAATATATGCAATGCTCAGAATTTTTTAAAATGAGAAGTTAGTTACGGTGACAAATATGGGATGCTTAAAAATCACTTTCAGCTGTTTATACAGAGACCACAAATTTCAGATTAATTAGCTTTTATAATGATGGAAATTACTATCCAAAAACCCACTAGCGAGAAGCAAAGTGACATAGTGGAGACCTGGCTTTGGAGTCAGAAAGAACTGAGTCCAAGTCTATGATAGGGGTCTAAAAGCTACCCTAAATTCATGGGTATTTATTTAGCAAAAATTCAGTTAGTAGGGGCAGCTAAGTGGTGCAGTGGATAGAGCTCTGGCCTTGGAGTCAGGAGGACCTGAGTTCAAATCCGGCCTCAGACACTTGACACTTACTAGCTGTGTGACCCTGGGCAAGTCACTTAACCCCATTGCCTAGCCCCCCCCCAAAAAAAATCAGTTAGTAAACATATAGCAATGATGGCAGTTCTGTTAAGAGTGGCTTCCCAGTCTACCCATCCACCCAACTCTTTTTCTCAGCCCAGTGATCTCTACTACCAGGTAAAGATCCCACCAGGTTGGAGGAGTTTAAGCCTCTTGAGTTGTGTGCATTACATACCAGTGGAGCCAAGGGGCCACATCACCAATTCAGAGCTTTTCCTTATTACTGAATAAGGAATCCTTTGCTCTGTCTTTGTGGCAAGGGGCTTTCTAGGCCTAGTTCTTCAGCTTGAATTTCTTGACTATATACCATGGCTTATGGAGTTCATCCATGGTAATTTTGTGTGTATCATTAAGCCTCTCTCCTCTCCTCTTTGTTGAATTTGGCCATGGCCTCCCACAAAATGATGCCTGTAACACATGGGCTTTATGACTCTGGACAAGTCACCTATCCTTTCATTGTCCCAAGTAACTTCAGAACAGTAACTGTTAGGCATTGTTAGAGGGGGTTTGCCTTACTGAGAATTTCTCTTACCAATGAAATGACAGGTCTGATCTTCTTTTCTCGCTCAAAAAAAAATCTAGTAGTATGTTATTTTCTTGTAATATGTCACAATGTCATTTTAAAATCTGTATACTTATCCATAACTGAAAATACTTTACTCAATTAATGTGAAGTCATCCTTGCTGTTTTCTACGTATATCCAAACAAATCAGAGAAACTATTACATTAACAAAACCCAGGTTAGCATTAACTGTCTTCCTTTAAAATCATGTCTGAGTAACAAAAATCTCAGCTTTTTTTTAAAGAAATTTCTTGTGGAGGAAAAAAAAACTACAGAAGAAAACAGAACAAAAGCTAGAATCATAGACAAGCAAGACAAGTTTGAAAATTATATGTTGAATTTATCATACATACAAAGAGAAGTACAAGTTCTTTGCATAGAGATTTGCACTTTCATGTGCAATCTTTTTCTGTTTTATGTATATGGAAATAACCATTTTATTTGGTACTTGTTAAGAATCTTTTTATAAAATCTAATTTGAAAGAAAAGAAAGCTACCACTTATTGAGCTTGGATTAGGGCAAAGTTCTTAAACTTTTTTGTGTCATGGACTTCTTTGGCAATTTGATGAAGCCAAAAGACTCCTTAGAATAATGGGTTTTATTAATGCATAAAATTATATATATATATGTATGTATGTATGTATTTATTTAATATGTGACAAAACAAACAGATTATATTGAAATACAATTGTCAAATTATTTTAAAAAACAAACAAACAAGTTCTTGCCCCTTTCACCTGGGTTAAGAATCATTAGATTAGGGAAACGTATGTTTTGTAATATTTTTTTCTTCTACTGCTTACAGTGTATCCCTATACCGGGGAAACTGCAGACCTATACGGTTTGAGCCACCAATGCTGGATTTCCACGAACAGTAAGTTTTAAAGATTTTTGTGTTTTGTTTTCTTAAGAAATAGTGTTTTATGCATTTTGTACCATCTTTTTATTCTATTCAAGCATCTAACTTATTAGTGCTTCCTTTGGTCTTTTGTTGTTGTTGATGATTAGAAAGCGTTTCTCAGACTTTGTTCTTTCAAACCCTGGAGTCCCATGAAGAAGTCCATAAAGAAGAATGTTGTAATGACAAAAAGTTTCTGCAGAAAACTCATCTGTTTTTGCTGTCTGTGTCAGTTGTGTGCAGGGAAACCCACAGCAAGAGGATTCAGTTAATTGATATAAAATTAAAGGTTCACATTTAGGTTCAAAAAATTAACTTCCCAGGTACAAAATGAAGGAGGCATTGATAGGTCACTATTCATCTAAAGAAGATCTAGTTATTTTATTGGCCTACAAGCTAATAAGAATTGATATTATGATGTAGTATTCAAAAAGCTAATGAGAGCTTAGGTTTTATTAAGCAAAGGATAGCTTCCAGAGTGAGGGAAGTGATAGGCCAAATATATTATGGTCAGACTACATCCATGTACAGGGCATATTTCATTTAGTTCAGGGTCCTACATATTAGGAAGAAAATTGGTAAGCTGAAGAATGTCCAGAGAGGAACAACTAGGTTGATGAAGGTTCTTGAAATTATGCCATAAGAGAATTGAAGGAATTCAGAATGATTAACCTAGCATAGGGGTAGGGAACCTACGGCCTCATGGACACATGTGGCTTGATGCAGCCTTTTGACTGAGTCTAAGTTTTATAGAATAAATCCTTTTGTTGAAGGGATTTGTTCTGTGAAGTTATTGTGAAATGGGGCAGTTTTCTTCATTTTTACTGTTTCTTATTTATAAAATTACACATAAGTAAATGTCAAATTCTTGTTATATTCAAAATGTTTCCCAATAAATCCAGTAAATTGGAACTTCCTATTTTAATGGCTTTGCAGTATGATACAAGCAGTCTAGAAAGGGACCAGGATTAATTGTGGAAAGAGTATTGGAAGAAAATGGGAACCAAATTTCAGCCTGCATCATCTTGGCATTGAATTATAGTAGGATCATAGAATTTAAACCTGGAATGGACATTAGAGAACATTTATTCAACCCTCTGGTTTTATAATTGAGTAAATAAAAGGAGGCCCAGAGATTTCAAGTATTTTACTCAATTTTATATAGGTAGTTAAGTAGAAACACCCAAATTTAAAACAAGGCCTTCAGACACCACTATTCTTTGGGTAGAATTGAGTTGAGTATGATTCTCACATAAGATGCAAGAGGACCCACATTCATATCCCCAATCAGCCCCACCTCTTTTGAGAGGTAACATGATGCAATGGAAATATCAAGTCCTTAGGCCTATTTAGTACCTCATTGACCTTGGGCAAGCCTTTTAACCTCTTGGCCTTAGTTCCTTCTCTACAAAAATAAGTATATTGAACTAGAAAATTGCTGAGGTCCCTTTCTGTCGTGATTGAATTTATACTAGGAATTTGATTATTTTTTCATCAATAACAAAGTACAGTTATACTCGTTAGTAACAAAATCATTTGATTATGTCAATATATGCAGAAAAAGTCTTGAACAAAATATAGTACTTATTTGTGTTTTAAATAGTTATAACAAAACAAGAAGAAATGAAATTCATTTTTCTGAAATATCTGGGAATTAACCTTCTAAAATAGACAAGTATTAAGGATAAATATAAAACAATGCTTATAGAAATAAAGGACCTAAATAATTGGAAAGAACCTTTGTTCATGGAAGGAATGTGTCAGTATATTAAAAGAATAAAAGATACAAGTCATACTCCAAGTTTAGTGTTATATTAATCAAATTCCCAAAGGGATATTTTATAGAATTAGACAATCATGAAAGCATTTGTATAGTGTTTCCCTATATTCCAGGCACTGTTATGGCACCAAGAATACAAAGACAGTAATGAAACAGTACTTGCTGTCAAGGAGCTTAGGACAATAACATAATTCATTTGGAGGAATAAAAGGTCAAAAACATCAAGGAATAAAATTTAAAATAGGGAAGGAGGAGATGTGGCACATCCATCCACACACACACACACACACACACACGTGCACGGTATTTATTAAAATTACCTGGTATTGGTTAAAAAGTAGAAACGTGGTTAAGAACTAGAAAGTAGAAAACTAGAAACCAGAAAAACAAGACCTAGTGGCAAAGGTGTTCCACAATCTACTTTATGGTAAACTTAGCAACGCAAAGGAACGTTTTATTCAACAAAAACTGCTAAGAAAACAAAAACAAAAAAAAAAAACCAGGCTTGCAAAAAATCAGCTGAGATCAGCTGTCTACATACATCCTTAGTCCCATCTTCTCCTGGCTTCTCTAGCAGATTGCTAGAGATTGCTCATTAATTTTTCCACTCTAATCTTCAGCCACTCTGATGTACTGATTCCTACCGCCTTAAAAAAATGTCCTACCAGGGGCAGCTAGGTGGCACAGTGGATAGAGCACTGACCCTGGAGTTTGCCTTGCCAAAAAAAAAAAAAAAAGTCCTACCATCCTCAGCTATTGTCTTTTATCTCTTCTCTCTTTCTCAGCCAAACTTCTTGAAATAACTATATTCACTGTCCCCATTTCTTTTCCTCCAACTCACTTCTTAGTCCTTTGCACAATGCTTAACTAAAATTTCTCCTTTAATCATCAAATCTGATGGTCTTTTTTCAGTCCTCACCTTTCTCAAACTAATTGCTTCACTTGACACTGTTGATCACCTCTCCTCTTAGATAGTCTTTCCTCCTTGGGTTTCATAACACTAATCTCTCCCAGTTCTCTTATCTGTCTGATCAATCTTCGGTGTCCTTTGGCTTGTCTATCATGTATCCTAACAATGAATGTTCCCCAAGCTTATCTGCTAGGCCCACTACTCTTTTCACTTCTGGCTTCATCACCTCTCAGAAGTTTAAAATCACTCACAGATCTGTATATCCAGCTTCATTCCTTCCCCCAAGTTTCAGTTCTGCATCAACACCTCCCTATTAGATGTTTCAAACTGTATGCTATGGAGATATTTCAAACTCAGCATGTCAAAATCAGAACTGATTATTTTTCCCCAGAGTCTATCATTCTTCTAGATTTCTCTGTTTCTGTGGAAGGCACCACTATTCTTCCTAGCTCCCAGGTCAGTATCCTTGCCTTTATCCTTAACTCTACTCTTCTACCCCATTTAGCCAATCATATACCAAATCTTGCTATTTCTAGCTACACAGATCTCTCACATCCAGTTCCTTCTGTCTACTCACACAACTACCACCTTCATTCAGCTCCTCATCACTTCAAACCTGTCTTATTACAATAGCTTCTAATTGGTCTCCCTGTCCTAAGCATTTCACCACTTCAGTCTGTCTTCAACATTACTGTCAGAGTG
Source organism: Vombatus ursinus (assembly GCF_900497805.2). Classification (NCBI taxonomy): domain Eukaryota; kingdom Metazoa; phylum Chordata; class Mammalia; order Diprotodontia; family Vombatidae; genus Vombatus; species Vombatus ursinus. The sequence continues at coordinate 4,702,908 of NW_020951369.1, forward strand.
ATCTTCCTTAAGACCAAATCTGACCATGTCACTCCCCTCTTCAAGAAGTGCTTTTATTTAACTCTTAAAGCCCTTTATAACCTGTCCCTGACCTATCTTTCTAACTTCACTTCACATTTTCCCACTTGCCCTCTGTGATCCAGTCAAACTGGTTTTCTCGATTTTCCTCACACACTGCAGTGTGTCTCCTATGTCCATGCCTTTGAACTGGCAGTCTCCCATACTTGATATGCATTCTCTTTTCATCTCCACCTCATGGGATCCCTGTCTTCCTCAAAGATGTAGTTCAAGTCTTTTGCAACAGGTTTGCTGCACAAAATTAGACTGGGAGAAGATTCACATTAACATCATCATCATTGGATGCGTAGACTCTGGCAAATCTACCACAACTGGCCAACTCATCTACAAATTTTGTGGGATCAAAAAGTGAATCATAGAAAAGTTTGAGAAGGAGGCTGCCAAAAGAGGAAGGGCTTCTTCAAAAATTTCTGGGTCTTGGATAGACTGATGGCTAAATGGCAGCATGGTTAGCGTGATTGATATCACTCTCTGGAAATTTGAGACCAGCATGTATTATGTGACCATCATTGATATTCCAGGACACACAAACTTTATCAAGAACATTGTTACAGACACATTTCAGGCTGATGGTGCTGTCCTGATTGATGCTTGTAATGTTAGCAAATCCAAAGCTGCCATCTTAAAAAAAGGACAGACCTCCCTTGAGCATGCCCTTCTAGCCTATATACTAGGTGTGAAACAACCAATTTTTGTTGTCAAGGCGATGGATTCCACTAAGCCATCCTATAGATAATTTCTGAGGAAATTATCAAGGAAGTCAGTCCTTATTAAGAAAATCAACTATAACCCAGGCACAATAGATTTTGTGCCAGTTTCACTTTGGAATATTGGCAACATATGGAACCAGCTTCTAATATGTCTTGGTGCAAGGGTTGGAAAGTTACCTGTAAGGATGGCGATGATAATGGAACTATTCTTCTTGAAGCTTTGAATTGCTTCCTGCCTCCAACTTGTCCAACTGACAAGCTCCCTGCATTTACCCCTCTCACATGTCCACAAATACTGGTATCGTAGTTGTTGGACCTATGGAAAGTGGGGTTCTAAACTTAGGCATGGTGGTGAACTCTGCTCAATGTTATAACTGAAGTAAATTTTCTTGAAATGTGCCCTGAAGTTTTGAGTTAGGCTCTGCCTGGAGATAGTATCGGTTTCATTGTTAGGTCTTTGTCTATCAAATATGTCCACTATTGTAATGTGGCTGGTTATAGTAAGAATGATCCACCAATAGAAGCAGTGGCTTCCCTGCATGTTTCATTATTCTGAACCATCTGGGCCAGATCAGTGCTGACTATGAACCTGTCATATTAATCACGTTGTTTAGTAAGCATATTAATTGAAGAAGATTGTCATTCTGATTAGAAGTAGGAAAATAGCACTAAATTCCTGAAATCTGATGATGCTGCCTTCATAGACACAATTCAGGAAAGCCCGTGTGTGTGGAGAGCTTCTCTGATTACCCTCTTCTTTGCTTTTTGTGGCAATTGACAAAAAAAGACTTCTGAAACTAGTAAGGTCACAGAAATCTGCCTACAAAGCTAAATAAATATACAGTACAATACCTACTACTCCATTCTTAATCAGTAATCAGTAATCTTACTTAATCAGTAAGATCAGTCTCAGAACTGTTTGTCCCAATTGGCCATTTAAGTTTAGTAGTAAAAGACTTGTTAATAATTGCAGTTAATCATAAAAGCTTCAAAAGGAAAGGAATATTTTTGTGGACTGTTTGTTTTATGGTAGTTTTAAGTCATTAGTTTTTAATATTGGTAGTTTTTAAATGGGCACAGTTTAACCAAAAATCTAGCACAGAAATTGAAACCATTAAAATAAAAGTTTAATGCAAGGACAAGGAGTGTGGTTCATGCAGTGCCTTCTATGTGAAGCTTTTCCCAGACTCTTCAATTGCTCGTGTCCTCCCTCAAACTTCATTGTATCCAACTACTTTTTACTTACTTGTATTTCTTCTCTTCATGTTTATTCTGTTGTCTGCCCAATTAAAATGTAAGCTTTTAACAAGTGGGGATTGTTTCATTTTTTATATTTGTATGTCCTGTGCATAGCACAGTCCCTGAAACATAGGTGCTTATTCATAACTCAATATGAGTAGGGCAAGAATTTGTAACCAGACATGAGATAATAGAGGTCATGAGGCAGGGGAGTAAGTGGATAACATCCGGTTAAAAAGCTTTTTTTTTTTTTTACCAATAAGGTCAATACAGCTAGAATTAAAAGAAAAATTCATATTAATAGGGAAAAAAAGTTTTCATAAGTCAACCTGGTCAAAATATAAAATCTAAAACTCTACAAGGAATCTGGAAAGATTTATATGAATTGATGCTGAGTGAAGTGAGCAGAACCAGGAGAACATTGTACACAGTAACAGCTACATTGTGCTATAACTTGATAACTTTGATAGACTTATCTCTTCTTAGCCATGCAAGGATCTAAGACAACTCCAAAACACATATGATGGAAAATACTGTCCACATCCAGAAAAAGAGCTTTGAAGTCTAAATGCTGATAGAAGCATATTATTTGCTCTCTCTTTTTTTTTTCTTTTTTTGTTTGTATTTTCTTTCTCATGGTTTCTCCCATTGGTTCTAAGTCTTCCTTATAACATGACTAATGTGAAAATAGGTTAAATATGAATATATATGTAAAGCCTATACCAAATTGCACTCCATCTTGGGATGGGGGAGGGGAGAGATGGGGAGAAAATCTGGGACTCAAAATCTTATGTAAATGAATGTTGAAAACTAAAAATAAATACAAAAAGTCATTTCTCAATTAATGGTGGTCAAGGGATGTAAGCAAAAAGTTTTCAAAAAGTGGAATATAAACTATTAACCACATTAAAAATAAGGTATTCAAAATTACTGAAAACCTAAGAAATAAGATTTAAGCCATCCATTAAGCTAGCTAATATGCCAGAAGAGAGGACTACTCAGTGTTGAAAGGGCTATCATAAGATAGCCAAATTCACTTCTGGTGGCACTCTGCAGAGATACTAGAAATTCATTCTGGAAAATAATTTGAAATTATATAAATAAAGTTACTAAATATCCCTATGGATATAAAGGTTTATAGTACTGTTGATTATGATCATAAAAAATCTGGAAATAAAATACGCCCAACAATTAGGTTATAGCTGGATAATTTGTTGTAGCAAATTATTAAAATGTTGCCATGCCGAGCATTATGAAGTAATTATGAACTACAGCAAATGTGAAAAAGTTTGTATGAAGTGGTGTGGAGTTAAGGAAGCAGAACCAAATATATATATATATATATATGTATGTATGTATGTATGTATGTATGTACAATGCTTACAACAGTGTAAATAAAATTAGTACTGACTGGTTTTAAAACCGTTGTACAGTTCAATGGCCGGTGTTAATACTAGACTGTCAGAGTTAGTTAGCAAGCATTTATTAAATGTCTATTATGTGCCAGACACTGTAGATACAAATAAAGACAAAAATAAAACCCAATCCCTCTTCTCAAGGAGCTCACATTCTAATGGGGGAGACAACATGCACACACCTATGTACAAATAAGATAAATTGGGATTAAGTTGAATATTATCTCAGAGAGAAGGCATTAATATTAAGGAGAACTGGGAAAGGGTTATTTTAGAATGTGGGACTTTAGCTGAGACTTGAACAAAGCCACATGGCAGAGATGAAGGAGAGAGTTCCGGGCATGAGAGACTACCACTAAAATTACTGAGTCAGGAAACAGAGTGCCATATTTGAGGAACACCAAAAATCCTATCTCACTGGGTCACAAAGTAGTTGAAAAGGAGTAAGGTGTAAGAAAGGTAGGAGGGGACCTATTTATAAAGGACTTTAAAAGCTAAACAGAGGATTTTATATTTGATCCTGGAGGTAATAGGGAACTACTAGAATTTATTGAATGGGAGAGAGGGGTGATATGATTAAATCTGTACCCTAGGAAGTTTAATTTAACAACTGAGTGGAAGATGGACTTGAGTAGGGAGAGACTCGAGACAAGGGGACCAGACAGCAGGCTATTAAAATAGCCCAGGACTGAGCTGATTAGGACTTGTACTAGGGTGATGACATTTTTAAAGGAGAGAAGGAGGCATATACTAAAGATGTCATAAAAGTAGAGCAGACAAAACTTGGCAGCTGATTGGATATGGGGGTGATAGAGTGAGGAGTCAAAGATGATGCCTAGGATTCAAGCCTGGGTGACAGGGAGGAGGGCAGTATATCTTTAAGAGTAATAGGAAAGTTTAGAAGACAGGACAGTTTGAGGAAACAATGAGTTCGGTTTTGGATGTATCGAGTAGGACATCTATTTCAAGATGTCTGATAGGCAGTTGGAGATGTGAAACTGGAGGTCAGTAGAAAAGTTAGTGATGGATAAGTACGTTTAAGAATATTCTGCATAGAGATAATACTCAAATCTATGGGAGCTGATGAGATCAACAAGAGAAATAGTACGGAGAGAAGAAAAGAGAGCTCAGGACAGACCCACTTTGGATGAAGCTCCAGCAAAGTAGATGAGAAGGAGCAGTTAAGGTAGGAGGAGAACTCAGAGAGAGAGCCATGCCACAGAAGCCTGGAGGAAAGAGAATATCAAGAAGAAGGTGATCACTAGTGTGAAAGGCTGTAGAAAGATAAAAAAAAAGATGAGCATTAATAAAGGCTATTAGATTTGGCATTTAAGAAATCATTAGGAACTTTGAAGAGATCAGTTTCAGTTGAATAATGAGGTTAGAAGCCAGACTGTGAGAGTTAAGAATAGAGCAAAAAAGAAAAAGAATTCGATGGTAGATGGCCTTCTCAAAGAATTTAGCCACAAAAAGGAGGGTTATAGGAGACACTATAGGGGATGGATGGACTCACTCAACTAAGTGGTTTTTGAGGATGGGAGTTTGTACACAGTAAGGAGGAAGCCAATAGGCAGGAAGAGATTAAAATCAGTGAGGAGATGACTGGAGAAATCTACTGTACAAAATGGGATGGAATGTGGAATCATTTGTGCATGTAGAAGAATTTGCTTTGGCAAGGAAAAGATCCACTTCTTTTTTTTTCCAACTTTTTTTTTATTATTATTCTTAAGTTGGCTGCATAAAAGACGTACATTTCTCACACGGACAATTCTTGTCATGAATAAAAGCAACAAAAATGTGACAACAGTGAGTTGTGCTTTCCAAAGTAACAGTCATTTTGGAAGAAAAAGATCTCAATTTCTCTACAATGCAACTGTAAAGATTAGCAAATAATGTGAATGACTTGTGCACATTCAGAATACAACTAAATATGTGTTCAAAGAAACAGGTACCCACTATGTAACTAGCTTATTTGTGTTCTTTTGTTTACCACACACATCATTTTTAAAGTCGTCTGTTTATGTAATAAGAATGACAACAGGGGCAGCTTGGTGGGGCAGTGGCTAGAGCTCCGGCCTTGGAGTCAGGAGGACTTGAGTTCAAATCCGGTCTCAGACACACAACACAAGACACTTAATAGCTGTGTGATCCTGGGCAAGTCACTTAACTCCGTTTGCCTAGCAAAAAAGCAAAAAAAAAAAAAAAGAAGAAGAAGAATGAGAACATCAAGAAACATGAAATTTGGATCCCATTTCTTATTTTCTTAATATCAGTGCTGAACTTATTATAGTAACTTCATTGACTCTAAACATTTAAATGCTTTTCAAAAGTAAAAAACAAAATTAATTTCTTCTCTCCTCTGGATGTTTTTTTTTTTTTGAAGGAAAAAACATATATTTTTTCTATACTTGCAGGATTACCCCATCCTGGAACAAAATAGCATGAATAACAGAGGACAAATGTTAATAAGTTTTCAGAGTACATAGGTGAACCATATTTAGAGTATACTTAGTCTATGAAACCAACTAACATAATATAAACACCTCAAATTGTAGAATTACTATAGTAACTGTATCAAATACATGCTTGAAATTTCCAATCCACATCTTCAAAAATATTTTTTGTACGACAATTAAGTATTGAAGGCTATTTATTTTAAAACATATCTCTGCATTTCAGGAATTTTTGTTTAACATGAACAGTACTGAGATTTGAGTTCTGAACTAAATACTTTTTTTTTTTTTGCTATGCTACATTTATAATGCAATAAGCGTTTTTTAAACAAAGAGGTCTTAAGGCATATGAACTACAAACTTACAGTGGTTTGTAGCTGTATAGTCTCCTGATTTTTCAACCTTAATACCTCTAAAATTGAACTCTTTCAGCTTTTCCCTTCAACGTACTCCTTGTGACACTTTTCCTATTTCTGTCTTAACATCATCCCAGTCAACCATTAGCAAGAGTAGAAAGAGAAAAGGGGGGAGAACCTCAATTATATACTCCCTTTTCTGGCAATCATTTTTTTTTCTTTTGGAGACTCGTTTGTATGTAACACCAAAGATAAGATGTAAATGAAAACAGAAAAAATTCATTATATATTTTTTTGTTACCCATCTACCACTTGAGAAATAGCTAAATGACTAAATGTTTAATTTCATCGAAATATATGACATTTTTTAGATTCATCAAGAGTTGTGTTTTAAACGTAGAGGCTGGATATATGTAAAATCTTTAATCAGTCCTCCAGAATATTTTATTTTATAGGCATTTACAGAGAGTATTACAACATAAAAGTGAGGAAAACAGTAAAAAAAAATACTCAAAACTTTTTAAAAGATTGGATTTTTCACCAAAGCTCATTTTGAGTATTAACTTGTTTATTGGGAGGGAAAAAGTAATATAGAAGAGTATAAGATAGAAACCCTGCACTCAAAGGACTTCATAGTCTTTGGAGGGGGGAAAAAAACCACCTGATCCTCATGAAACAATAATCATAATTACTTTCTTATTTAAAATTTTTATTTTCAGTTCCAAACTCCTTCCTTTCCATCCTTTCCCCTACCAATTGAAAAGGCAAAAAAGTGATAACTAGTATACATGTGAAATCATGCAAAACATGTTTTGAAAGAAAAAGCAAGAAAAATAAAGAAATATGCTTCAATCTGCACTTGGAGTCCATCAATTCTCTCTCTAAAGGTAGATAACATTTTTCATCATAAGTCCTTTAGACTTCTTTTGGATCATTGTGTTGATCAGAGCAGTTCATTCTTTCACAGTTGATCATTGTCACAGTATTGCTGTTAAGTGGTGCCCACTTTGCATCAGTTCCTGTACGTCTTCCTAGGTCTTTTCTGAAACCACACCCTTCATCATTTCTTACAGTTCAGTAGTATTCCATCACAATCATACACCACAACTTGTTTAGCCAGTTCCCAAAGTAGGGGCATCCCCTCAGTTTCCGATTCTTTGCTTCTACAAAAAGAGCTGCTAAGTCCCTTTCCTTTTTCTTTGATCTCTTTGTTAGATGCAGACCTAGTAGTGGTATTATTGGGTCAAAGGGTATGTATGCACAGTTTTATACCCTTTTGGGCATAGTTCCAAATTGTTCTCCAGAATGGTTGAACCAGTTCACAACTCCATCAACAGTGAATTAGTGAACCAATTTTCCTATATCCTCTCTAGCATTTGTCATCTTCCTTTTCAATCACATTAGCCAATCATGTGAGGTGGTACCTCAGAGTTGTTTTGATTTTCATTTTTCTAATTAGTGATTTAAAGTATTTTTTCATGTGACTTGATAGCTTTGACTTCTTCTTCTGAAAACAGCCTGTTCATATCCTTTGACCATTTATCAATTAGGGAATGGCTTTTATTTTTAATAGATTTGGCTGCCTTTACCCAGGAAACTTGCTATAAAATAGTTTTCCCAGTTTCCTGCTTCCCCATCTAATTGTGACTGCATTTGTTTTGTTTGTGCAAAAACTTTAATTTCATGTAACCAAAATTATACATTTTACTTCCTGTGATTCTCTCTGTTTTGTTTGGTCATGAACTCTTCCCTTATCCAGAGATCTAAGAGGTAAATTTTTCCATGCTTCTCAAATTTGCTTATGATGACACTCTTTATGTCTAAACCATGTACCCATTTTGACTTTATCTTGGTATGCCATGTGAGATGCTGGTCTATGCCTAGTTTCTGCTGGACTGCTTTCCAGTTTTCCCACAAGTTTTTATCAGATAGTGAGTTCTTGCCCCAGTAATGGGGATCTTGAGTTTACCAAATGCTAGATTACTGTGGTCATTTACTGTTTTTGTAGATTATATACGTAATTTGTTCCATTGATCAACCACTGTTATTTCTTATCCAGCATCAGATTGTTTTGATGATTACTGTTTCATAGTGCAATTTGAGATCTAGTACAGCTACACTACCTTGCATCACGTTTTTCCCTCTTGATTCCCTTGATAGTCTTGGCCTTTTGTTCTTCCAGATGAATTTTGTTTTTATGAGTAATTACTTTAAAATGCTAACCTCAGATGCCTTCATGGAAAGTACCTCTCATCCATGTGTCAGAATAATTCACGGTTCCTCGAAGTATATAAGAGGACTTTATTCAGCTCTTTGAGTATTAATTACATTTGAGACAAAATAGTGAAACATTGTTTGCTTTGTCATGAAGGAGACCTACCATAGACTCCAAGTCAAAGAAGACTTCTTTGTAGATGAACTTTTCCTGATGTTCCTTTTTGATGATGGCATATTGAGTCAAACCCAATAATGCTTCTGACCTTGTAGATAAGACTCAAAACCATTCAAAAGAGTAAATAAGAGACAGTATTATAATTGCATGCAAAGTTGTATAGTTTGAACAGTCAATACTGTAAGAGTTGCATGTACTAGTCAAAAAATGGTTGTAGATTATTGTGGACAAAATGGCGGAGGACATTCTTGGCAGGGACCTGATTGGAATAGAAGGTTTGTTTTAGGGAATAGCAAGAACCAAAGTTGGTTAGGTAAGATAGTACTAAGTTTTAAGGGGCTCTAGTATCATATGGTATAAGATGAGCTCATCTTACAACAAAGGATCAGATTTCTAGTTCATCTTTGATAGCCTATAGGGACAGCATAATATTGGGACTGCAGTGAATTTTTCATTTTATACTATGTATGAGTTTTATATTGCTTACCTGAAAATTGCCGAATGAAACTTGGCCAAATAAAGACAAACTCTTGATTCAAGATTTTTTTTTAAAAGGCCCATTATCATATAAAAGTCCCATCTGTTATAAAATAGTTGAGCTATAAATCATTCTGTTGTGTTGTGTTTTGTTTTTTTTAGTGAGGCAATTGGGGTTAAGTGACTTGCCCAAAGTCACATTGCTAGGAAGTCTTATGTGTCTGAGGCCAGATTTGAACTCAGGTCCTCCTGATTCCAGGGCCAGTGCTCCATCCACTGCACCACCTAGTTGCCCCCATATCATTCTGTTTTTAATGGACTGAAATTATCTTAATTTTTTTAATCCAAAATATGAGATTGAATTTTTACTTTGATAAATGAGTATCATTGTTTTTTAAGCTCTCAATCAAGCTTTCCTATGAACTGTGTCAGGTCTCCTACACAAATGGAACAGATTACTTCTGAGGTAATATGTAGTTAAAATTGGGAATTGGAGTTGGGAATATCTGTTAATAGCTGGCATTTATGTATCTGTCTAATGTGTTAAGTTTTACAAATCAATTTATGTTCATTATGTCAATTAACCTCACAGTTACCCTGTTATGTAAGTTCAGTGGTTGTTCAGTCGTTTTTCAGTTGTGTCCAACACTTCATGACCCCATTCGTGAGATACTGGAGTGGTTTACCATTTCCTTCTCCAGCTCGTTTTACAGATGAGGAAACTGAGGCAAACAGCGTTAAGTGACTTGCCCAGGATCACATAGTAAATGTCTGAGGCCACATTTGAATTCAGGTCTTTCTGAGTTCAGGCCCAGCACTCAATCCACTGCATCACCCAGCTGCTCATTATGTAAGTACTAGAGAGATTATCTCCATTTTGTAAATTGAAACTGAGGCAGAAGGAAGTGACTTTAAGTATCAAGACGCAGGCTTTGAATTAGCTATTCCAAACTGTGACATATTTCCTTTCTAAAACATAATTGAAAGTAAGTAGATAAACTAGTGGTACAGAAAAAAAGAGAATCTGACATTTCTAATACTACAGTGGTTCTTATCCTTTTTTTGTCATGGACACCTCAAAATAATACATTTTTTAAAAATTCATAATTGAAGGAGATATTTAATTTTAGTTAGAGTTTAGTGGAAATAAAAAGTAAATTTTTTTTTCCAATCCAAGTTCAATAACCCTCTGAAATCTATCAATGGACTCTAGGTTTAGAACCCCAAGTCTTCTGTGATCATAAATTTAAACCTGGAAGGTACCTTAGGGGCTCCTACTTATTGAGCTTTTTTTCTTAAATGTTAATGATGGGTTTGAGAATAAGTTTATAGTAAGATTAACCAATTAAATATATAGATATCTAAATATAAGTATATTTGAAGATAACCTCTTAAGAAATAGAAATGGATTATACTGTAAAACAGTGGCCATCAAAACTGGTGCTGATTAAAAAACAAAAGCAGATTAGGCTAGATAAGGAAGAATCCCAAAATTAAAATCAATCTCTCACTTTAAAATCATTTTGCGAATATAAGTAATTTGGAAAAGAAGCCCTCTATTTGATTAGGACTATTGGGGAAACTAGAAGGAAGTCTGGCAGATTTTAGGTTCCAGCTTTTCTGTCTTATACTGTGTACTACAGTAAACTCAAAATGGATACATGACTTGAATATTGAAGGATATACTAAAAAAAAAATTAGAAAAAAACTAGATCAGGTACCTTTTTCAGTGATGGCTGTAGAGAAGTTCTTTAAGCAGACAGAGAATAGAGTCAATTACAGTAGATAAGATCAAAAAGCACAATGCAAATAGGATGAGAAAAGAAGCAGGTGACTGAAAAAAAAATTTTTGTATCATATATTGCTGATAAATATCTGCTATCTAAGCTATCTAAGAAACTAGCATAAATATATAGGAGCAAAAGCCATTTCCCTATAAGTAAGTGGTCAAATTATAAGCACAAACAGTTCTCAAGAAGGAGCAAATTGATAATCATATGATAACAAATAAGACCAAATAATTATATGAACAAAAAGTTCTCAAGAAAAAATGCAAAGTGTCTGTGACAGCAGCAGCAGCTTCAGGACCTCTGAGGCTAGACAGTAAGGTTGGACAATTGGTTAGAAAGAGATTACAAGGAACCCTTTGCTGGCAGTGGGTGCTGCTGGCAATGATTGACAACTGTTTTGTCAGTACAGTTCTGGGTCACAGTTCCAGGGCTAAGAGGGGCACTGGCACTCAAAGCTGCAAGGGAGCACGGGCCCTTCATGGGCCAAACCAGATCTCCAGATCAGGAGCGCCATGACCACAAACACTTTGGAAGCACTGAAAACTTGCAGCCCCCAAAACCAGCTCTGAAAACAGCAGCAGTAAAAAGCCTAAAGCTCAGGACAGCCTCCTCACCACCAGATAAGCAAAGCCCAACTTTAACATAAAGTTCGAAGTCAAGAAATAGGCTAGAAAAATGAGCAAACAACAGAAAGTACTTGACCAGTGTACAGACGGAGGTACAAAAAATACTGAAGAAAAGAACACCTTAAAAGTCAAAATTAAAAATTTTTGTGCAGAGGCACAAAAATTCACTGAAGAAAAGAATGTAAAAATTGGCCAAATGGAAAAAGAACCAAAACTCACTGACAAAAATTATTCCTTAAAAATTAGAATTGGGCAAGTGGAAGCTAATGACTCCATGAGACATCAAGAAATAATAAAATAAAGTCAAAAGAAAGAAAAAATAAAAGAAAATGTGAACTATCTCATTGGAAAAACAACTGACCTGGAAAATTGATCCAGGAGTAATTTCTGAATTAAATAGGGTTATTTATGTATTTTATTTCCTCTTCTGTTAATCTGGGCAATTTATATTTTTGTCAATATTCACTCATTTCCCTAAGATTGTCAAATTTATTGGTATACAGTTGGGCAAAATAGCTCCTAATTATTGTTTTAATTTCCTCTTCATTGTTGGTGAATTTCACCCTTTTCATTTTTAATACTGGTAATTTTGTTTTCTTCTTTTTTTTCAAATTAAATTAACCAAAGGTTTATTTATTTTATTGTTTTTTTTTTTCATAAAATCAGCTCTTAGTTTTATTTATTAGTTCAATAGTTTTTTTTTAATTTCAGCTTTATTAATCTCTCCTTTGGTTTCAGTATTTCTAATTTGGAATTTAATTGGGGAGTTTAAATTTGTTTTTGTCCCTTTTTTAGTTGCATACCCAATTCATTGATCTCCTCTCTCTCTATTTTATTCATGTAAGCATTTAGAGATATAAAACTTCCCTTAAGAACTGCTTTTGCTGCATCCCATAAGTTTTGGTATGTTGTCTCATTATTGTCATTCTCTTGTATGAAGTTAATTGTTTTTATGTTGTTTGACCCACTCATTCTTTAGGATTAGATTATTTTGTTTCTAATTAGTCTTATGACCCTTTATTACATGTAATTTTTATTGCATCATGATCTGAAAAGGATGTGTTTAATATTTCTGCCTTTCCAGGAGAGATAATTTAAGAATTATTAGACTATCTGAAAGTTATGATCAAAAACATGGCTACACATTCTATTTCAAGAAATTACAAAAGAAAATTGCTCTTATATCTTAGATCCAGAAGGTTAAAAGAGAAATTGAACAAATCACTTCCTGAAGGAGATACCAAAATGAAAACTCACAGAAATAGTGTACCCAAATTGCAGAGCTCCCAGGTCAAGGAGAAAATACTTCAAGCAGTCAGAAAGAAATGTCAGGGAACCACAGTTAGAATAACACAAGATTTAGCAGATTTCACATTAAAAGAGTAGAAGGGTTGGAATATGGTCTTCTGGAAGGCTGTAGGAGCTAAGATTACAATCAAGAATAACCTACCGAGCAAAAACAAGTATAAACATTTTTCAGGGGAAAAAATGATTATTTAATGAAATAGAGGACTTTCAAGCATTCCTGATGAAAAGACCAGAGCTGACAAGAAAATTTGACATTCAAACATGAGACTCAAAAGAAGCATAAAAAGATAAACTTGAAAGAATAATCATAAGAGATTCAATAAACTGTTTATATTCTTATATGGGAAGATGCTACTTGTAACTTGAAACAGGACACACATAGAGTTAAAAGAAAGGACTGGAGCAGAATATCTAATATGCTTCAATTGAAGTAAAAAAGACAGGGGTAGCAATCATAATCCCAGAAAAAGCAAAAGCAAAAACAGATCTATTAGAGATAATCGGGGAAACTACATTTTGCTAAAAGGCACCATAAATAATGAAGCAACATCAAAACATTTTAAAGCAAATTTCTCTGATAAAGACCTCATTTCTCTTATATAGGGAACTGAATCGAATTTATAAAAATGAGAGCCATTCCTCATTTGATAAATGGTCAAAGGATATGAACAGGCAGTTTACAGAAGAAATTAAAGCTATTTGTAGTCATATAAAATACTCTAAATCACTATTGATTAGAGAAAGGCAAATTAAAACAACTTTCAGGTACCACTTCACACGTAACAGAAATGACGTGTTATAGGGGATAAGGAAAATGAGGTACGCTAATAAACTATTGGTGGAGTTGTCAAGTGGTCCAGTCATTCTGGAGAATAATTATGAGCTGTGCCCAAAGGGCTATAAAACTGTGCGTGACCTTTGACCCAGAAATCCCACTACTAGGTCTATACCAAACAGAGATCAAACAAAAAGAAAAATTACTTATATGCTAGATCCTGTACCTTTTAGGAGCTTTTTTTGTAGTGGCAAAGAATTAGAAATTAAGGAAATGCTCATTAATGGGGAATGGCTGAACAAGTTGTGGCATGTGATTGTGATGGAGTACTATTGTGCTTAAAGAATGATGAGGGGGGTGATTTCAGAAAACAAAACATGAGAAGACCTATGAACTAATAAAAAGTGATGTGAGAAGAACTGGAAGATCGTTGTGCACAATAAAAGCAATGTAAATGGTGATTAGCTGGGAAAGACTTGACTACTTTGATCAATACTGTGACAGGTGAAATCTGAAACAACTTAGGAAACAAAAGTTCAGACTTCCAAACTTTATCAATTTATTAAGTAGTCATGCCAGTTGGGACCAGGCCTCCTCTTCTTGGCACTGGACCTGAATACAGGGGGAGACAGATTTTATGCATTAAAAGAAAACAACAGGATATAAGCCAGAATACAAGTTTAGGTAATCTGATTTCTAATTGGAGGAAAGATTAGGGACTTTTCAAATTGGGTGAGGGATAAGCAAATTTTGGGAGTTGGGAATGGGTTAGAGCAAGCAGGTGGACTTTCCCTGATGTGAAACAGAATGTCATTCAACTCAATTCCCACGATTAGTAAGTAGGTGGAATTTACAGGAAAATGAAACTTACTTCTCAAAATAGTCAGTTTTACAAAATGAAGTCAGTTTGGTTCACACACTTTTCACAATTTTCTCAATACAATGATTGAAGACAATCGAAAGGACTCTTGATGAAAAAGTTTTATCTACCTCCAAAGACAGAACTGATGAGCTGTGAGAGCAAACAAGTATTTTTCTCACTTTCTTAATTTTTCTTGCTTTTTCCAATATGGCTAATATGGAAATAAGTTTTGCAAGATTTCACATGTATAATTGATATAATTTTGCTTGCTTTTGCAGTGGGTGGGAGAAGAGTGGAAGGGAGGGAGAGAATTTAGAACTCAAAATTTAAAAAGAAAAGAAAGTTAAAAATAAATACTAAATTAAATAAATCAAAGCATGAAAAAAGAAATGCAAAATAATAACAAATTACTAAAATAGCAGAAGTCCAAAGCAAAACATCGGAGTTTTAACCTCACGTCCAGCAAATTGGCAAAGATAAAAAAGAGATGGTAATTGTCATTGTGGAAGATGGGGTATAGAAAGATAGGCACAATAAAACATGGTTAATCAAACTATGAATTGAATTAACGATTCTGGAAAACAGTTTGGAAATACGCCAAGAAGATAATTAAAATGTCTATATTCTTTGACCCAGAGATCCCACTGTTAGTCCTAAATCCTAAGAGGTTAAAGGAGAAAAAAAGGTCTCATATACATAAAAATATTCATAGCAGTACATTTTGTGGTAACTAAGAGCTGGAAATAAAGTAGAGGTATCTTGATTGGAACTAAAGAAATTATGTTACATAAATATAGTTAAATATTACTGCATCATAAGAAATGAAGAATAGAAACCATTTAGATATATATGGGAAGACTTATATGATCTAATACTAAGTAAAATAAGCAGAACCCACAAAATAGTATACACAAAGAATACAACAATGTAAATGGAAAGAATAAAAAGGGAGAGGGAAAAAAAACACAAAAAACAAAGCTAAAGCAAATGTTGTGTAATTAACTATAATAATCTAGACTCTGAAGAAGAAATAAGAAAATATACCTCCATCTCTTTGAATAAGTGGAGTTATGGGTATACAATGTTGTATAAATTGTCAAATCTGTTGTTGGGTTTTTACTAAACTCCATTTTTCCCCCTCTGTTTTGTTTTGTTGTAAAACAAGGGATGGCATTGCAGGGGGAGTGAGGCATATATGGAAATTGAAGGTCAAGTTAAAATAGAAGAGTTCAATAATATATTTTTTAAAAAATAGTATTTGGGAAAAATTTGTGATACATTTACCCTCTTTCTTATTTTTTTTTTAACAGACCAGTTGGGATGCCAAAAATGGAAAAAGTTTACCTTCATAATCCTAGTTCTGAAGAAACTATTACTTTAGTATCAATATCTGCTACAACATCACATTTTCATGCATCATTTTTTCAAAATAGGGTGAGTTTTTCTGTTGTAAATATTTACTCAAATTGAAATTTAAGTGACATGGTTTTATTGCTGAATAATTTAGTTTTGCTTAAATGAGAGTCTGTTAGAATATTAGTGTTTTAAACCTCATCCTAGAATTATATTTGTTTTATCTACCCTAAAACAATACTTATTGATCTCTTAAATCATAGATTTAGAATTGGATGAAACCTTTCAGGTCATTTTATCCAATGCCCATTTTATAGATGAGAAAATTAAGACTCAGAGGTTGACTGACTCAAGTCACATAGGTAATAAGTAGCAGAGCTGCCATTCAAACCTAGATCCTCCAGCTTCAGATTTAGTATTCTTTATAAGAAACAAAAGCAACAAAAACATCTATTCATCTATTGGCCATCTTACCTTACAGTGCTCATGATAAGCATTTGCAAGATCACTATGAAAATAATCACAGTTAATGCACTAATATCTGTTGCAACACGTGGAGAAAAGTAGAAAAAAATCTATGTAGAATTAAGTTGTATCAAAGTAAATTAACATATGCTTTAATACTCAATGGTTGCAGTGCAAAGGTGGATAATGAGGAGGATAGCTCTGTGTGTGTGTGTGTGTTGTAAAACATAGTTCCAGGACTAACAATTGAGAAAAATCAGAGGCTTGTAAAAATAGACACACCTATGTATCAGAAGAAAGTTAAGAGGCACTGGACATGTTGAATCCCAAATAATACCCTCAAAATGTGAAATCTGTTATATTGTAATGGCCAGGAAATGACTGATTTGATGTAGAAGTAATCCCAAATCAATTTTATAATAAAATCCAGAAGAAATTTGTGTTATATCTTCCAGTAATTTCCGCAACAAAGCTAATTATTAGCATTTGTGAGAATCTTTCAGTTAACATCTGAACTATTGTTTAAGTGATTGCTACCATCAAGATTATTTTTAAAAATATAAATGAAAAGAATATGGCCACATATTGTGATTCTATGGTATTAGTGTGATCAGTAATTGGAGTAGTATATGCATTTGAAAACAACTAGTAACTGAAAACAGTGAAAGAAACTTGAAAAGATTCCTTGAAGAAATTTGGGATTCCACAAAGAATACTGAAATTAAAACGTTTTGATTTATAATAAGTAAATATAATAAATAAAGTTGAATCTTGGAGAGCATCTGTTTAGGGGGTAATATCAGGATAACACCTGTTTTTCAAATGTTGAGTGTATATTTGTGTATTTGTGTGTGTTATTGACTTTTACTTATTTACAAAATGACTTGTCACTGCTTAACTTAGGAGTTATGGTGAATTCATAGCATTTGATTATAGTTTTATATCAAGGATACCACTTTAGTATTTTAAATAATGACAATATAGGAAATAGAACTGAAATTTTCAGTGAAACAACAATTAATTGAACTGTCAGAAGATAGCAAAATTAGAGGGAAATCCATTTTTTAGCACTTAATATGTGTCAGGCACTGTGCTAAGTGCTTTACAAATATTATCCTATTTGATCCTCACAACAGATTAGGAAACTGAGGCAAGCAGATTAAAAGACTTCCCCCAGTCATGTAGCTGGTATGTATTTGAAACCGAGTTTAAACTCAGATCTTCTTGACTCCAGTCACAGCCCTCTGTCATACATGGTACCACCTGGCATATGAAGTCTATAGAATTTAAACAAATAATCTATCTGACAAATAAGGCACATAGAGAGAATCTCAGAATCATTCTTCTACCAGTTAAGAATGATAAAACAAACAAACAAACAAAAAAATCTGAAGACTATTTTCAAGGAATCATCAAAGAAAATTGTTTCAAAGTATTGGAATCATAGAATAAAGTACACTTTAATCGAACATATTGGCTGCCCTACCCACCCACCCCAATACCCACTCCAAACGTCCAAGTTTCACTTCTTGAGAAATGTGGTTGCCACGCTTCACAGAGCCCCCTAAACAAAAAGAACATCTTACAGGGAATCAGAAGGAAACAAATTATGTACTAAAGAACTCCAACATTGGGCATTTCTAAACCATGTGGAGAGGGGCACAAGAGGAGGGATTTTTAAAAAGCAGGTTTTACTACTTCATAAATGATGGATAGTGGTCCAGTGCTTACATGCTAAAAGGAGGGGAAAAGACTATTGATTGATCCTTTAGACTCACCTCATTTATGGAAACAGGGAGAGAGGAGCTCTGGATTTGGGTAATAAGAAGGATGCTAGAAAAAGAGAAGACAAAGAAGAAGTATCACATTTTAGAAAACTTTGACTATAACTATGTTTATATAGGCTTTTGATCAGTGAGTAAATATGTTTTAGTAATTTCCCCCTATGATTTGGCTTCATTGTATTGTTGTTGTGTTTTGTTTTGTTTTTCCAGAAAATTCTTCCAGGAGGAAATACATCATTTGATGTAGTTTTTCTTGCCAGAGTAGTGGGAAATGTAGAAAACACTTTATTTATTAACACATCTAATCATGGGGTATTTACATACCAGGTAAGAACAATCAGATAAAAAATTTTCGTATTTGTTTTCCAGAAAATGTTCTTAACTCATAACTCTTACTTATACTTATTCAGATGAATTATTTAAGATTTGAATTCTTAAATAATTCATCTGAATTAGGTAAGAAACCTTTGATAAATTTTCCTGAAATGTATATAACTCTTATTTTTTATAAATAACATTTAAAATCAATTGAAAATAAACAAATGTATGAAAACACAAGCCTAATGACAATATCTTCAAATGTGAATACACTGAAATGTCAAATAAACTAAAATAAGGGACAGACTGAGTAAGAATACCCAAAAATCTGGTCTATACAGGAAACACATTTAAAACTAATGACTTCTTTTTGGTCAAGGCCATTGTGGAAATTTGTTTTGCTTGACTTTGCACATTTGTCACAAAGGTTTTCTTTTAATTTTTTCTCAATTGGAAGGGAAGTGGAGTGGTAAGAGAGGGGGATACTGAGGGATAATGTTGACCTTAAAAAAAAAAAGAATGTAATATGAAAGAAAGAAGGGTCATTGTAACATGTTTCTGAAATACATGGAAGAGAACTTAGAGAAGATCAAAAGGAATCACTCATAAAAAAGTAGCTGTGAATATAACATGGTGATTTTTTAAAAATGCTCAAAAGGAAAAACAAGCAATACATAATAAAGATTTGCCCCAATAAATGAAAGAAAAAATAAAATCTATGGTCCTAGGGAAAATTTAAAAATAAAAGACTTAATAAAATGAAAATGAGGAGGGGTGGGGTCAAGGTGGCAGAGTGAGAGTCAGAATTCTTACCTAACTCTCCTAGTACATTTCCACAGCAATATAGAAAAGGCACCAGCCTGAATTCTGGTGAAGAAATCCAAGGAAAAGTTACCATGAGTTATTTTTCCATCCCAGGGCAGCTTAAGAAGGTAAACAAAGAAGTCTAAGGACACTAGGGTGAGACTAGCCAAGAGTACCCCGCTGTTGTAGAAGCAGCAGCATTACTGGAAACATTCTAGTGCCAATGAATAAAAAAGGAATCAAAGGGACAGAAAGAGATCTCAGTGGACCTCTGAAATAATTCTGGGAGTAGTAATGGAAGGTCAACTGAAAAACTAATTGAAACAGCTAACAACTTTAGCAAAGTTTTGGGATATAAAACAAACCCATGCAAATTTCAGCATTTCTTTATGTTATCAACAAAAAGCCTAACAGGAAGAGATAGAGAAATTCAATTTAAAATCATGATAGACAGTAGAAAATATTGGAGTGTCTGCTTGCAGAGACACACACAAGAATTGAATGAACACAATTATGAAACACACAAATAAAGACAGATCTAAATAACTGGAGAAATATTAATAGCTCATAGGTAGACTCAGCCAATGTAATAAAAATGACACCACCTACATTAATTTACTTATTCCATGACATACCAATCAAACTAGTACATAGTTACTTTATATAGATATTTGATTGAAAAATCATGACAGAATTCATCTAGGGGAGCAAAAAGTCAAGAATATTAAGGGAATCAAGCAGGAGGACAAAAGGGAAGTAAGAAAGTCAAGTAATACTAGATCTCAAACTGTCCTACAAAGCTATATTCATCAAAACTATTTGGTACTGGGTAAGAAAGAAAGAAGAACAAGTTAGATAGACAATATGCAGAAGTAGATGAGCACATTAACCTAATGTTGGATAAACCCAAAGAGCCCAGCTATGAGGGGAAAGATTCACTATTTGACAAAAACTGTTAAGAAAACTGGAAAGTATTCTAGGAGAAACTAGGTATAGAACCACTTCTCACATTGTATACAAGATAAGCAAAAAATGGATATTTGATTTAGATATGAAAGATCATGTGGGCAAAAAGTTCATGACCAAATCAGATGTATTTCACAGGAAATAAAATGGATAATTTTGATTATATAAAAATAAGGGTTTTTGCTCAAACAAAACCAATGTAGCCAAAATTAGAAGAAAAACAGAAAAGTTGGGATGGGGGGAAAATTTTTCCGGCAAGTTTCTCTGATAGAGCTGTCACTTCTCGAATATATAGTGAATTGGGTGAAATTTATAAGAATAAGTGCCACCATTAAATTGACAAATGGTCAAAGGAGATGATTTGGCATTTTTCAAAGGAAGAAACCTTAGGTATCAATAGCCATGTGGGGGAAAAATTGCTCTAAATCACCAGTAATTAGAGAAATGCAAATTGAAGCAAGTCTTAGGTTCTACCTAGTAGCCATAAGATTGGCTAAGAAGACAAGAAAAGAAAATAACATTTTGGAGGGAATATGGGGAAAAGGTACTCATCAGTTGGGGACTTAAAATACATGAATGTCATGAAATGCTACTGTGCTGCAAGAAATGATGAATGGGGTGGTTTCAGATGGGAAGACTCAACACAGTGACCAATGACAGTTTCAAAAGGCTCATGATAAAAAAGGGTTCATTCACTTCTTGTGTGTGTCTCATGGAGGGCTCACCTCCAGAGAGAGAATTAATGGACTTTGGATGCAAATTGAACCGTTTTGTTTTTTTTTCTTGGAACCTGGTTAATGTAGAAATTTGTTTTACATGTTTATACGTATTTATAATAGGTTCTATTTTTCTTGGCTTCTCAATGGGTGGGGAGGGAGAGGGAATATGGACATAAAATAAAATTGAATAAAAATGTTTTTTATTTCTACAATATAGAATGAAAATGAGATAACAACATTTACTGTTGTTCAAGTAAAAAAAAACTAACAAACAGGAATTGCAAACAAAGTCAAAATGAAAATCCATAATGTCAAGAGAAATTAAATGATGAAATGATGAAAATTAGATTAAGCTTAAGGGAACCATAGATAATGAATCAATGTCAAATGCTAAGCATAAATACACAAAATGGAATAGCAGCTGTGAAGTCATAAAGAAAAAGCTGGGGCAGGTAGGTGGAACAATGGATAGAGCACCTGCCCTGGAGTCAGGAAGACCTGAGTTCAAATCCGGACTCAGACATGTGATACTTACTAGCTGTGTGATCCTAGGCAAATCACTTAACCCCGATTGCCTCACCAAAAAAAAAGAAAAGAAAGAAAAAGCTGACTGAATTTCAAAAACCACAATTTTAAACATACTTATAGGTCCCTCCAAAGTTGGACAAATCTAACAAAGGGAAACAAAAAGAAATATATTAAACTAAATAAAAATTGTAGAATTTGGATCTGACTTACAGTGTCTTTAAAAGGGAATATTAAAGAATATAACTATTTCTCAGTAGACAGTGTGCAAGGTGAAACTATAAATAAATAATAAAGCAGAAATACTAAACAGTCAGACCAAAGTGTAATAAAATTTTTAATTAACAAAGGGAACTCAAGCGAAAAGATCTCGACCTGGATGGACAATTACTGACATACTGAGCAGTGAATGGGTCAAAAACAAATTATAGAAACAATAAATATGTGAATGGTAATTATAGTTATGACATGCCTTACCAAAGTTTTTGTAATGCAGCTGACATAGGCTTCAGAGGGAAAATTATATTTCTGAAAATTTACATTAACAAAATTTTTAAAAGAGAAATTAAGAAATTAACTTCTATACAAAATAGTCATACTTTTTCAGGGCTAAAAGACCGAAAATCAAGTTGATGTCCATTGATTAATTAATTTCTAAATAGTTGTATATTATAATAAAGGAATTATTACCACAAGGTAGGGAATGATGAATATGATTTACAAAAGAATGAGAAATAAGCAAAAGCAGAGGAATTATATATATATATATGTGTGTGTGTCATATATATAATTCATAACATTGCAAATTGAAAAAAAACAGTTACAGTGAAACTGAACACTATGATTAAAGTAACCAAACTTGAAAGAAAGAAACCATAAGTAGACTTTTCTCCCTCTTTACAGAGCTGGGAAACTATAGATTTGGAACATTACACTTAACTTTCAGACAATTGATATGGCAATTAGTTTTGCAAAGCTTTTTTCTCTTTTATTTTTTGTTACAAGGGGTAGTTCTCTGGATAGAGCAAGAGTGAGTAATATACTTGGAAGTCAATGTAATGTAAAAACTAAAAAGATGAATAAAAATTTCTAAATCATATTGATAATTTATTAGGAAGGCCTTTTGAAAGATACTTATGATTTATCTATTTTAAAGCAAATAAAGACTTTAGTTTATAAATTCAAATCTTATGTGGGCATGGTTCATGGTGCCCACATATATAATAGTAACATAATATAATAGTTATAATAGTAACATCAAAGATCACTGATCACAGATCACCATAACAGATATTATAATAATGATAAAGTTTGAAACATTGTGAGAATTATCAAAATGTGACACAGAGACATGATGTGTGCCCATGCTATTGGAAGAATGGCACCGATAGACTTACTCAACAGTGTTGCCACAAACCTTCAATCTGTAAAAAATGCAATATCTGTGAAGCATGATAAAACAAAGTATGCTTGTGAAATGATCACAATGGTAGGCTAGTGTGGTGTGAGCTTAGACAAGACTTGTTGGTATATTGACTTATTCTGTTATTTCTTCCATTAATTCTGTTCTTCCATATGTCCGTCACCATTTAGCATAGTGCTATGTACATAGTAGACATTACAATATTTGCTAAATGAAATGAACAGATTAAAGAAAGAGCTTGTTTGCCTTATGAACAGCATTCTTCCCCTCCCTGTCCCACACCAAAACCAAAAACCACATTGATCAGTTTAATCTTCCTAAAGGGCTGGTATCTGGATTGTTTTCTACTAAGTGGCTAGGTAGTGACTGACCGCAGCATCATCTCGTGCAGGGCTAACTTGGGACTGGCCTAGCTATTCAGTCATAAATTGCTTTACTCTAGAACACACCTTGGGAATTAGCCAGAGAGAGAGTGGTCAGGATTTGGAGATAAACTCCTTTTGGTTCATTTTTGTGATATAACTTCAATAACATTAATTCCTGGTATCTGTCAAATAGTCAGCTAGCATTTATTGAGCCATACTGTGTGCCATATACTATTTTAAGCACTAGGAATCCAAAGAGAGGCAAGGGTGGTGGGACACTATGTGAACAACTGTGTGCGTACATGGTAGTGTCATTTTAATTCTTAATAACTGTATAATAAAAATAATTGTACAGGAAATGTGTTCGCTACATCATATATATGTGATTAAAGAGAGACTTGCTAGGGTCACACAACTAAAATGTGTTGGAGAAGGGGCATGAACCCAGATCTTCCTGACTCTGAAACTAGCTCTGTATCTGCTTCATAGTGCTGCTTGCCTCTCAGTCTCAGTTCTAGATAAATTAAAGTAATGGAGATGTAGCTTAAATGCATCTTTTATTTTTCTGTTTTGAAACAGGTATTTGGTGTTGGTGTTCCAAACCCATATAGATTGCGCCCATTTATTGGGGCCAGAGTTCCTGTAAATAGCAGTTTTTCACCTATAATCAATATACACAATCCTCACAGTGAACCTTTACAGGTGAGTGCGTCTTGATAACTTATGTGATCTTGCTGAAGATCACGTAAAAGAAATCACTTGAAAACTCAGTTACTGAAGGATTAAAGAAATTACCCCAAAACTCAGTTACTTCTAGGTTGGAGGGTAGGGGTAGAGTATTTTAAAGACTGCATTTATTTGTATTTAAAACTATTATTTTTAAGCTTATTTGGATTTGCTGTCTTCTCTTCCCAGATGTTTCATTATAAATGTATTAAAAAAAGAGAGAATGCTTTTATAGATCTTTCTTTGGCCTAAATTTACTTCTTTAACAACTCTAAAATTGCTTGGGTCTGCAGCATAAAATACTTTAAATAGTTTGACAGTGGTCCTATTTTCCACCATACAAGATTTGTTCCTTTCTAGGCTAATGCCTTAAGTTGTTTCTGTCCCAATATAAATGTAAGCAAATCATCTCTGGTAATTGAGTCAGATGACCACATGAAAAGTTGAACCGTAAGACTCTTCAGGACTAAGATACTGTGATTCTGTGGGTATGTTGTTGGTAAATAAGTTATAATTCCAATTTCTATGATCTTTCACTGGTGCTACTTCGAAGTAAAAGATTAGCTAATGGGAAAATGTGTACTACATTTCCCTTCAGTTGTTGCTAGAGCAGAACTGTATCCAGCAGTTACCACTGTCTGCAGCCATTTCCCTTACCTAAATGTAACTAACCCCTTTCCCCAGTTCCAGGCATGTGAAACACACCAACTCTACAGCCCTTAACTTTTACACTGTTGTGGCTCATTATCATCCAAACTTTTAGCCTTCCATTTTATGTACTCTTTGAGCATGAGAGTTACTGGTACTTCCTACTGATACTTCAGAAAGTCTTCAACTAAAGCAGAGGACCTTTTTCTCTCTCCTCTGGTCTACTGATTACTAAGATACTGTGATATATAGCATACCAGTGACCCTCAGAATAAGTTCCAAGGACCCAATATGGATGCAAAGCTGTTTTATTAAAGTCTAGAGATTTAATTCTGGGTGACTTGGGAAACCTTCAGTTTAATCTGGTGGAGCCATGACTCATAGCAGCCAACACATGGTTGCTTATATAATAAATGTTATCTGGCCCACCCATTTTTGGCAGGCTGCAAAAAAGTATAGGAGCTAAAATATTGTTTCTCCACACAGAACCCCATTCTAGAGGTAGTACTAAGCAGCAAAATGGTCAGAAGGGAAGTAAGGCAAATACAAGATACTTGAATATTCTGTGTATAAGATATACAGTCCATGAATGATGAAGAATAACCTAGAATAAATAGGAATTGCTTTCCATGTTATCAGCCATGGGAGCTTTTCCTAACTTGCCCAACATCGATAGGGAATATTCTGAAAGAGGATGCGACAGTGACTAGCCCATAGTAGGCGCTTAAGAAGTTTAATTCCTTTATTTAAATAAACATCACTTGTCAAACAAAAGAAAAGTACTGTTGTAGCCAACATCTTTCACAATACATAAATGAAGCAAGGAAGATATAATAAACCTTTTTTTTCTCTTGTCATTCCTAATGATAAATTGATGTCATTTTGCCTCGTTAGGTAATAGAATATCCTTCTTGTTCTATCTAGCTTCTGTAACAGATCCTCAAAGAAACTCCACCTACATACAACTGTTATTTTCCCCCTGGCTATTTTCGGAAAGGCCTGCAGTCAAAGGGAAAGATTTGTTGTTCCCTTTTGCCAAAGTATGCAGCATAAGCTGCTGTACACTGCAGTAGAGGAGTAGTATTACATACATCTGAACTCATGTTCTTTCCTCCTTCCTACCACTACCACTATGCCACTATTAGGAAAAATCAACAACAATGAAATATGTTTTTCTGACCACATATCTTGATTCCAGCTTTATAATAAAAAGGAATTAACTGCAGTACTCCCGTATGTATGTATATGTGTATGTATACAAATATACATGTGTTCATTTATATACATTTACTTATACATGTATATACGTATCTTATATGTGTGTATGTATGCATATATATATATAAACAGCATCACCTAACTTGCTTATACCCAGCTGCCCTTTTTTTCCCCCAAACTTTTTAGTTATCAAAATGTCATCTAAGGCAGGGTTATTTTCTTAAAATTCTAATATGCTTGGCCTTTTTATTTGCCTTGGTACTGTTTACTTGGTGTACAAGTTATACTAATACTTTATGCAAGAGTTAAGTTTAATCTAGAGGATTTGAAGTGAACTTTCCAAAAGAACATAGTAAAGGATATGAAGAAGGATGACTGGTGCCCTCATAAAATCAAAATTTCAAACATTCAACTGTAAGATATTTTCAACTTGATACATCAACATTATGCTTCGCTGTGTGGTCAGGTTTACATTCCTGTAAATTTAAGAAAATATAAAGCAAAAAAAATCATTCTTATTCTAAGGTAATTTAGGTAAACATAAATAGCAGAAATAAAAATCAGTAATATACTGTTGTTGCAGTTCCAGTATAGACTCTTCTATAAACTTGCTCAGATCATTTATGTTTCTATTTTGCCTTTATCTCCCTTCATATTCTTTTTTTTATTTAATTTTTCCCAAAAAATTAAACACCAAAAAAGACCATTTCCTTATATAGTCACTTCTGCTATAATTTGATATACTCATTCCTAAAAATCATTACACTAGGTCAAATAACACAATATAAACCACAAGGCTTATGGGCAAAATGGGGCGAGGGACACAGCATTTAGGAACTTCATTAATGACCAAAAAAAAGATAGGAACCTAATAAAAATGGTAACATAGTCTTATATGTGTTAAATGAATGAAAAATACATAAACACTACAATTAATGGTGACAGTGTCCTTGGCCTCAGGCTGCTGCTTAGCCTGCACCCCAGTTCCTACAGAATCTGGGCTGTCAAAGTCTAGTGACTTGGGGCTTGGTACGTCAACTGACACTTTGGACCTCTGGGGCCTTGGTAGAAGGTGGGGGCCTATGGGAAGGTCAGATCAGCCTGCTACTGCCTACAGCTCCTACTGTTCCAGAAGATACACAATAAATATGGCACTTTAACTGGAATAAGACCTGAAGTTTGCTTGTGGAAGTGGGCATCAGAGGAGTTACAACTTGTAAGCATTTGTTAGGAGGTAATACTGTTTTCTGTCCTCTCTCATTTTATCTCAAACAAAATTGCATATAATCAAACATAAAATTTGAATTTTCTCAGACTGTTCCCTAATATATCAATCAGGTTGGAACAAATTTGTCTTTTCAAAACAATTGATAGCAGATCTGACTGTATACAGCATAACACCAAAAGAAGATTACATAGAAACTGTGAATCTCCATTTCATATTCTTGCTTTAAAAAAAAAAAGTATTTAACAATTCCATGTGTTGTTTTCAAAAGTATCCTCTTTGTCTGTGCTTCCTTTTAATTTTCTTTTTGTTCCCTTCTATCCATTTTTCTTGGCATTATTATTGCTAACTTCACCGAACTGCTCTCCCAATTAAAACCTAGAGAAGGGGAAGGGGTGGGGGAATCCCTTATAATAAATAAGTATAGTCAAGCAAATAGAATCCACATAATGGTGTTGTCCAAAAATGTTTGCCTCTTTCTATACCTTGAGACCATCAACCTGCTGTCAGGATATAGGTAGCATGCTTCATCACCTGTCTTCTGGAGACATGATTGGTCATTGAATTGATCAGAGTTCTTAAGTCTTTCAAAGTTATTTGGATTAAAATGTTGTTGTGTGTACCCCATTATGAGAAAGAGCAAGTTCCACTACCTTATGCCTCTTTTTCTATAGTTATATTCCCTTTACCTTCCCTTTTCTTTCCTCTCTTAAAACTCTAAGAACTGAACCAATCTATTAGTCTACCTACTAGGACCTCTGTTTTCTTAATTTAACTTTTTCATACCCTTTGAAGGAATTAGAATTATGGGGGGAGGGCATTTGTTGTTTGGGGTCTTTTTTTTTCCTATCATCATATAACTCCTTTAAATTGACCAAATAAATTTACCTTTTTAGGTTTTGAATCTCGTGTTTGCATTTCTGAGGTCCTCTGTTCCAATCTTTTCATCAGAAATACTTGAATATACTGTATTGAATCAAAAGCCTACTCTTTTCCCTGCAGGATTATACTTAACTTTTCAGAATTAGCTATTATTAGTTGTACATTTTTATGTTTTACATTTTGAAATATTGTATTTCAAGATCTCTCAATTTTAGTAGAAGGGTCATGTCTTATGGAATCCTAACTGTGGTTCATTGTTGTTTGAACTGCTTCTTTCTGTATGTTTCCAGCATTATTTATTTGATATGTAACTCTGGGTTTGGGATATAACCGTTCTGGGACTTTTCCTTTGGGGCTTTCCTTTAGGAAGTGATTAGTGGATACTTTCTATCTTTATTTTACCCTGTAGTTCTAATGGGTCTTGGCAGTTTTCATTTATGATTTCTTGAAATATAATGTCCAAGCCTTTTTTTTTTTAAATCATGGTTTTCATGGGGTTCAGTGATTCTTAAATTATGTAACCCTGACCTGTTTTCCAGGTATTTGATTTTGATATCACATATCTTATTTTTTTTAGTCTTTTCATTTTGTTTCTAATATTTCTTGTTCTCATGCAGTCACTGGTTTCTGTCTGATCTTCTCTTTTGTTTTCAGAGTCTGTTACATTAGTCAGGTTTACTACCTTCACTTCTAAGCTGTTTATTCTCCTTCCAGTCCTTTCCTCCAGAGCTTATATGTCTCTTGCTTCATTTCTTTTAGTTGTTGATGTAACCTTAGTGGAAAAAATCCATTTTTTATCCATTGAATCACTGCCTGCAGTTGTTTCAGAGTTATATACTACATATTTGGGGTATTTCTATTCAGCTGCTACTTATTTGGGAGTATTTCTAGAGCAGGCCTGCACAACATTCAGCTCTTGGGTTGAGAAAGTATTTTGGGCAGCCCTTGAAAAATCTAGAGGATGTAAAACAGGACTGCACAACATATCGCCTGATGGCAGCTTTGGTGGGCCACAAGTGGCCTGTGGGCAGTATGTTGTGCAGGCCTGTTCTAGAGCTACAAAAAAAAATTTTTTATGCTGGTTGATACTTCCTTTTATTTACTCATCTCTCCAGCTTTAGCTAGAAAATTAGGGCTTTGTTCTGGGATCACTTTTAACTGGGGCCTCACTCCAATACAGCATTTTATTCCTCCCTAATTGATTCCATATCTCTCCCTACTGAAGCTATTCTAAAACTTCTCTTTCCTTTTCAAATTTTCCACATATCCGGAGGGCTTTGTCTCTTTCTTTACTAAGAAAATTGAGGCCATTCACCTAAAGCTCCCACTTTTTCCATTGTCTTCATCACAGACCTCCTTGACTTTATTATCCCTTTTCTCCTCCTCAAGTCTTACAGAGAGATAACCCTTCTCATTGCCAAGGCCAGTCCCTCTCCGTGTTCAGTTGATTCCATTCTATGTTTCTGTGAAGACGCCACCATCCTATTAGTCTCCTGCGTCTGTATCACCCTCAGTTCTTTACTCTTCACCCCACAGATCCAGTCAGTTATGCGATGGTGCTGCTGCTTCTTCCACAACATCTCTGGCATCTAACCTCCTTTTTCCACTCAAATAGCTATGAGCTTACTTCAGACCCTCACCACCTTGACCCTAGATTATTGCAACAGCCTGCTAAATGATCTTTATAACTCAAGTTTCTCAACTCTAGTCCATCCTGCACACTGCTGACTAAGTAATTTTCCTTCAGATCAGAATTGACCATGTGTCTCCCTGACTTATCCAACTTTGGGGCTTTCTATTGTGCACAATAAGACATAAATCATTCTGTTTAGACTTTATCAATTATACTTCAATGGATTAGCCAACAAGAGCCTGGGGACATTTGAATTTTATACTATCTATAAAGTCATTAATTTGTATATTGCTGTTCTAATTGTGAGATTTTTGTCCAACAACCAACAAATTGATACATTACTAGAGGAACCAAACTAAAATGAATATTTGTTATTATCAATCACTATTAATGATATTGGAATACACAAGAAATTTCAGTTAAGTGGAAAGACTGGTCACACATTCTTCTGGGAAAAATGAATAAACTAGTTAGTGAAGTTGGTTTCGTTGTTCCCCCAAAGGAAGCAATAAATTTTATCTCTTGAGACTCTTAGTCATTTCATTTACAGCACTTATTATAAGAATAATCAAAAAGGATACCATGAAAATAATCGATATTTATATACCAGTTTCTGTGGCAAAGAATAAAATACATAAATTCTATATACAGTTTCACTTAGGCAGCTATTTGGCACAGTGGATAGAGCACTAGTTCTGGAATAAGGAAGACCTGAGTTCAAATGTGGTCTCGGTACTTACCAGCTGTGTGGTCCTATGCAAATCACTTAACGTCTGTCTGCCTCAGTATCCTCAACTGTAAAATGGAGATAATAATAGCACCCATCTCAAGCTGTTATGAGGATTAAATAAGGTAAAAATGCTTAGCACTGTTGTGGTAGATGCTCAATAAATTCTTATTTCCTCCTTTCTCTTCCCTCCAATTCCCAAAAGTCTCTGTATCATGTCAGTTTGTAGCCTGACGTTCAGTGACTTAAGTGAAGGTAGGTTCAGGGAGCATAGTGCATTGTGTTGTGACTTTTTTTCATGGGTTGGCATTAAGAAATAACAGTTTTAATATTCGTGTATTACTTAGAAGCTTCATACTTATATATCATGAGTACTTTTTTCAACAAAAGTCGAAAGGTATTAGATATGATGAACACCAAATAATAACAGAAAAATTGAAATTCACTGTATCTTAAAAGACTGATTACTAGTGTCAGAATCATTTCATAATTATACCTGTGCATAGGCAATTCACCAACTAATTAGAAATAAGCTAAAAATTAACAGAATCACAGAATTTCAGAATTGGAAGGGAACTCAGTAACCATCTAGTCCAATCCATAGACAAAAAGGACCCACTCTGTAACATACCTGACAGGTATTCTTCTGACTTCTGTTTGAAGACCTACATATACATGAAGAAAGCTATCTTGTCCCCACTGCCTCTTTTCTCCAAGCTAAACATGCCCAGTTCTGTTGACTGATCCTTGTATATCATGGATTGTAGAGGCCATTTACTCTGCTGACACTCTACAGCTTATCTCCTGTGATGCCCAGAATGAGACACAGTATTCTATTTGAAGTCTGACAAGGGGCAGAGTAGAGTGGGACTTAGTGTTAGCTCCCTATTCCTGGAAGTTATGGCTCTCTTAGCTAGTATTACATTATCTTGTTTTGGCTGCCACAACACACTACTAAACTTATATTTGTCTTACAGTCCACTTAAACCAAGAGATCTTTTTCAGAAAGCTGCTGTCTGTCCATGTTCCTCTTCCATATTCTATTTTCAAATATGATTTTTGTATCTAAGTGCTAAACTTTATTTTTATCCCTATTGAATTTCTTCTTAATTAGATTATGTCCAATGCTGTAGCCTATCAAGATCTTTTTGGAGCCTGTCATCTCTAGTGTGTTTTGTGTCCTCAGTTTTGGGTCATTTGCACATTTGATGCACACACTGTCTATGCTTTTATTCAATTCATTAGTAAAAATGTTAAGCTGCACTGGACTGAGCACAGATCCCTGAGGTACTCCACTGGAGATTTCTTGCCACATTGACATTGAACCATTAACAACTTTCTTTTAGTCCAAGCATCCAATGAGTTATAGATTCTTCTGATTACATTATCATCTAATCCATATCTCTCCAACTATTCCACAAGAATATTATGAGATACTTTATCCAAAACTGTGCTTTTAAAGTCTAGAAAAACCACAATGTTAACATTCCCCCCATTTAGGAACTTAGTGGTCTTGTCAGAAAAGGAGATTAGGTTAATCTTAATCTCCCTCTTGATAAAGCTGTGTTGGCTTTTTGGACAGTGCTTCCTTTTCTAGATGTTCATCAATTCTTTAATGAGCAATCCTAAATTTTTCTAGGAATCAGAGTCAAGATCACTGGCTATAGTTTATAGGCTATATATTTGAAAGCAGGGACATTTTCTCCAGTCTTCTGGTATTTCTCCCATTCTCATGATTTTTCACATATCACGGATGGTAGGTTAACAATCATATCCCTCAGTTCTTTTAGGACCCAAGGATGTAGTTGATCTTATCCAGGTGTTGTCAGAGCTGGATATTTTCTCACTTTCTCATCTTTCTCAAGTATCAACTCCCTGGTTATCATTTTTATTTTGTCATTTCTAGTGAAAAGGTCATTTCTTGCAGAGAAAATAGAAACCATTAAAATTGAGCAGCTCTCCTTTTTCCCTGTTATACTCAGATGCAATCATCCCAACCAACCAAAGCAAGGATACCGTCTCATCTTTGATCTTCCTTATCTCTTCTCACCAGCATCAGTTCATTCTTAACACTTTTTTATTGGATCATGCTCTTATAGTCATCTTCTATAATCTGCTATAAGATGCTTCCATCTTCTTTACATGTAGTTTTTAAATCCTAAGTTGGTTGGTGAGTTCCCCATACATTCACATTGGTATTTTCAGACAAATCTCATAGTTCATTTTCTTTAGAATTTCACCCTTGTACATTTTTCATTCTTTCTGAGCTCACTTCCTTTGTAATATTTTACTCTGTGGAATTCTGGCTTTCCTCTGAACCATGTGAAATCTGCTTTCCTAATAATCTAGGACACCCATCACATTCTTAAGGAGAGAGTAGTCCATTCTCCATGAGGTTCCTCTCACTCCCATCAAAGCAACAAGTTCTTCCTCCCTATTAGTGAGAGGAATATTGGTTCCTCTGCTGTTTGGAAGGATGAAGTTATCACCAAGGCAAGTCAAAAAGTTGTCAAATGTTCCACTTTTGGAAGAGAGAGAGCACTACAACAGATGTCTGGATAATTGAAGTTACTCATCACTACTTTGTCACTTCACCAAATGGGGGGAATAGATGAGAAAAAGACATTGCTTGTAATTACAGCAACAGCTGCAAACTCCTATTGACTCAGAAGATGGAAAATGAATTGAAGTAAAGATCCTGACCATTTCTTAGAGTAAGTTTAACATGTTTTAAATGATCACCATAATGATAAGAGCAAATAGGCCCAGAAATCACTTCAGTCAGCAAACATTTAATTTCCTTGCTAACCAAAGAAACATGGTAGCATAGTTTAACATAAATCTCATTTGCAAAATTCTACCCAGTAAGACAACATGATTGCAAACAATACTGCTTCACAAAACACAGAAAAGGAGAACTGAGAAGAAAACAAGCCTTCAGAAAGCTTGGCATGAGACCAAGTCAAGCTAAATTATCTTGAGAACATTTATAGATGACACTGAAAGGGCAACAAATGGAAACCAAAAGAAAACCAAATTACTAGCATCCAAAAAATGAGAAGGTAAATTCATACCCAATGAAGATGAAATAAAGGTAACTATTAGGAACTATTTTGCCCTGCTATATACCAATAATATTGATGATTAAATGAGATGAATGAATCTTTTCAAAAATATTAATTACCCAAATTAGCAGAACAGGAAATAGAATACTTAAATAGTCCTATCATAGAAAATGAAATTGAGCAAGCCATCAATGAACTCTGTAAAAAAAAAAAAAAAAAAGCCCCAGGATCAGATGGATTTATGAGGGAATTCTACCAAACATTTAAAGAATAATTAATTTCAATACTGTATAAACTTGTTAAAAATAGCTAAAGGAGAAGTCCTACTAAATTCCTTCTGTGACACAAATATGGTCTTTATACCTAAATCAGGGAGAGTCAAAACAGAAAAAGAGGACTACAGACCAATTTCCTTAATGAATATCAGTACAAAAACAAAAATTCTGGCAAGGAGATTGCAGCAATGTATTACAAAAATCATACGCTATGACAAGGCTGGATTTTTATCAGAAATGCAGGATTGGTTTGATTTTTTTTAAAAAAACTAAGTATAATTGACCATATTAATGCAACAAAAGCAAGAAAAATCCGATGATTATTTTAATAGATGCAGAAAAAAGCTGACATCAAATATAACACCCATTCCTTAAAAAAAAAAACCACAACACTAGAAAGCACAGGAATAGTACGAACTTTCCTTAAAATGATAAGCTGTATCTGTATAAAACCAAAAGCAATCATTTTCTGTAATGAGGGTACACTAAAAACCTTTCTGATAAGATTAGATGTGAAGCATGGATGGTCATTATTACCATCAGCATTCAATATTTTATTGGATATGCTAGCTATAACAATAAGACAAGAAAAAGAAATTGACAGAATAAGCAGAGATATTGAGGAAAGAAATCCATCAGTCTTAGCAGATGATATGATTTACCTAGAGAATTCTAAAGAGTCAGCTGAAAAACTAGTCAAAACAATCGACTTTGTTGGTAAGGTTGTTTGCCGAAAGTTTCAGGATATGAAATAAACTCACACAAATGTCATTGTTTGTATATGTTACCAGTAGAACCTAGCATGAAGAGATAGAGAAATTCCATTTAAAATCAACATAGACAGTAGAAAATATTTGAGAGTCTGCTTGCCAAGATACACTCAAGAAGTGAATGAACACAATTATAAAGCAATTCATGCACAAAAAGACAAATCTCAATAATTTGAGAAATATTATTTGCTCATAGGTTGGCTTAGCCAATATAATAAAAATGTGAATACCACCTAAATTAATATACTTATTCAGTGACATACCAATCAGACCAACAAAGAATTCTTTTATTGAGCTAGGAGAAAATAAAATTTATCTGCAGCAATAAATGGTCAAGAATATCAAAGAAATTAATGAAGAAGGAAGAAGGACAAGCATAATTGCATACTACATTAGAAAACTATAATTGTCAAAACAATTTGGTATGGGGTAAGATAGAGTGATGGATCAATAAAACAAATTAGATAAACTATATACAGAAGCAAATGAGAACAGTAACCTCATCTTTGATAAACTCAAAGAGCCCAGCAATTGAGACAGAACTCATTATTTGACCAAAACTGTTGGGAAAACCAGAAAATATTCTGGCAGAAACTAAGCATAAATGAACTTTCATACCATATATCAAGACAAGTTCAAAATAGGTAAATAATTTAGACTTAAAGGGTGATTAGTGGAGATATGGAAGAAATTACATGTCAGATCAATGGGTAGGTGAAAAGTTAATGCCACATGAGATAGGTTCATAGGAG
The DNA here is from genome assembly GCF_900497805.2 of Vombatus ursinus. NCBI lineage: Eukaryota > Metazoa > Chordata > Mammalia > Diprotodontia > Vombatidae > Vombatus > Vombatus ursinus. The sequence goes on from NW_020951369.1 coordinate 4,738,032, forward strand.
CTAAATAGATAATTTTGATTACCAAAAATTAAAAAGATTTGCACAAACAAAACCAGTGCAGCTAAAATTAGAAGAAAAGCAGGAGGAGGGGCACCTTTGTAGCATTTTTCTCTTATCAGAGGTCTTGTTCCTAAAATATATTGGGAACTGAGTCAAATTTATTAACTGGTCAAAGATATGAATTGGCATTTTTCAAAGGAAGAAATCCAAGCTATTAATAGCCATATGAAAAACAATGCCTAAATCATTAATAATTAGAGAAACACAAATTAATACAACTCTGAGGTACTATCTCATACCCATCAGACTGTCTAAGATAACAAAAAAGGAAAATGATTAATGCTGAAAGGGACATGGGTAAAAAGGAACTCTAATGCAATGTTGGTGAATTGTAAACAAATCTAACTATTCTGGAAACTAATTTAGAACTCTGCCCAAAAAGCTGCTAAACTATACATGTCTTTTCATCCAATGATACCACTACTAGATCAATAGCCCAAAGAGATTGAAGAAAGAGGAAAAGGACTCCTATGTATAAAAATATTCAAAGCAGAGGTTGTCTGTGTGTCTCTGGAATTGGATACTGAAGAAGTGCCTATCAGTTGGGTTATGGCTGAACAAGTTGTGGTTGTATGAATGTGATGGGATACCTTGTGCTGTAAAAATGATGAAGGGTATGGTTTCAGAAAAACCTGGGAAGATTTGTATGAAATGACACAGAGTGAAGTGAGCAGAACCAGAAGAACAATTTATTCAATAATACCTATCTTATAAAATAATCAGCTTCGAAAGACTTAGTAACTTAAAGACTTAGTAACAATACAATGACCAATCACAATTCCAACAACCCCTGACATACCATTCTATCCATGTACATATAAAAAAACTGATGGACTCAGAATACTGATTGAAGCATAATTTTGTTTCTTTCCCTCTTTTTCTGGAACATGGCTGATGAGGAAATTTGTTTTGCGGGACTATACATATTTGTAATGGGTTCTTTTTTTCTTGCTTTCTGAATGGGTAGGAGAGGGGAAGAGAGGAAGAAAAGAACTTGGAACTGAAAATAAAATGAAACATGACAAAAAAAATAAAGTTATAACCAGGAAAAAGTACTTTTGACCCACTAAAGCATTTCATTTCTTATTGATTTTTACATACTTAACATCCTATGAATACCGAAGTTATCTGCAAATAAATCTTGTTCATTCTGATTCTGATAATATTGGGATACGTGTTCCTAGGCTTATTTTAAATTATGATACTTTGAGTATCAAGAATACAGTGCTTTTTACATAGTTGTGATAGTTTTAACTTAATAAATATCTGTATCTTTTACTGAATTTTTATCTGATCTCAGGATAATTAGTATATCAGACTTATTTTTCTTTTCTCACAAATCTCTTCTACTGAAGGTGAATATAAATGGGAATTTCATTTGTTCTTCTCATAGGTTGTAGAAATGTATTCAAGTGGTGGTGATCTCCACCTAGAGCTTCCAACAGGTCAGCAAGGGGGTACTAGAAAATTATGGGTAAGTAACAATGAACTTTACTCCCAGGTGTAATCTGATTAAACTGGTTTGTTTGTTTGTTTGTTTGTTTGTTTGTTTGTTTGTTTTCTCCTCTTATTAAATGTGAGAGAGATCTAGAAAGTCAGTTAAGGACTAATGATACCTAACTAAAAATGTATGGCTGATTTTCCTTTGGGATCACAGAGTTGAAAGGTACCTCAGAGGTCTTCAGACCCCTGATTCAGAACCTCCAGGGACAGAACTTTATTTGTAGATGCTGCTGAGGGTTCTAATCAGCTTGAATGAAGAACCAGAAACCCCAATTTAAACATAAATACACAGAGAAGGGATACTATATATACTGGCCAGGTACAGGTACAGACCTCTGAACTATAACAGAATGGTATATGCTGGAGAAATGCTGGTAGCCTCAGCTTGCCTCAATAAAGTGCTGAAGGACTTTATTATATCTTACCTCCTAAAAATTGTTGTTGAAAGTAATATTCCTTGAAAAAAGTAGGCTAAATGCAGTGTTAATTTTATCATATGAAGAGAGGGCCATGGACTGGTGGGAAGTTTCTGTCTCTTTCTGTGCTACTGTTTCTGCCATTGTGTCTTGTCTCTGTCTTCTCCTTTCCTCCTTCCTTCCCTCCCTCCCCCTTCTCTCTACTCTCTACTCTTCTCTACTCTGTCCCCCCATTCCCTTCCCTCCTTCCTTGTGCTCTTTCTCTCTCAATTCTATTCTTCATCCCCCACACCCAGGATGCTGTTCATATACTATTATAATGTTTCAAGCCTCTATTGTACTAAAAGCTCCAAATCTGAATTTAAATGCTAACATACTAAGGAACAATTGATTTTATAGATGTGTTATTACCTTATGATTTTTGTGATTATTTTGCCACTAATTATATACTTTAGGGCCATTTAGTTTCTTTGCCTGGATGACTTTATAATGATATTAAATATTATCAGTTACCAGTGCTTTTTAGGACTTTGCTATTTTATGTTTACATTAGCATGTATTTGTTGTATTAGGAAATCCCACCCTATGAAACAAAAGGAGTGATGAGAGCCAGTTTTTCATCTAGAGAAGCAGACAATCACACAGCCTTCATTAGAATAAAAACTAATGCTTCAGACAGCACAGAATTTATCATTCTTCCTGTTGAAGTTGAAGTTACCACAGGTTTGTAGAAAACTGTAGTAATTTCTGGTTTTAAATATATGTTGCTTTTACAAAATAAATACAATCATTATCTTTCTTTTCCCCAAGCTCCTGGAATTTATTCCTCAACTGAAATGTTAGATTTTGGTACACTGCGGACACAAGGTAAAGCATGTTTTTTCACGGGTACTATTCAGTATAGTCCTGTACAATGCAAAGTGACTACAGCAGTGAATTTTTAATGTTACTACATTTTAATGAACCATGCAGCAGAATCTTACTTTCTTAACTTCTGAGGGACTCAAAACAATTGATAGTGGGAGTTTTTGGGGGGGAGAGGGGCAGAAGGGGCTGAGGTCCTGGATTTTTTATTAACAAGATATTTTAATTGCCATAGCACTTCTGTCTTAGGTACAGTTATTATTAACTTTGCTAAGTGGAAAAAAAAAATAAGGCCACGAAGCAGTCTAAGCAAAGCTATATGTATTTCTTAACTGAGGGAAAAAAATAGTCTTTTTTTCTTAATTCAGTGTCTGTTTTGATAGCCATATCTAAAGAGTAATTTAAAAGAAAAAAAATTATTTTAACTTCTAGATTTAAAGAATGTTCAGATCTACAAAGTATTCCTTTGTTGTACATATTGACCAGTATTGTCCCTCTTACATTATGTGTTATAATTTAGTTGTTGATTTTTTGGTTAGATCTATTGCTACTGTTTATCCACAGTTATTAACCTTCAGTATTGTACTGTACTAAAGAGTTGACAGTAATCCCTAATCTCACTGACAAGAACATTTGTAGAAGATCATGCCTTTTTGTATAAAAGATGATTTTGGAAGAGCTGACTATTTAGAACTCATCTTTTAAATATAAATATGCTTTATTAGAACAGAATCCATTTGATGTTTCTTAATAAGATCCTTGTTATAATTATAACATATCTCAACCATGACTTTATCATATACTTGTTAAAATCAGTGTTTTTTCCCATTGTTTTTATAGATATGCCAAAAGTTTTAAACCTTCATTTACTAAATTCAGGAACAAAAGATGTACCAATAACAGTAAGTTTTAGTTTTCTTTTCAGTAGTGTACAATAACTTTAATAAAAAAAGTAATAGAATGAATCCATTGAGTATAAGCTCTTAGAAGACAATTACTATATCATATGTATATGTGTATATGTATGTATTTATGTATCTATGTATGTATTCCTATCACCTAGTGCAGTACCTTGCACATAGTAGGGCCTTAATGTTTGGTTGATTTTAACCTTTTCCTATCAGCAAGTTGATAACTTACCAACAGGCATTTTATAGAATTTCAAAGTTGTGAAGAACCTCAGAGGCCATGTAATTAAATCCATACCTGGAAAAGAACCAGTAGTAGTTGTTGTTGTAGTATAACAATAATAATAATAATAATAAACTTACATAGCCCTCTAAAGGTTAAAAAACACCCTACATCCATTATCTCATTTGACTCTTATAACAGCACTGAGAAGTAAATACTGTATGTACTGTATAGATAACCATAACTCTAATTATACCTAACTCGACAAATAGTCATACAGACTTTCAGATCTCCAGTGAAGAACATTACCACTTGAGACAGCCCATTCTGGTTTTGAATAAACTTAATTATTAGAAATTTTTCCCTTAAATCAAGCCTAAGTTTTTCTCTTTGCAGCTTCATCTCATCGTTCCTACATCTGCCCTCTGCAGACAAACAAAACAAGTTTTAATATCCCTTCCAACAACCCTTAAAATACTTGGGAGATGACTGTCATGGCTTCCTAAGTCTTCTTTTCTCAAGACCAAACATAACTCATTCTTTAAGCAATCCTTATATGTAATGATCTTGAAACCCTTCACCATCCTGTATGCTTTCCAACTTATCAATGCCCTTCTGAGTATTCGCATAACTGAACACAATACTCCATGTGTGGTCTTAGGCTAGAATTCTTAAACTATTATTATCTCCTTATTGGTTGGAGCTGTGTGTCTCTTAATGGAACATAAGGTTACAGTAGATGTCTTAGCTGCCATATCACACTGGTGGCTAATATTCATTTTAGCCCACTCTAATAGCCAGAACTTTTTCAGACTTATCTGCCCATACCTACCTAATATTGTATTTGCAAAACTGATTTTTTTAATCTAAAAATTACTCTACATATTTTTCTCTGTTGAATTTTATCTTATTAAATTGAGCCCCATGATCTGCCTGTGAAGATCTTTTTGCATCTTTACTGTCTTCTTATCCAGTGTGTTAGCTATCCTTCCCTATTATGTGTCATCTGCAAATATGATAAGCATGCTATCTTTGTGTCTGTTCAAGTCATTGATAAAAAATACCACATGATACAAGGCTAAGCATAAAATCCCCAAGAAACTCCAATGAACTCTGCCTTTCAGACTGACAGCAAGCCATATCGTGATTACCCTTTGTATGCAACATTCAGCCTGTTCAGGATCTTAACTATACTTTTGTCTTATATATGACTCTTTCTGTCTGCCACCAGAATAGCATCAGATATTATTAATAGCATCAGAGATATTATTAATTGTTTTGATAAAATCTAGATAAACTATATCCATTGCTTTCACCTAATTTAGTAATATAGTAACCCTATCAAGAGAGGAAATAAAGTTTGTCTGGCATAGCTTATTCTTGATAAAGTCATGCTGGCTCTTTGTCATCCCTCCTTTATTAAAGTGTTCACTCTCCACATATAAACTGTAGAATTTTGCAAGGAATCCAATAAAAGCTCATTGGCCTGACTCAAATTTTCTTCCCTTTTTTGAAAATCAGGACATGTGTCTTTCTCTAATCTTAAGGTATTTCTACCATGCTCTGTAGTCTTTTTAAAAGTCTATTATTTTTACTTTTTTCAAATACCAAGTATGTTTTTAACTAAATTCTCCTTCCACTATTTCTTCTTCTAATGAGTAAATTTTTTTTTTAAAACCATGCAAGACAGTTCTTTAATACATAAGTACAGATTATGGCAAACAAACTTCCTACATATTAGCCATGTCTGAAAAAGTATGTCTTTTTCTAAATTTCAAGTTCATCACTTCTCTGTCAGTAGGGGAGTGGCTTGCTTCATCTTCATTCTTTTGGATTTCTGGTTTATAATTGTGTCGATTGTAGTTCTCAAGTCTTTCAAAGTTGTTTTTCTCTATAATGTTGGCATTGTATATGTTGTTCTCATAGTTCTGCTAACTTTACATCAATTCATAAAGCTCAATTTCTTTATTTCATCATTTCTTGTTGCACAGTAATATTCCATTACATTCAAATAGCACAATTTTTTTTAGCCTTCCCCCAGTTAGAGGACATGCCCTTAATTTCTAATTTTTGGATACCACGAAAAGATCTGCTATTAATATTTTTGTCCAGATCATTTTCTTTTTTCTTCATTTCCCTTGAGGTGTAAACCTAGCAGTGGCATAGCTAAGTGAAAGGATTTGTCCACTTTGGTAACTTTCTGGGTCTGATTCCAAATTGCTTTCCAGATTGGCTGTACTGATTCACAACTTTACCAGCAGTGTCCTAATGGACCTATTTTCCCACAGTCCCATCTAACATTTGACTTTAAATTCTTTTGTCATCTTTGCCAGTCAAATAGGTGTGAATAGAACCTAAAAGTTGCTTCCATTTACATTTCTCTGATTATTACTGATTTAAAGGCAGCTAAAATGCACAATGGATTGACCTCTGGACCTGAAATTAGAAAGACCCGAGCTCAGATATGGCCTCAAATACTTAGTAGCTGTGTGACCTTGGGCAAACTACTTAAGTAATGTTTGCCTCAATTTCCTCAGTTGCAAAATGGACATAATAATAGCTTCTACCTTCCAGCATTGTTGTGAGGATTAAATGACATAATATTTGTGTAAGTGCTCAGCACAGTGCCTGGCACATAGTAAGTCCAATATAAACATTAGCTATTATTGAAGCACTTTATATGATTGCCAATCACTTTGAAAACTTCCTATTCCTATCATTTGACCATTTTTCTTTTGGGGAATGACTATTAGTTTTATTTATTTGAATCAGTTCTTTGTATAGCTTGGAAATGATACCTTTATCAGAGAAACTTATTGCAAAGAATTTTTTCCCAGTTACCTTTCTAATTTTTGCTATTAGATTTGTTTGTGCAAAAGCTTTTGAATTTTATGTAATCAAAATTGTCCATTTATCCTCTGTGATACCATCATTTGTTTAATCATGAACTTTTCCTGAAAATATCTATAGGTCTGAGAGGTAATTTCTTCCTTGCTCTTTGCAGTTGTTTATGATATGACCTTTTATATCCGTGTGCATATGTGTGTGTGTATAAATACACATATATATACATATAATTATCCTTTTGGAGTTATCTTGCTATATAATATGAGGTGTTGATCTAAACCCAATATCTGGCAGACCACTGACCAGTTTTACCAGTAGTTTTTGTCATATAGTGAGTCCTTCCCCCAGTAACTGGTCAGGGGGTAGGAGGTAGCTGAATTTTTCTAACACTGTGCTGACTGTGCACCTTACCTATTCCACTAATCAACTTCTTGACTTCTTAACTAGTACCAAGTCATCTTAATAATTACTGTTTTCTAGCATACTTTGAGATCTAGGACTGACAAATTCTCTTTTTCCCCACTTTTTTTCGTTATTATACTTGAGATTCTTGACCTTTCTCCTTTTTGTGAGTTTTGTTATTTTTTCTGGTTCTACAAAATATTCTTTTGGGAGTTGCACATAACACTGAATAAGTAAATTAATTTAGGGAGTATTTTTATTTTTATTATACTGACTGTCTACCTATGAGCAAATAATGTTTCCCCAATTATTTAAGTGTATCTTTATTTCTTTAAAGAGTCTTTTATAGTTAGATTAATACAGTCCCTGAGTGAATCTTGGTAGATACTCCCAAATATTTTATACCTTGTACAGTTGTTTTGAAAAGAATTTCTTTCTTGCTTATCTTGCTGGGTTTTGTTGGTTATATATATTGAGTGTCCCAAAAATTCAAAATTCAAAATAAATACAGAAGCTATGCCATATTTGGGAATGTATCTACCAGGATTCACTCAGGGATTATATGAATCTAACTATAAAACACTTTGCCGAAAAAATGATAGAATTAAATTGAAGAAAAATTGAATTGCTCATCAGAAAATCAAACCAGTATAATTTTTTTTTTTTACTGGTGAGGCAGTTGGGGTTAAATGACTTGCCCAGAGTCGTGCAGCTAGTGAATGTTATGTGTCTGAAGCCAGATTTGAACTCAGGTCCTCTTGACTCCAGGCTGGTACTCTATCTGCTGTGCCACCTAGTTGCCTCAAACCAGTATAATTATAACTTAAAACTGCACCAAGATTTTTGGAACACTCTGTATAAGAATGCTAATGACTTATATGGATTTATCTTCTATCTGACAATAGATCAACAATCACAGTCTTCCATTATGGGAAGATGTAGTTCATCTGAGCCAACTGATTTGAACTTAGTAAGGGCAACTGGGTCTTACTCATGACTTTATGTATCCTGGCTATCAAATCTCTATTAGCCATATTTGTTATGACCTTTCCAGTCTAAAAGTCATTATCCCTGAAAAGAAAAACAAAAGTAAAATAAGAATTGTGAAGTCCTTGTCTTTTATCATATATATACATATATCCTATTCCATATTTTCATCACATCCATGCCTACCATAGATCCTATTTAATCAATTGTCCTAATTAACATTTAATATCCCTTCTTTGATCTTTCTCTTTTCCCCACTATAGCTACACCTCTCCTTTTTTTAATCTTTAATTTGGGTTTTGTATGTGTGTTAAGTTTTGGGGTATTTTGTTTTGTGGTGGTTGTTTTGTTTTTGTTGGGTGTGGTGTTTCGGGGAGGGGGGGGGTGTTATTTTTTATTGTTGTTTTTGTTGCCTTCAGCTCATTGTGAGCTTTATCACTCCAGAAAGGATTTTTAGAGGACTGGACTGCACTTTTGTAGTCACCCTCTATTCCCTTCATCATCTGGACATGACATCCAAGTAGGTTAGTGAGTTCCCTATATATCCACCTTTTTCCTACTTACTGAAGTTGTTCCTTTTTGTCTATTCAGAATTTCACTCTTGAGAGCTTCCCATCTGTCCTAGGCTGATTTTCCTAATATATAATAATTATTCCTAATAATTATTATCTTTATTTTTCTGTAGTACTTTAAGGTTTGGAAAATTCTTTGTGTATGTTGTCATTTGAACCTCACAAACAACCCTGTGAGGTAGGTGCTAACATTATCATCATCATCATTATTATTATTATTACTACTACTATCCCCATTTTACAAATGAGGAAACTGGGACTGAGGTAGGTTAAGTGACTTTTGCTCAGTTACATTAATTGTCTGAGCCAGGACCTATCCTTTATCAGAATCCTTTAAAAGTTGCTCATCTAAAATTTGAGATTTGTGTCACTCTTTCCTTCTTTCCTTTCCTCTCACAAACTGTCTAATTCAGAGGTTCCCAAACTTATTTGACCTACTGCCCCCTTTTTAAAAAAATTTACTCAGCACCCCCCTGAAAATCTACTTTCTTTAGCCCGTTAGTGGTTTGTTTTTCTTAATTTGCATCATTCTTTAAAATATATTTTTAAATGAAACATCTTATATTTAATAATTTATTGCAAATTTGGTAGTTTTTTCCTGGGTTGAAATTCTGATGGACGCAATATCTCGTCTAGTGTTGTATGGTAAAGAAGTCATTACAAGCACATACAGTTGCACACTAGACTTGCCAACAATGTGCGACACCCTCACCTGCCAAAACTTGCTAGTTAAGACCTGTCAGAAGACTTGATCGCTGATTGGTTATAACTTGCATTTTGTGTGTTTATTTGGAAAATACTGTTATCACTATGAGTTAAACTCTGTTACACAACAGGTGAAACATGTATGAACAGTTTGTCAAAATTTCTTCTCTTCTTTCCTTATACTTCCACTGCCCCCTTATTTTTATTTAGTGCCCCCCAATTGCACCTGAGGCTACTACTGCTCCCCTGGATTGTTCAGCGCCCCCTAGGGGGTGGTATCGTCCAGTTTGGGAACCTATGAATTCTAATTGGACTCTCTCTCTGACCCCTGAGGATGATAGAGTTCTGAGAGGAGACATGCATCATCTCCCATATAAGAATAAAAATACTTTAACTTTGTTTAGTCCCATAGGATTACTTGCCCATGTTTACCTCTTTGTGCTTCTCTTGACTACTTTGCTTACATTTATACAGTATACTTTTCTACTTAGCTTTGATCTTTTCATGAGGAAATGTGATTTTTCATTAAAGGTCCATTTTTTTCCCCTGTAGGTCTATGCTCAGTTTTTCTGGGTATTATTTTTGGCTATGAGCCTTTACCTTCTGGAATATCATATTCCAAGCTTTTTGCGTGGTACATACTAAGTCATGTTTGATCCTGACTGTAGCTCTTCATTACTTGAATTCTTTTTTTGTGGCCTGCTTATGGTATGTTTTTGATATGGAAGCACTGGATTTTGGCTTTTTTATTGCTAGGAGTTTTCATTTTCCTTTTTTTTGTTTTTGTTTTTCTTTTCAGGAGATGACCAGTGGATTCTTTCTATTTCCATTTCGTCCTCTGGTTCTAAGAGATCTTGGCAGTTTTCTTCTGTGATTGTCTTGAAATATGTCTGCACTTTTTTTTCCTTTGGGTCATAGCCTTCAAGTAGTCTAATGATTCTTAAATTTTTTCTCCTTAATCTTTTTTCCAGGTCATTTGTTTTACCTTATATTTTCTTATATTTTTTCAATATTTTGAGTTTGTTTTATCTTGTCTCCTAGAGTCATTGACTTCTATTTAGTTTATTCTAATTTGGGGGGACTTTGTTGCTTAGGCAAGGTTTTGTACGTCTTATGCCATGCTATTAATTCCCTTTCCAGTTCTTTCTGCCATAGCTAACTTCTTTTTCAGCTTTTTCCTCTAGTGCTCTTATTTCATTTGTAAAACAGTTATTATCTCTTTTGTAAACTTATTAGAAGTTCTTTCAGGAATTCTGGTTGGATTTGTGCTCATGCTTTGTTTTTCTTTGAGCCTTTGCTCGTAGATGTTTTAGTCATTCTTTTCTTCTGGGTTTCTATCTTTAACATCTCTGTCACCATAATAACTTACGGTGGTGGGATTCATTATTTTTTGTTCATTCTACCAGCTTCTTTCCTAGGCAGATTCTGTTGCTGCTTTCTTGGGGTATTGCGTACAGTATTATTCAAGGATCTCAGGGACAGTTCAGGATGGGGACCAGCGAGTTTTCAGAGCAAAGTCTGATCACTGTCCCTCTTGAGTCTGAACTCTGCAAGTTCTTGATCTGCGTTTGCATCTGACTAGCAGTAGGCTGTGGCTGGACTTCACCACTATCATTAATCAGTTGGAAAGCTGTATTGGTTCAGAGTGGCAGAACTGTAGGTTTCCATTGGATCTGGGATTGCTGCCCTGGTTTTTCCTTTACAAATTTTGGACCATTAGAAACTGGAACTGAGATCCTGGGTCCAAGCCACCCCACTGTTAATTTGCTTCTCTCTCAGTACACTGCCTAGGGCCTGCTACTGCCCCTTACTCCAGAACACTGCCCCAAGCATAGATTTCATACTCATTTTGCCCTGGATCTCTGACCCACAGCTGGGTAGTAGCAACACAGCTGCCAGTTGGCAAATATTTCCATCAAGATGCCCAAGTATGGGTCTGGGACCTCCTCTTGCCCTGGTGTGCAGCCTTTCTCTATAGTAGAGGGTTCTATACATGCCATGCTCCTACACAGACTCCTTCCCTGTTGTTTATGGACCTTACTCCCTATCTTCTATACAGACTTGGGCTGGAAGCATGACTCACTGTGAGGAGTGATCAGGATTTGGTCTGGTACATTTCCTATGTCTGTCTGGAGGGGTTTGTGGGCAAGCTGGCTGCTGCTTCTTGCTACTCTGTCTTCTTGGCCACTCCTCTCAAAGCTATGGAAGAATTTTTAAAGTAATTCATAGATTTTCAGTCTATGAACAGATTATAACTAGGAGACTTACCTATCACCTAGACCAAACCAATGTTCAGAGAAGTGGAATTATTGGCTAAAGGTTGCAGAGTTGTAATTCAAACCCAGTTCTCTGACTTCTTGTCCAGGATTTTTTCCGCTGTATAAAATTTTGAGTGATGAAGTGGATCAAACATGGTGATGCCTATGCTTCATAATAATTATTATTTTCAGTTTATTGCATTTAAAAGAAAGAGCCCAATCACATTATTCCTATTAATTATTTTTTATTAAGAATGGATTAAGCATTGGTTTGGAAAATACCTGTATGATAATTTTGTAATCTGTTATTCAGGTCATCAGTTGGCCTTTAAATTCATTAATGATTTCTACTCTCCCATCTGTCATGCCTTTTTGGAAAAAAAAATTTTAATTTCATTTTAGATGTTTAAATGATAATTAATTTGAAGTGTTTTTTTTTTAAACTATACCATTTGAGCTATTCTTTACAATTTTTTTCCTGCTCCAGTTTACCAGTCTTTACAGCAAAACTTACAAAAACAACCTAACCCATTAGTCCAAAAGAATGCTAATTAATTTTGGTTTCTGTTTGCAGAGTATTCGACCCACACCACAAAATGAAGCTATAACTGTAAACTTTAAGCCAATCACATTAAAAGCTTCAGAAAGTAAATACACCAAAGTTGCAAGTATTAGTTTCGATGGTAAGTATTCAGCTTTTTTCCACAAAAATATTTTCTTGATTAACCAGGGTAAAAAAATTTGAAACAAAAAAACTAGATATGTTGATGCTGCTGTTGGTGACACAACTATTATTTTCCTGAATAAGTTTGTAGGGACCGTCCTAAGTCATTATGAATATTTCTTGAGAATCATCTATGAGTACAACAGAAACAGAAGAATCATTTAACCCTTTAGGCACTCTTTGATAGTTCTGTAGTCAAGGCTAACAATTTGTTTTAAGTAGTAAGGAGGTTGACTGAAAGATCATAAATAAGGTCATGTCATAAAACAATGAGTATTTCATGGGAAAATGACTCTGAAAAAAGTCTAATATGTGACCTACTGCAGTGAGATCATCTCAGAAGTATTTCTAAATGAAAGCAGAGGAAAAACAACAAATGGATGGAAAATGGAATCAGTTTTTCAGTGTTTTTTCCCCCCATGGTCTCTTCTCATCATTCATATCCTTGGAACTATCACATTAGGATTCTGAACTCCTCATTACCTGACATATGATACAAGGAAGGGATACTGGAACTTAAGATATGAAACTGGAAAATGTGACTGATCAGACCAAGTAAATAGACACATAAGAAATCTATGTGATTTTTGAAAAGCATTTTTTTTCAAGTTATCTCAGAAATGTAAAGATAGCACATGACTCAAAGATCATGGAACCAAGAAGTAATCAAAAGGACATCAGCAATTACCAGACCATGTTCTTTTTTTTTTTTTTTTAATGTAACTGTTTTTACTTGAAATTTAACATTAAATTTCAGTACAGACAACTAACCTTGTTTAGTCACTATTTACATGTAAATTAAATAGCTTCAACACATAAGGCATATACCATTTTCTCAATCTCTCCTTTTAAGTCTCCACCTATATTTTTATCTCTACAAAATTTTTGAAAGAATGATATCTACAGATAAATAGGATTCTTGATGAAAATATAAGAAGAGAACAAGCAGCTTTCATAATCTCATTTCTGTAGCAGAGCACAGTTTCACAGGCACACAACTGACTGAAAAAAAAAATCTAGAGAATGTAAGATCTGGCTATGTTTACTTGTTGATTATACCAAACCCCAACCCCTGCCCCCCAAAAAAATCACTTGACCCAGTAGAGCAAGTCTTCCAACAAAGTGACTCCTATACACTTAAGACTATATAAGATTCCATGTTAGATGTAACCATGCAAATAACTATTCAGTGATCTTTTGATTATTAATATCAAGTGAGGTAGAGACTGGCAAACATCTTTGGTGAGCAGCATCATATAGAGCATACACTTGAAAGAGGGATTCTCTTTTTCCATGACATTGTTCTGGTTACATCAAGCCCCAAGACCCTATAAGGTCTTCTCAATGAGATCTGTGGCCATTCATAAGAACTCAGGTTGATTGATCTATAGAGGAAATTGCAATAAATGAAAATTGTCTATTTACCAGATTAACATTCAGTCAGTCTGTTAATCAGCATTTATGAAGCACCTGCTACATATTAGGTACTGTGCTAAGTGCTGGGGATACAAATAAAAGCAAAAGACAGTGTCCTATTCTCAAGGAGGCTTTCACCTCTGCAACATCTCCTAATTGCCACTTCTCTCCTCTGACAACGCCATCACCATAGTCCATGCCCTCATTCATTACCTTGGGCCTAGATTAGCACAGTAACCCGCTGATGGGTCTGCTTGCCTCAAGTCTCTCCCCACTCTAAACATCCTCCACTCAGCCACTACAGTGATTTTGACTAAAGTACAGGTCTGATCACGTCACCCCTCTACTCAGTAGACTCCAGTGGCACCCTGTTGCCTCCAGGATCAGGTAGAGAATGCTCTGTTTGACATTCAAAACCCTTCATAACCTTATCCTTCTTCTACTTTTCTAGTCTTCTTTGATCTTGAGATTTTAGCTAGGATTTGAAGAAAGCCAGGAGTACGAGATGAGGAGGGAGAGTATTGCAGGCAGGGGACAGCCAGAGATAGAGGGTCGTGTTTGGGGAATAGCAAGGAGGCCAGTTAGATCAAAGAGAATGTGGAGAGTATGTAAGAAGACTGGAAAGGTTGGGGGTGTCAGGTTTTGAAGAGCCTTGAATGCTAAATAGAGCATGTCATATTTGATCCTGGGGGTGATAGGAAGGCATTGTATACTGATGGAATTAATTTGTTCAAAGTTCAATGGTTCCAGATCTGGAGGGAAAGAGGAGGATAAGAAGGTAGTTATCTAGGCATTGGAAGAAATGGCTCCAGTAGGGAGGAAAGTGAAACTGCATGGCTTGGGCTTCCCTGAAAACATGGTCTAGGAGTGGCAGGGACCTAGCTAGAGGTGGGGTCTCAAGGCAGAAATTCCAGAGATTACCAGATGGGTGGCCTTGTTTTTCCAGAAGCTATTGTATGAGTCTGTTGTTTGTAAGGAGCTCTGGATTTCACCATAGAAACAATGTTATAGTAGTTGGGTTTCCAAACCAGCCCACCAAGGCTCATTTAACCAAAAAACATACCTGAAGTAATCTTTACTGATGGAACTATGACATCTAGCCCCTTTCCCCCCTCCTCCCCTTGGGACAATGTTTCAGTGTGAACATGGATCCATAATTCTAGCTTGGGTTGCCAAGAAGATATATCCTCCACACCTTAAATGGAAATGGGAAATCCCCCACCTTCCACTCTTCTCCCTTGTACAGCAGGAGGGATCAAGTACACCCCTAGTAGATAGTGGTGCCTGAACCAGGGTTTTTAGCAGGGTAAGGAATGGGGAAGGGCCTTTTACCCATGTAACCCCCAGAGACATCTCCTTGTCTCCAGTTGGGCTGCATTATTCCCTTTCTTCAGTCCCCAAGGATTGGCTTACCTTACTTAGTTCCTCTTTTTATGGCCTAGCATGACTAGCCAGGATTTCTGACCTCTACAATGTACTCTCTAAACTTCTCACTCTCTGTCTCTTAAAGCAAGTAAATCCTTGTGAAGTTTTCCAAAGGGTTGGGCATTAGGTTTGGTTTGGTTTGGTTTTTCCTATTAAAAAATATAGAAAACTATCTGAAGTGTTCCTGTTTTTTCTATTAAAAAATATAAGGAAGTGGTTAAAGTGTTCTTTGTCTCTCCACTACCACCCTGTGTTCCTCACAAACTAGCTATTTTTCCATGTAGACTATAGGGAAATTTTTCCATAATTACTATAATTGGGTCTTTGTACATAGAAGTGAAATATACTTCAATGGAAAAAGAGAAACTTCATATCTTGGGCATTTAATCAAAGCTGGGAGTTGGGTGGGGAATATGCCCAAAACAATCCAGGTTCTAGGTGTGAAACCCCGAGCTATTCCTAAAATAAAAAAACTAAGTTGTGACTTCACTTGGCATGCTTCACATTGTTAACATCAGTATCAGTAGGAAAGTTCTTTAATTTGTCAGAGGCAGAGAGGTAGTTGGTGATGATGTAGGGGAGTCTTATCCATGAAATATTTTCAGACTTTCCTTTGGTAATTAGGATTATTATGGTGCTTTTTAGTGATCAGCGACCCTTGTGCATTCTTGTAATAATGAGTGTTTCACTGGCTTCTGCTGTATTTATGGAATCTGTGTTGATAAAGTCAAATGCTAACTCATTTCCAATTTAATCCATAACTTGTTCTTTTGCGTTAATCAACACTGAATTGGAATTTCTTGGAGGAATTATGAAAAAGTACTAAATGTGCAGAGAATGTGCTTTCATTAATTGATATAATTTTTAAATAATATTTTTATTACTTTGGGGTCAAATTGCTTTTTTCTTGCCAGAATCCGTCCTTGAAATTTAGAAAAATCAATGGAATAATGTTTTGTTGTAACAAATTTCCATCATATAAATAATTTTATGGAAATTCATCCAGTCTGGATAGTAATACTGTGTTCATTTATGAATTATAGATTTTTTTCTATTTTTTGTGATCAGTGATAATTAGTCTAATAATCAGTAAACATTTATTGAGTGCCTACGATGTACTAACCACTAAGAATACAAAAAGGCAAAAGACAGTCCCAGACCTCAAGGAGCTTACAGTATAATGGAAGAGACAACTTGCAAACAAATATTTACAAAGCAAGCTATAGACAAGCTATAGACAGAATAAGGAATAATTAACAAAGAGAAGACACTGAAATTAAAAGGGGTTGAGGAAAGCTTCCTGTGTAGAAGGTAGGATTTTAGTTGGTACTTTAAGGAAGCTGGGGAGGTCAGTGGTTGGAGTAGAGAGGGGGACTGTTACAGGTATGGGGAACAGCTCAAGAAAATGCCCATAGCCGAGAGATGGAGTGTCTTGTTTGTGGAACAGGCAGGAAGCCAGTGTCACCTGGAAGAGTACATGTAGGGAAGTAAGGTGTTAGAAGAGTGGAAAGGTAGCAGGGCACTAGATTATGAAGGGCTTTGAATGCCAAACAGAGCATTTTTTACTTGATCTGGAGGCAGGAGGGAGTCCTGAAGTTTATTAAGTATGAGAGTCACATGATCAGACCTACACTTTAGGAAAATAACTTTAGTGGTAGAATAGAGGATGATTTAGAGAGGAGGAAGACTTGAGTCAGGCAGATCCACCAGCAGGCTATTGCAGTAATTTGGGTCCAAGGTAATGACCGCGCCAGAGTAGTGGCAGTGTCAGAGGAGAGAAAGGGACGTATTGGAGAGGTGTTGCAAAGGTAAAATCAACAAGTCTTAGCAACAGACTGGATTGGTGGGGAGGCTGAGAGATAATGAGGAGGCCAGGATGACTCCTAGGTTGTAAAAGCCTTGGGGACTAGGAGGATGGTCTTGCCCTCTATCAAACCAAGACAAATTAATGGACCAAATAATGAAAAATCTAATGGCATATAGTAATTAAAAAACAAACAGTAAAGAATGTTTATGCAAGGCAATTTTTTTTCATCAAATTCTAAACTCCATGAAAAGGAGTATCCTAAATTAATATATTTTCTTTGGTGACAAAATTTCATTTGTGGCAAAGCACCTTACAAAATACGTTTGCAGATGTGGTAATCATATTTTATAATGGAAAGTTTTCTGAAATGTATTACAAAAGGTGAAGATAAAACAACATTTTGTAGTTTAGTTGCAAGTAAATGTCTAATGGTTTGTTCTAAAGAATATTAAGTATGGTCTTCTCAAATGGTTTTCTTTTAATTGCACAATAAATTGCCCTAATAGTAATTTAATGAAATTTAGAGCTGCTCCCAGATCTGAAGTTGTTATAAACACCATCCAATAGAGAAAGATTTGCCTGCCCTACACTCAAACTTTTAGTTAGTATTAGATAAAATACAAACCAAAGACTCATAACTCTTATTATGCTACTAGACACGTTGACCATGCTACCTTCATTTGTATTTATAGATAATCCCTGCCGTACATGAAATGTTGTCTTGATAAAAGACATCCATCAGGCAATTGAGAAATATAGAGTAAACTTCACTTAGCCGCTGTGGCCATTTGTTGATTACCTACCTGCTTTATTTTGAATTGAAGCAAAACAGTATTTTCTTCCTCTTATGTGAAAAAACAGAAGTCATAGTTCTAGATTATATTAAACTGACAGTAAAGAAAGCATCTGTTTTGTGTACTGAGCTTTTTTCTGTAGATTTTCAACATTCAAGATGTGAGTTTTAAAATACCTTAAGCTTTTTTGTGTAAATTTGTTGGTGTGGTTTTCCTTTGTAAGCAGTGGCATTATTATAGACATTTTTATGCTTCATTTCAGCATCAAAAGCAAAAAGAACATCTCAGTTTTCTGGAAAAATAACTGTTAAAGCAAAAGAGAAGAGTTATTCTAAACTTGAAATTCCATATCAGGCAGATGTTTTAGATGGGTAAGTCTTGCATTAAATTCATCTTACTTCATTTTGCAATCAAACAGCTGTTTCTCCTCTCATTCCCTTATGAAAATAGTATGATTGCACTCGATTTACACCCAATTACCTAAACTTATTCCGAGGCCTGCCTGTTTCTTTTCATCAACAACAATCATTTATTTTCATAAAGGAAAAATATGAATGATTTTATATATGTATACATAAAATAATAAGCATTTCTTGAGATCTGATTTTAAAATATATCTTAATGATTTAGTGACATAATAAGAACCAAAAATACAAAATTCCATAATGTTTAGACAGTTTGAATTTCTTTTCTGTCATTCCTTTTAACATTTGGACAGTCATTGTTTTATATAAATCTTTGGTTACCAATTATGATTCCAGAGGACTGATGATAAAGCATGCTACTCATTTTGTTACAGAAGGTGATTAGACTCAGAATGAATCATTTATTTATTGGAGGTAGTACAGGAATTTAATTTGTTTGACTATGCATATTTATTTGAAATATTCTTCCTCTTGTGGCAGAGGATGGAAAATTTATTTTTATTAGTTAAAAAACAATTTAATTTTAAAAAGTTTGATAAACCGAAGCTAAGCCAAAAGATATAAAGTTAAAGCTAAAGGTTTATATCCCTTTTTAAATCCTTAGTGTTTGAAAAGGGCAACTAGATTGATTATTTTCCCTTTTTGTTAATTGGAGGCAGAATAATAGTTTAATGGAAAACTTATAGCTAATTACATTGTAATAATTCTTTTGAGCAAAAAGTTCCTTTAAGTAATTGATAAATATAAATAAGTGTGTGTTAGAGAGATGATCTGTTACAAAAATTATATATTACTCTTAAGAATATAATTCTGAAAATTCAGAAACATAAAAATGCTTTAACTTGGGTTTAAAACTAACAAGTAAAAGGAAATTTGACTTTTCATTATTGTTATTTCTTTGGAAACAGTTACTTGGGATTTGATCATGCTGCCACATTATTTCACATCCGGGACAGTCCTGCTGACCCTGTAGAAAGACCAATTTATCTTACTAACACTTTCAGTTTTGCAATTCTCATTCATGATGTGATGTTGCCGGAAGAAGCCAAAACAATGTTTAAAGTAAGTCTGAGGGTTAGTCATTCTTAATTGGGGTGGGGGGTAAAAAACACAAAAGGAAGAAGAGAGAACAATATAAGAAAAGGATGACATGGAAAAAGGTAAAGAAAAGACACAGGGTAGCAGAAAGAGCAATAAGTGATGCTGATATATTAAAATTGTATTTCTCTCTCTGCATTACAGGTACAGAATTTCAGCAAACCAGTCTTAATACCTCCAAATGAATCAAGATATATTTTTACCCTATTTTTTATGCCTTCAACATCATCTATACATATAGATAACAATATTTTACTTATTACCAATGCTTCAAAATTTAATTTACCTGTACGGGTATACACAGGCTTTTTAGATGTAAGTATCTTATTTTTCTTAAATTCCATTCTCTTTTTTTTCTGAATGAATTTAAGATCTATCAGACAATTACTTTAGTTTTATTGACATTTCATCCTTTCACTGTTTTCCTTGGCTGGGCTTTTTTCTTCCCAAGTATAGTCATTTTACACAGTTAGGACCTTGTGCTTCTACAGTCACCCAGGTAGTAAATTCCTTTCTTCTGCTTTTCTGAATCATTCTGCTCTTCAACCCTAGAATTTTACAACTGGCAGGAATCTTAAAGATCATGTAGTCACCTCTTCATTTGATGTTTGAGGGAACTGAGCCTAGAGATTAAACAATAGTGATTCTCCCAAGACCACAGCAAATTAGAATCCAAGTGTCTTGATAGTGGAACCCTCAACAGTAATAAGAAAGTTAGGAGGAGGGGAAGGTTTTAGGATAAAGATAATGATATGTTTGTTGTACATGTTGAATTTAAGATGTTTAAAGTTATCCAGTTTGAGATGTCTAATAGGCAGGTAGAGACATGAGACTGCAGATTAGGAGAGAAGTTACGGACAAGTGGATTTGAGAATAACCTGAATAAAGATGATGTTTAACTCCATGGGAGATGAGATCACCAAGTGAAGGAGCATAGAGGAAGAAGAGAAGAGGGCTCAGGGCTCAGGGCTCAGGGCATAGCCTTAGAGGCCCCCACAAATAGACTCAACCTGGATTCAGAGCCAGCAAAAAAGATTGAGAAGGAATGGTCAGAAAGGAGGGAGAAGAACTAAGAAAACGGTGCCACAAAAACCTGGAGAGAAGAAAAGAGGTTGATCAGTAATGTGAAAGGCTTCAGAGAAGTCAAGAAGGATAAGGATTGAGACAAGGCCCATTAGATTTAGCAATTAAGAGATGATTGGAAATTTTGGATAGAGCAGTTTCAATTGAATGATAAGGCTACAGGCCAGATTGCAGAGAATTTTGAAGAAAATGAAAGGAAAGGTAGTGGAGTCTCTGATTGTAGCTGACCTCAAGAAGTTTATCCATAAAAAAGAGGGATGTGGGATAACAGCTAGCAGGGATGGATGAAGTGAGGGGTTTTGAGGCTAGAAGAGACATAGTTGTGTTAGTAGGCATCAGCAAAACTGTCAGAGACTGGGAAAAGATTAGTGAGAGAGGGGATCATAAGAGGGGCAAGTTTCTGGAGAAGACAAGGCAGAACACTAGGCGTTAGGGGTACAAATATAAAGGATGAAACATTCTACTCTCCAGGACTTACATTCTAACAGGGATTACAATAGATAGATAGGTGGATGGATGGATGGATGGATGGATGGTGTGTATGTGTTACAGTCTAACAAGGATTACAACATACGTGTGTATGTACAAATGGTTGAGTTCTTTTCAAGAATTTTCAAGGAAAGAGAAGGGTTGTAGGATAATCACTTGACAGGCTGGTAGAACCTAGTGAAGTTTTTGTTTTTGTTGGGGTCTTTTTGTTTTGTTTTCTTTTTAAAGATAAGAGAGACTTGGACATGTTTGAAGGCAAAAGAGAAGGAATCAATAGATAGGGAAAGATTGAAGATTAGAAAGGTGGCGGGAGATGTTTGAAGTGACAGTCTTCTGGAGAAACAATAAGCAAACTTGCAGAATATAAAATAAATATATCTAAATCATCAGTATTTCTATATAATATTTTTTAAAAAACTAATAGAAAGAAGTAGAAAGAGAAATTACAAAATATATAAAATACTTGAGAATCTACCTCTAAAGATACACAAAAGAACCATATAAATATAACTAGAGATAACTGTCTATAGAACTAAAGACTGATCTAAATAATTGGAAAAATATTAATTGCTCGTAAATAGGAAGAACCAGTATAATAAAAGTGACAATAATACCTAAATTAATTTACGTACTTAATGCCATACTAATCAGACTACCAAAAGATTACTTTGTAGAACTGGAAAAAATAATAATGAAATTCATAAAGAGTTTTAAAAGGTAAAGAATTTCAAAAGAAATAATGAGAAGAAATGCAAATGAAGGGAGCCTAGTAGTGCCAAGACTCAAACTATATTGCAAAGCAGTAATAATTTAAAACAATTTGGCACTAGTTAAAAGTAGATTAATTTGTGGAACAGATTAGATACACAACATACAAAAAGCAAATGTATCTAATACCTCAATATTCAGTAAACACAAAAATCTCAGCTATTATGATATGGACTCACTATTTGGCAGAAATTGCTGGAATTGGACATCAGTATGGAATAAATTAGATTTAGACTAACACCTCTCTCCTTATGCAAAGATAAATTCTAAATTGATACATGTCCTATATATAAGAGGTCACAGCATAAACAAATTAGAGAAGTATAGGAAAAAAGTACCTATTAGATGTATGAATAAGAAAAAAGTTCACAACTGAAGAAAGAATAGAAGATAAAATCACAGAAGATAAAAGGACTGATTTTGATTACAAAAAATTAAGATTTTTTTGCACAAATTTGATAAAGATTAAAAGGGGAGCAATTAACTAGGAAAAAAATCTCTGCAGCGAGTTTCTCTGAAAAGGTTTCATTTCCAGGACATGTAAAGGACTGATTGAAATTTGTAAGAACCATTTCCCAGGTGATAAATAGTGTAAGGACATGAACAGACAGTTCTCAAGGAAATAAGCCCAGGCTATCTATCTATAGCAATATGAAAAAATGCTCGAAATCACTACTATTTAGACAAATGCACATTAAAACAATTCTGAGATTCTATCTCATAGCCTTCAGAGTGGCAAATATGACAAAAATGAAAATGATAAGTGTTGAAAGGAGTGCTAATTAATTGATGGATTGACTATGGAAAAATAGGCATTCTTATACACTGCTGCTGGATCTGTGAATAGGACCAATAATTCTAGAAGACAATTTAGACTTATATACAAAAAGTTACTTTACGGTTTGTGCCCTTTGACCCATACTAGACTTATACCCAAAAGAGAAAAGAATGTTATATGTTCAAAAATATAGCAGCTTTTTTTGTGTGATGGCAAAAAACTGTAGCTATCATCTATATACACTTTAAGGTTTACAGAATACTTGACATATATTAACTCTCTTGATTCTCACAACAATCCTGCCAAGTAGCTGCTATTATCCCCATTTTGCAGATGAGGATCCTGAGTCATATGACTATCAAGTAGCCTGTCCAAGGTCACAGCTATTAAGTGTTTAAAGAGGATTCAAACTTAGGTCATAGGTGGTGATGAAATTTTTGTTCACAATTCACAAAGATTGGCCATTTAGGCATAGAAGTCTTCTGATTTGTGTTATGATTTATGTAAGGAGGAAAGAAGGCCCACATGCATAAAATCATAGGTCCTTGAAGTATTTAAGTACAAGATATGAGCTGTATAGAAGTGACTCTCAGGAAAAAGCAGTGAAAGGTAGAGGATAGAGCTGGTCTTTGAGTCTGAAAGTCCTGGGTTCATATTTTGCCCTTGGGGATACTACTACCTAACCTTAAGCGTGTCCCTTAAACTCACATTGCCTGAGGCAACTCTAATTACTAAAAGTTCTTGAGCAGGTGGGCAGCAAGGTGGATAGAGTGGATAGAGTGCCAGACCTGGAGTCAGGAAGACTCATCTTCCTGAGCTCAAATCTGACCTCAGACACTTACTAGCTGTGTGATCCTAGTCAAGTCCCTTAACCCTGTTTGCCTCACTTTCCTCATCTGTAAAATGAGCTGAAGAAGGAAATGGCAAGCCACTCCAATATCCTTGCCAAGAAAACTCCAAACGGGGATCTCAAAGAGTCGGAGACAACTGAACAACAACAGAAGCTGAGCATATTCAGATCTGCATTTGGAGAGGGAGTTTCCTATCTCTGTGGGATTTCCTTGTACCTATGAAGTCAGTTCCAAAAGCATTTATTAAGCTCTTATTACTAAGTGCTGCTGACTCTAAGGTATTGGGAGTACACATACAGCAGAAAGTGTCTGCCCTTAGGTACTTACATCTAATGAGGGGGAGATGGTTAGGGGTGGTAAAGAAAGACTGGGGCATAGCCTGGAGAGGAATGAAATGGTTGGTCTGAGCCTCCTCCTTAGGCTCTGGGAGAAACCAGCCAATCAAAGGGAGAGGTGGTACCCAGTGCGCTCATGATGTGAGAAGGGGTGGAGTGATTCCTCTGGCTTGGAAGACAAAGTCCCGTGGAGGTGATTCAGGGTTGCAGCCTGGAAAGGAATTAAGGAGGTGCCCAGCAATTGAGGAATGGCTGAAGAAGTTGTGGTTAACATGCATGTGATGGAATACAATTGTGCTGTAAGAAATGAAGAGACAAGATTCAGAGACATACGGAATGACTTAATTGAACTGATGTGGAGGGAAGTAATCAGAACCAGGAAAACTTTTATACTCGTAACATCAATATTATAAAAGTGAAAAGTTTTGAAGATTTTTATAAACTGATTAAGAATAAAATGAGCAGAACCAGGAGAACAATTTATACATAACAACAACACTGGGAAAACAAATAACTTTGAAAGCTGTAAGAACGAAGATCAATACAATGACCATTCATAATACACACACAGAGTGTATGTTTGTATAATTCATTAAAGGAGTTTGAGAAGATGGGAGGGAGTAGAGTCAAGTGCAAAGGTATAGGGTTTGGCTTTGGCAAAAAGAAGGGCCCCCTCATTACTGGAGATAGAAGACAGTGGGAAGATGATGTTAAGGGGTGTGGGGATGAGAAGATGAAGTTTAGTGTGAAAGGCCTCACTTTTCTTAGTAAAACAAGATGTGAAGTCCTCAGCTGAGAGGCAGAGAAAAAAGGGAAGTATGAGAGGAAAAGAGATTTGGAATAGCGTCGGGGGAGAGATAGAAAATCATTTCAGGAGGAATAAAAACATTGCCTTTCTTCAGTGAGGGTAGAGTAGAATTAGGTCACATAAATATGTAGTATACCTAGTTAGCCCAATTATGTAAAATAGCACCAACTGTGAAGTAGCATGTGGGAAGTGTGTGGGAGTAATCCAAGGCTGGGGTTGGGCAACTGAGGAGTATCACAGAGCAAGAGGGCAAGAAATTCATGGGGAGAGGAGCGTGTGGAGTTTAATTTGTTAACTATTGGGTTTAAATTGGGAAGGAGAGAAGTCAAGTCAGAGTAAGGGTAATGTCCTGAGAAAGTACAGAGGGACTGAGGGAGTTAGGCTTGCAATGAAGGTAAAAACAGGGTCAAGGAGAGGTGAGGAGAAGTTGAATGATAAGAGGTTCTGGTCAGAAGGTTATCAAGAATTTTTGATCAAAGAAGGGAATGGTTTGATCCAGGGCATGACAGTTCCTGTGTGTAGCTGAAGTTAAGTGTGATGCCGTAGGTCTTGGGATTTAAGGAGATTGGGGAATTCAGAGGTTTAAGATGTTTAAGGAAGCATCAACATGAATTTTGAAGTTGAGTGGTGTAAGATCAAGAATTGGAGAGTTGAGGGAAACTATGTGTCTGGTGCTAAACTCCTTGAGAAAAGGGAGAGATATCTATGGGGCCTAGGATGATGTGGGTAAGGTGAAAAGTGTTAATAGAGTAAACTTCAGAGGAGAAATTACTAAGTAATGGTGGTAAAAGGGGAGTCTGGAAGTCGCATTAGGAAGATGGAGGATTCCAAGACTCCTCACAGGATGAATGTGTCAAGAGTATAAAGGAAGGTACAACCAGTACTGGAGAGAATAGATGCATTGTCGTATGGGGCTTGCCAGATTTCAACAAGAACAAGTAAATGGAAGAAGTATAAGAGAAAAAAAATCAAAAATGGACAGAAGCTTATTCATTCTACCTATATTTTCACACACTGATGCTGCTATTTGCACATGCAAATAAGAAGATGGTTGACCAGCTAGGTTTGTAAGTTTCACCTTCTGACTTGTATAATTTTTCACCTTATGAAATTCTTCTGAATTATAACATCCACATAGGGGAAAAAAAGTATTTTACATAGCTTTATGATGCTGTTTATTTCTCTTGATTACATATCTGATAAACATAATTGTTACGTTCTGTGAATATTTGTGTTTTGGAACTTCAACAAATGCTTATTAAGCCTTAATGTCTTTTTCAATCCTTCTAGTACTTTGTGTTGTCCCCCAAAATGGAGGAACGCTTCATAGATTTTGGCATACTTAGTGCTACAGAAGCAAGTAATATGTTATTTGCAATCATAAATAGCAATCCAATTGAGGTAAGGAATCTTTTTTTTTTCCCCTTAAAGAAAAAGTTTAGATTTTCACAGTTTGGTAGTGAAATTGCTGCTTTTTATTTTTATTTTCTTTCAAGTTGGCTATTAAAAGTTGGCATGTTATAGGAGATGGTCTAACAATAGAACTTTTAACTACGGAGAAAGGCAACAGAACTACTGTTCTCTCAATCCTTCCAGAATTGGAAAACTCTCCTATACCAGATCAGTCATCAGTAAGTTCTCTTTTATTACCTCTTCTTTAATGTGAGGCTTTAAATTTCCCAGATAAGACTTTTGTACACACGTTGAACACTTTGGCTAATACTTACTTGGTGGTGCTGCTTTGAAACAAGTTATACAGGAAGCAAGGTTATATATTCTTTGTAACATGAAAAGTGGGATAGCGAAGGAGAAATTTGAACTGTCATTTAAATCTCTGTTGTTTTCAAAAGACAGATAGTTGGGCAAATAAATCCATTATCCCCTGAAAGGTGGTGAAAAGGGTTTCATTGATTCAGTAGTATTAGTATCTGATTAGCCAAGCTAGTTAGAGCATAGTGTTAATGTAGCTGATGTACTGAGAATTAGGTATTATATTATGAGCTCTATGACTGCTATAGTCCCTCCTCCACATTTGTCATTACCAATCCTTTCTGCTTCCCATTTTACAAATATAACAATACCACTTTGAAAAACAGAACTAATTAATCATATGCCTGGTGTGTGTGTGTGTGTGTGTGTGTGTGTGTGTGTGTGTGTGTATGTGTGTACATAAACACGTATACACATACACACTTTGTCTCATCCTGACAGTAGCACTTAGATGCTGGAAAGGTTAAGGAAGAGTGGAAGTTACCATTGTGAACAGTAGTGTCATCTCATCTTTTTTAAACTAAAATGGACTTAACAGTAAAAAAAAAAAAAAAGGAAAGTACAATTTAAATTATCTCCTATCCATTATCTGATATTGTGAGTGTTTGAAATCACACACACACATTAGCAAGACTCTGAGAGCAATGCTTTTGGAAGTTGTTGCCAAAGGTCTCTTATTAGGTAAAAGAATTATTGAGATTTTAGTGAATTTAAGCCAGTCATTTGACAAAATCAGAAATTGGAATTTTAAAATTTTACTGATTGTTAGAATTTTCATGTAAAACTAGCTTTTCTCTTTTGGGGCAGAGGGTTGAGAGGACTTTAAATATAATGGATGTACAGCCATTTACCTGTAATAGTCTATAGCCTCTGTCTGGAAGTTTATACCCCCTTAAAGTCCTGTTCGGTTTCTAGGCTGTGTACATAAGTACAAGTAAGCACCCCACAAAGGTCATTATTTTCAAGTATTAAATCAGTGTTCTACTCTGATATTTTAGAGTTCAAATTTAAGTGTCATTGTAGCATTCTTACTCACTTTAGTGAAGGAATCTGCTGAGACGGGCTGATTGTCATTTCTTTCATATACAGGTAATACTAACTTCTGGCTATTTTGCTGTATTCCGAGTCAAATTAATTGCAAAAGAACTTGAAGGAATTCATGATGGAGCCATACAGATAACAACAGATTATGAGGTAATGCTAAGTGTCAGAGGAATTTTTCTGAATTAGATTTTTATGAAATATTTTCCTCTTCTCTATTTTAACTATATTTCGCAATTCCCCAAGAAATTATGTCTTATTAAAAAGTTAGGATGAACTAGCATGTATTTACTCAAAAACCCAAACCTCTTAATTATGAAAGAAATTTTAGAAAAATTCCATGGTATATTATTTCTGTGTTTGAAAAGGAATAATATATAGCATCTTTCTTGAATTTCATTAGACTGAAATACTTTTGCTAGATCTGATATGATAACTGAAACTTGATTTCTCATCTGCTGTACTTCTATAAAAAAAGAATGAAAGCAAGTTCATATAATTGTGCCTTGATTTGTTGTCCCAAAATAGTGTTTGACTTTTGAATAAACCAGTCTGACTAATCATCATAAACAACCATCATATCCTTGAAGAGTTGTGTGTATAGGGTTTGAT
This sequence comes from Vombatus ursinus, assembly GCF_900497805.2. NCBI lineage: Eukaryota > Metazoa > Chordata > Mammalia > Diprotodontia > Vombatidae > Vombatus > Vombatus ursinus. The sequence goes on from NW_020951369.1 coordinate 4,766,001, forward strand.
GTGATACATTCAAGAAATGTTTTTGATGGAGCATTTTGATACATTTCTGATAAATGTTTAAGGGCTTCGAAATACTCCTACTTTCTTTGGGTAGTTATGCACTGTGATTTTTTTAATACATTAAAATTTTGCCAAAGAAAATGAATGTCAGAATATGCTATTCTACAAGTACTAGAGAAAAGGTGATCCTAGGTTTTCTTTCAGTGAGTTTTACTGCATACAAATTTTATTTTCATTCCTTTCCTACTATTTACTGTTTACTATTCAATTATAGATTATATGAATTATTCACTTGAAAGTATTTTGAAACTTGGTTGTATTTTAGGCATATTTTATAGGAAAGCCCCCTGAAAAACTTAAAATTATGTAAATATGACCTATCATTACCAACCTTTAACAAATTGAAGATGTTTAAGTGACACATGTGAGTGATCAGAGTAAAGCTTAAATGTATCACCGTGGACTACTGACATGTACTTACCAAAGCTTTTCTGAACTCATTTTTAATCATCTTGTTGTAAGCATTGAGATCAAACTAAAACTAAATATGTTTTTTCTCTGTTTTAACCTTTTTTCCCCCACAGATCTTAACAATTCCTGTGAAGGCTGTGATTGCAGTGGGTTCCTTGACTTGCTCCCCAAAGCACATTGTTCTTCCACCTTCCTTTCCAGTAAGATAATTCATTTAAAATATATATGTTAGCCTTCCCCAACAATTTACCACTGTGCTTTTTAAAAGTTGAACTAATTTTGTGGTAGAAGAAATACAAATTAGGGGGAAATACCTTATACTTAAAAAGAAGTTTTTTTTAAACATTGATTCAGAATTTAGCAGATCCAAAATAAAAATTTTGATCAAATTCAGCATTATACAGAATTAAATCTTTGGTTTTAACTATGTCTTGTAACCCCTAACCTCCTCTCTATTCCATTTCCTAATTCATGCTAGATTAGATTAACTCTGATTAGACCACGAGGTTCTTCCTAATGCTTGTTTAATTCATTTTTCCCCAAAGTAAAGGTTTTCTTCCTCCCCTTGTTTCTTTAGCCACAACAAGGAAATACTAGGAGGGAAAAGTACGCTAATGAGGGAGGAAGTAGAAAAACCTCTCTGTAGAAACTAGATGTTTTGTTTTAATGTTTGTTCACATTAATCATCTGAAGAGTAGCTCTAGTTCCCAGCTTATTGGACCAGATTGATTTTTAATTCTAAATGTACTTTAAAGTCTTTAAAACCATCTTGTTAAAGAATACTAGTAGTAACTTGGAAGTAGGCAATACTTGAAGCTACCCATTATCGGATGAATGAAGTTTTACTGTATATAAATTATTTTAAATGTAATCCTTGTTTGTTTTCATTGGCTCGTAATAGGTAATTTTCTCCATGCTTCCTTATTGTTGAGCTTAATTCACTTGTTTTTCTTCCTATTCATTCTCCTCAGTCTACTGGTGAACCAAAAATTAGACATAGGGTCTGATAATGTTTTTCAAACTTCTGAGATTCACCTGAAAAAAATAGATAAAATTCAGTGTTGAATAGAGACTAAAATGGGATTACTGTCATTAGCTTCACTTCAACTTAGAAGGCAGAAACCTGTTTTGGGAAGAAAAATGCTAGTTTCATAAGGGAATAATATAATTGATATTTCCCCTTCCCCAGTATTATAACAAAGATGCCAATTTGACAGAATATCGGAAAACTTTATCTTAACAGTCTCTAGTCTTCTCTGTACACTAATTATGTTTTGCTCTGAAAAGAAATTTACTTTTCCTTTGAATAGAATATATCTAGACAGTGCTCTAATGTGCAGTATAGCTATTTCAATACTGTCGCAATGCTGAACCAAATGTGGCTTGCAACTATTTTTTAACTGTTTAAATTCTTTGGTTATATTCTCATCTTCACTTTCATCCATTGAAGTAGTAGCATGAGACGAATATTTTAATAATTTTCATAATTAAATATTTTACTTAATTTAGCCAGATAAGACTACAGTGATTTGGTCATTAGTTTTCTCCCAGCTTACTATCACTTTGAAAAATTATTTTTCCATTCACAAACTTGATTTATAGATTTTGTTGATTTCTAAATATTCTTTGGCTTTTGATTTCTTGGGCAAATAAATGCCAGTCTTCTCTAAAGTATGTATTTTTTTTTAAGTACAATAGTATGCTAATGAGTTATTTTTTCTAATTTCAGGGTAAAATAGTTCATCAAAGTTTAAATGTTATGAGTTCCTTCTCACAGAAGGTCAAAATACAGCATATACGTTCGTTGTCAGATGATGTGCGATTTTACTACAAGCGACTAAAGAGCAATAAAGAAGAATTAGAGCCAGGGAAAAAATCTAAGGTTTGCACATTTTTTATTTATTGAATAATTTTAGCTTAATATTTTTCTTTTTGTATTCTGTAGTTGGTTTGCATTTCTTTAGGGTTCAACCTCGTTTTTAATAATTGGTTCTCTTTTTTATTTACAGATAGCAAACATTTATTTTGATCCTAGTTTACAGTGTGGGGATCATTGCTATGTTGGATTGCCTTTTCTATCTAAATGTAAGTAACCATTGATTTTAGCAAAAAACCGATTATTTCTTTATCCAACTCATCCACCCCCACCATGTTTACAGAAATTACATAAAAGACAGTGCTTTCTTTTTGTGTGTGTATATGTGTGTTTGTAATTTAAAATAAATTGACTTTGTTTTAGCTGAACCTAAAGTACAACATGGCTTAGCAATGCAGGAAGACATGTGGGATTCTGATTGGGATTTGCATGAAAACTTATTCAGAACATGGACAGGAGTAAAAGACAATGCAGGTCACAAGTGAGTCCTTTTATTCTCATTATCCTAATTCTTAATAGGTATTTGAGTCCAAATGGTTATTTCTTTGTTATATCATTTGACTTGATGAATTATTTTGTAAACTGAGGAATTAAATCTAATCTTTTAAAAACAGTTAAGGAAATAAATCAAGTTGTCATTTTGACTAATATTCATTGAGAATATTTCCTCCTATTTCTTCCAGTCCCCTAGCTACATCATTAAAACTAAAGAATGGTATTTGAATAATGTCCTTCTATAAAATAACTACTATGATTTGACTTGACCTAAACAGCTTCATCTACCAAAAACAGTATCTTCAAAAAGGTTTTTTCTCTCTCATTCTCCCCTACAAAGAACAAACTAAACATACTTTGATTTTTTGTTAATGTTCCATTTCAGTTCCACAGTTTGAATAGAATGTGTGAGTGTTTATTCTGAAAAAAGGGCTTCTGAGCCACCTTTGCTGGCAACTCTCATTTCTCAGGTTTTCTGTTTTCACAATGGCATTCCAGTGTAGTTCAGATCTTCTTTTCACAGAGGGAAAAAACTGACACCTTCTTGAAAATGAAACTTTGTTACACTATAAAGAGCCGCTTTAATGCATTTTCTCTCCTGTGCCCATCCCAGTTGCTTTTAGAGCCCCAACAATCTTCTCCTAATCTCCTTAATGCAATAACAATTGTACTAAATGTGTAACACTCTCCCTTTATATTGGCAAGTAAAATATACATGTAATAATTTATAGAAGGGTAAGTTTAGAGTATTGGTACTATAGCCTCTATAATACTACATTATGGATTAAATTGACTTTTGTAAATTAGCCTTGGAATCTAAACACCATTTATAACATTACTATTATGGGCTAAGTGCTCTTGAGGTTCATACAACTGATATGTAAATGAACTTTTGAAATTGAATTGGGGCCTATCTGAATGCTGCTGAAAAGATCACATTAATCTTGAACCATTACCACCACCACCATTATCTGGCTAATAGGATCCCATATTTATTGCTTGTAATGTTTTTAATACTAAGAAGAAAGCTTGGATTCCAGGTAGTAAAGCTGGTTGTTTCCTTTGGCTACCAAAAAAGGTTCTGTATCCTCTATCTTCATATCTTGGCCCCTAATCTAGAGAGGCGAAGTTTTATAGGAATTGCAATAGCACTTAATAATTGAAATATATTCAGTTAAAGATACATAGTTCCCCATTGGGATATTATGGAATTTATGGCACATCTCTTTCTTATGCCCACCTTTTTTTTTAATATTGTACCTAGAATAGTTACTAATGTAATTTTATGCTTTGCATTCGCTGAGAGTACATTGAAAAAAATTTTAATTTTAAGAATGTTGTAGTATCTTTGATACTATTTTCAAGATTTATGACTTGGACAGATTCAACTTTGAAACACTAATAGCAGAATAAAGTGAGATAAGATACAGCAAAACTGTTAATACTGTTAAAATGCTAAAAGAGATAAAGTTTAAAATGACATTAAAGCAGTACAAAATATTAGAAAGTAAAATAATCCTATATTTTCAGGTGAGAGTTAAATTTCCCAAGTATACAAGTTTAGTAAGGTATAATTTCTTGTACTCAGGAAATTCAAGTACTTTCTCCTTACTGTATGTTTCAAACTTTTTTTTTAGATTGGCCACCATGTTTGAAGTGGATACAGACCTTCAGAAAAATGTAGTATCAAAAATTACTGCGGAGTTGTCCTGGCCATCTATACTTAGTTCTCCTCGATTTTTGAGTTTCCCACTTACAAATATAAATAGCTCTTCCGTAAGTATTCAGAGTGACACTGCTTTTGGAATTAGAGAACTTTGTTACAGAATGTCTACTCCTTCCTGTAATTAGTAGAAATCCCAAGTTTGACCTTATAATATTATTTTGTTTTAGGAAGAAAAAATTGTTCTAGAAAACCCAGCAGATGTTCCTGTTCACGTTCAGTTCGTTCCAATGGCTTTGTATTCTAATCCCTCAGCCTTTGTAGATAAACTACTGGAAAGGTAAACGTTGTTTAAGGAATTCAGCTCTCTTTTTTTCTTAGTGAGAGGCAGCGTGACATAGTGGATAGACATCCATCCTCAAAGCCAGAGTTCTACGTCCCACCTCTGCCACATACTGGCTATACTTGGGACCAGTCCCTTAACCTCCTGGGCCTTGAAACAGCTCCCTATGCTATGAATGGCAGAGGTGCTGACCTACATACATTATTAGAGGAAGTTTTCTTATTCAGGAGTTCCCTCTGCCAAGAGAAATTACAGGCTTATGTCCATGACTCCGTCCCTATGTGGTAGCATTGGAACTCTTTGGGAAATTAATATTGTATTGAAAATAAAGGAAGCAGGTCTTGTTTAGAGGGATGAAATTAACTTGAATGCAATACAATGTAAAGAACACTTAATTTGTAATCATGATCTAGGTTCAGTTCTCATCTCTGCTCCTTGCTAGCTTCATAACCTCAAGCTTCAGTTTCCTATTCTATCCCACGTCCATTTCAGCTCTAAAGATGTGATCCTATGTTCTACTGGAACTTTTAGGCAGAGGCCAACAAAATGTGATAGAAATATCTACTTGAACAACCTGTGAAGAAAAATAAGAGCAAGTCTCAAATTTGGCAGTTTTATATTTTTATTAATCTGCAACATCTGTCCTAGATATAAAATAGACATTTGAAAGTATAAACTTGATAAGTAATTCTTCAGCTGAAGTTGTTTGTCTCATGATGCTATTTACAAAGTAATGTATATTTGTATTTTAGGTTTAATTTGAGTAAAATGGCAAATCTGGATTTGAGAACATTAGAATTCCAAGTCTTCAGAAATTGTGTAAGTCTTTTTTTTTTCTTTCTTTCTCTTTTTTTAAGGCAATTGGGGTTAAGTGACTTGCCCAAGGTCACACAGCTAGTAAGTGTCAAGTGTTTTGGTCTGAGGCCGGATTTGAACTCAGGTCTTCCTGATTTCAGGGCCGGTGCTCTATCCACTGCGCCACTTAGCTGTCCCGTAAGTCTTTAACATTCATAATAAAATTCTAAGAAAATCACAGTATCTTGGGTTGCTGCACAACTTGTAAGAGAAAAATGTTATTAGCTCTTAGATTTGACTAGATTACAAATTATTGGTCTTAAAGTGAACTAAAGAAATTTTAAAAATGAGGATAAATGTATACTAATGGACAGGAAAGACTAGATAGTAATTACATGAGGGTGGAATGGTAATACTATTTTATGTCATTATCGTGAAGAAAAATGAAACGTTTGGAGACTTAGGGAAAACAAGTACCATGGGAATTGCTGGTTAGGTGGATCAATTTATACATTTCATATTTAAATTAATTAAAAATCAAAAGTTAAATTAGTCTAGTAAAATATCATCCAAAATTACATTAAGAAAGTTGCTTGTTTCCTTTCAGAAATTCCCCATCTATATATAAAAGTTCATGATCTGTACCTATTTGATTATTTAAGGCTTCAACTGAAAATTTCTAATATTTCTATCATACATTATACATTCATATCATACAACACATATTTTTATACGTATATAAATGTGTGTAACTCTCTGTACATCTATACACAGAAACACATATATATGTTATCTCCCTAACTTTAAAACTTTATATGCCACTAATTCCCAACCTGAACATTTTGCATATAATAAGCATCCAGTAAACATTTGTGTGTTCTGCACTACTGAATTACTTTCTCCACAATGTAACACACGTAGTTCTACATCAGGGCCTTTGCTCACAGTGATCTCCTCACCTGGTGTGTTCCCCTTCTCTTCTGAACCACATCTTACCCATCTTACAATTAGCCATCTCTTACTTCTTCCAGTAAACCTTTTCTGAGTACTCTAACCCATAACAATCTCTAGTTTCTCTGAGCCCAGAAAGTCAGAGCAATTACTGTCTTTCCCATTCACTTAACGTTTATTCAATTCAACATTATTAAGTACTTAATATACTTGAGATGAAGTACTTTGAATGGACTTGAGACCACACAATACGGTTATAAGGGCCTTATATGTGTTCAAAGTTCAGTAGTACTGTTTACTGTTTGTGTGTCCTCGGACAGGTGTTTAACCTTTTGTTCCTCAGTTTCGTGATATATAAAAATGAAGAGTTGGGGCTCAATGACACCTAAGGCCCCTTCCAGCTACAATCTATAATCCCTTGAAGTAGGATTCCATTGAAGTTGTTAGTGATTACCAATTAAACTAGAAAACAGTATACTCTTAATGTATGTGTGTGCTCTTTTGTGGTGACTTATTTATTTTCAATGTGTGATATTAATTATATTGATAGTGATAATATTAATAATAGCTAACATGTAAGCATTTGCATAGCACTTGGATGACCTGGGTTCCTTCTAACTCTCGGGTTCTATAATGAGGTGAAGGAGGCTCTTTTGGCTCTACATGGAGAAAAAGATACCAGATTTGCTGAAATAGAGTATTTATGAAAGAATAATAAAGCTAGTGTTTGTATAGTGTTTTAATGTTTACAGAGCAGTTTACACGTGCTACCTCAGCTGTTCTTCACAACAGCCCTGCAAAGTACGTGCTATTATGATCCTCGGTTGAGAATTGAAGAAAGTGACAGAGGCTTAAGTGACTTGCTTAGAGTCATGCAGCTAGTTAGGGTCTGAGGCAGTAGTAGTTGAGTTCAAGTCTTGCTGACTCCAAGTTTGGCACTTCAGCCACTGTGCTGCCTAACTACTGTTGAATATTTTGGACAGAATCCATTTGGGTCTAAATATGTAGAAGTTTAGACATTCACTATAAAATGCCCCACCTTCCCTTGTTGGCTGGATAGCATCTGCAAGTATATAGTGACAAAATAAGTGTTTGTTTACTAGCAAATATTATTATATTAAGCTGTATTATAAAACTCATTTTTTAAATCTGTTGACTCTATGTTAACACTGTTTTCTTACTGATTGGTTAAAGGTTCATCCTTTGCAAAGTACAACTGGATTTTCTGAAGGACTGTCTCGACATTCAGTTTTAAATATAATTTTAAAACCTGGAGAAAAGAAATCTGTCAAAGTAAAATTTACACCAGTTCTCAACAAAACTGTTGCTTCATTAATCATAATCAGGTATGTCTCTATGATTTATGGTTGAATGAATTCTGCAATACATATATAGAAGTCTTAAATAATTTGTTTCAGAAATGAGTTTGTCATTAATTGAGTCAAAAAATATGCAGAAGACCTCCCAAGATAGATCTACAATGTGATTAAAATATTTTTCTAAGGTACACACTTAACAATACCATGTGATACGGTTTGAACAATACAAAACCCTTGCTGTTTTTATTTAAAAGGCAATAGATTCATTAATTTTAAATTTGGCATGTTTCTTTTTTCATTACTTCAGAACACTTGATTTGTGAAATTATGGGTCAAAACAATATGTAGATTTTTGTAATTTAAAAAGTACATAACTTTTGTTCTTATGTAGAAACAATTTAACTGTGGTGGATGCTGTAATGGTACAAGGACAAGGAACAACTGAAAACATGAAGATTGCAGGCAAGCCTCCAGGTCCAGGAAGTTCCTTACGGTTTAAAATCACAGAAGCATTACTGAAAGATTGTTCGGATAGTGAGTATTCCATAAAATTCCAAATGCACACATAGATCAAAACCTTTCCAGTACCTAGTCATGCACTTTGGTATGTTTGTATATGTTTATATAAATATCAGCTTGAGATGTAAAAGTAAATCCCTGATTTGTTTCCGCAACTAAAAAAATTCTTTGGATTTGGTCTAGAAGTAGCCATTGAAATAAGGCTTAAATATAAATTGAGTTATGCTATGACAAAAATTTCTTCTATTTCAAATTTTTACTTTTGTGACTGAATTATTTTTGGACTGAAGAATTATTTCTAAGAGAAATTTGATGGTTTTGCTATTATTTAAAATTTCTATAAGAATACCTCAGTGTGAAAATAATCATTTAGTCATTTCATTTTATAGTATTATTATACTTTAAACCTTAAAATAGGTGATAAAGTCATTTGCTAAATGTTGTTAAAAATCCAAATCATGAAGATAGAAGAATTCTTCGAAGTCCTGATTATTTTTGTCTTGTTTTGTTTAGAGATGAAATTAAAAGAACCAAATTTCACATTGAAGAGAACATTCAAAGTTGAGAATACTGGACAACTTCAAGTTAATGTAAAGTCCATTGAGATCAGTGGCTATGCATGTGAAGGATACGGATTTAAGGTTGTGAATTGTCAAGAGTTTGCACTAGGTGTCAATGCCTCTAAAGACATTGTTATATTGTAAGTAATTTCTGATTAAATTTAAAAGAAACATTTTCTCATTAGTTCTTCTGCTGAAGTCTTGAAATGTCCCATAAATGTTTTTACAGGTCATCATTGTATTATAACAATGGGTTTTCACTGCTTGTGCATAGAATTTGTATCACATACAGGATCTCTGATTTCCCCATTAAGCACAATAGTAATGTGTGGTATTTCTTCCAGCTGGTTGAATCTCTCTTCTGATTAAATTTTTAAGGGTTGCCTTATTTCTTAATAGTTCTCTACAACTAGCTATGTAGAAAGGCCTGTGTTAAGTATGACTTTTAGTGCTTGAGTTTAATAACCATTGTAGCATCAACAATCATTTATTGAGTGTGTACCACGTGTAAGCAAAACACTGTACTAGGAGCTGATGATACAAAGAATTGTATCAGACATGGTTCCAGCCCTCAAGGAGTGTACAGTCTTGTTGGCAAGCCAGGGTGTTAAATAAAAAGATAAATAATGAAAGGTAGCTTGTAACAAATGTCACATTGTAATAAAGATAATAATTATAGTCGATCCTCATCATTTGTGCATTTAACTTTTGTGACTTCAAGCATTCATATGATTTTATTAGTAACCTCATTTTTACATTCGCATTGGTAATCACAAGTATTCACAGCTATGTGCAGTAGAGAAAAAAAATGAGAGGCATAATGCACACAAGTTTGTGGAGCAGCTGATATACTACTAGGCACTTCACTGTTCTTGTTCATCCTGCCATTAGAGTAAAGAGCCCCCTATGCATTCAGAGTGTAAAAGGTGATGTCAAGACCTTGCCAGTCTACCATTTTCTGACGGCAGCAACTAAAGTCCCAGCAGCCTCCCCCTTAGTTTTCAAAGGGTGGCCAAGGTAGAGAGGTTTACAGCAGTATAGTATTGTCTGAAATCACTGTTTTTGTTTTTGTTTTTGTTTTTTAATTGAGATATTAGCACAAAAGGTCACAGAATTCTAGGGAATTACTAGCAAGAAAAAATGTTTCACATGCTACCAGTTTTATTTTGTGTACTGCATTTTATGGGTTATTTCATGGTCACTGTGTTAGGAAAAGTGCATATTATCAGAATTAATGTTTTGTTATAAAGAATTGTATGCATAAAAGTATATTTTCAGCAATCTATAATGAAAGATTACAGTTTTTGGTGATCATGAGAACCTAACCCCCTACTTCTCAGAGTTTCAACATGTCAGCATTCACATGTTTTTACTTTCATGCCATTTTCTAGGAATGCTACCCCTGTGAAAGTTGAGGATTGACTATACTACAAGAATTCAAAAAAGGAATACATCATTGTGGACTGGGATAGTCAGAAAAGGGTTTTTGGAAGAGGTCCAAACATCATCTGAACATCAGCTTGAAAGAAGGGTATAATCAGGGGTGGGGCACCTGTGGCCTCGAGGCCACATGTGACCCTCTAGGTCCTCAATTGTGGCCTTTTCACTGAATCCAAACTTTATAGATCAAATCCTTTTATTAAAATCCAAACTGTAAAGTTTGGATTCACTCAAAAGGCCACAATTGAGGACCTAGAGGGTCACATGTGGCCTCGAGGCCACAGGTGCCCCACCCCTGGATAGGTAAATCTAAACGAGTACAGTCTGGCAAACAGAAATAACATGAACAGAACAATAGAGACAGAACTGTGTATGACATGTTCGATGAGTAGATCTGCTTATGCAGATTGGAGAGCTTATTTCAGGGGCATAAGGTTTGGAGAGAAAATGTTTAACCAGTTTACATAGGGCCTTCAAAGGCCAGCTAAGGAACTAGGACTTTATTCTTTAAATAGTAGAGAACCAGTGGTTTTTTTGAATAAGAGAATTTTATCTACATAAAAATGTTTCAGGGAGATTGATTTGGCACGAGTGTATAGAATGGATTAGAGGCCCAAGATAAGACGACTAGTTGGGAAATGATCACAGTAGGTCCAGCTTGAGACACTAAGATTCTAGACCACAGCAACAATAGTTAAAAAAGAAATTGAAGAGACCAATGCAAGAAACATGAATAAAGAACAGGCAAGATTTGTCTGGTAGGGAAAAAAAAAGACCTAAATACTTTTGTCTGGATTCATTACTGTGGTGGACCCTGATAATGCTCTGACTTTGATTACATCTCCCCAACCTTATACAGTATGTTCCTATTGAAAGACATCATGGGATTTTAACTGTTATGTGGTATCATTTAAAATACATTAATCCTTTCTACCATTATTCTCTTTTAGGTTTACACCTGATTTCACTGCTTCCAGGGTCATTCGTGAACTGAAGTTCATAACGGCTTGTGGCTCCGAATTTACTTTTATATTGAATGCATCCCTTCCATATCATATGTTAGCAACATGTGCAGAAGCCTTGCCCAGACCCAACTGGGAATTGGCACTGTACATAATCATCTCAGGAATAATGAGGTATTATACCATATGCTTTTTTTTTTTTTTGCAATAGATTGGAATTTAATGATCGTGGCACATATTTAGTAACCAAAAGGAATTTTTCCCAGCACCAGTTGCCATACGTCTTTGATAATTAAGCATAATTTGGTCTCTGAAAAAGACATTGTCAGTTCAGCTCCATTAGTTGAAATTGCTAAGATGATTTATATGTAATAATTTTGAAAGAAGATAGTTAAAACCAAAAGAAATCCCCTCTAACTGTCCTATTTTATTTTTCTTTTCCAGAATTTTTTATGGATAGAGAGATAAGTTGGGTTGCTAAATTGATTATTTAATTTTGTATAAAAGACAAGCAGAGGAAGGATTAACTAGATCAAAAGTTTTTTCTTGGCAAAAATAAATAAATCTTGTGGAAAGGTCACCCTTAAAGTGAACATTTATCAGAATTACATTTAATCCAACACTGTAAGATAGATATATGCTTCTGATCTTTAGTCCATAATTTTTTTTGCATATTTTCATATCGCTCGGCAGAGACTGATAGAGGCAGCATTCTTTTTGTGTGCTATAAAACTGATTCACCACCATGTTATTATGCTTTTGTTTATTGCTTATTGTTAAATTTCTTCATTCTGATATTGACAGTATTGATTCTCCAACTTTTTGGTCCCCTGCAGTGTACTCTTTCTCTTGGTAATTGGAACAGCCTATTTAGAAGCTCAAGGAATTTGGGAGCCATTTCGAAGGCGTCTGTCATTTGAGGCTTCAAACCCTCCCTTTGATATGGGAAGACCGTTTGATCTCAGGAGAATTGTTGGTATATCATCCGAAGGAAAGTAAGTTCATAGCAGCAATTGATCCTATCTACATAAATGCTTATAAAACCAGATCAAATGAGATAATATTGGTAATTTTGTAAATTTATAGTACGTTTCCTGAAACGTAGTAGGTACTATATAGCAATGTTAATTATTATTGTTGTTGTTGTTGTTGTGCAAGGAAAAAAACAAACCTAATTCTGGTTATTAAATTGCTTTTTACTGTGGCATTGAGCTACAAAACACCCATTCCAAAGACAACATTTTTGTAATGTTGGCATATGTTTTGGGAGCCAGTGACTGACAGCTCACAAATCTTTAGGTAGATAGAACACTTTTGTTGTTTAGGAGATTACCTTTATTTCCATAAGTGTTCTCCTAGAGTGTTTTATGTTGGTAATGAATTGACTATGGAAGATCATCATTTTTATTCAGCAATGTATGTTAAAAGTATGCCATGCTAGTATAAAAATATGTTTTGCATGTCTTCTTATATATAATTGATATCGTATTGCATGATTTTTCAGTAGTAGGGAGAGGGGCTGAAGGCAGGGAGAGAATTTGGAACTCAAAATTTAAAGAAAAAAATAGAATGTTAAAAATAAATAATAAAATTTTTAGAGGAGGAAAAAGTATGCTGTGTATGAATTTCATGTGGATATAAAATGTTGATTCACCAGCTGTTAAACTCCATCCAGTGTGCTCTTTCTCCTGGTAAATGCTCTTCTCTCCTGTGCCTCATTCATCAGTGAAGAACTCTTTGAGCCCTAATTCCTTAATGTAGTTCTATTGAAGTAGGGGAACATCTTTAATCCGTGTCTTCTGATCGTAATTGGTCCTTTTTCAGCTTGAACAGTCTTGGATCTGACACCAACCACAGTTCCGGCAGGGGAATCTATGCAACAGGAGGTTCCTCATCCAGATCCAGTTCAGGAAACCATAAACACTGCAATGCATCAGTTCATCTGCACAGCAGTAGAAACTCAGCTGATGTTGAAAATTACAAATCTAAAAACAATTCAAACATTACTAGCAGGACTTCTACACCATCTGCTAACAGAACAGGTACCCTAGTATTGGATTCAAATGCAGTAACACAGAGTCATACAGCAGGCAGAAGGTCCAAAGGAGCAAAGCAGAACCAGCACCACAGTCAGGTCCTGCTGGAGCAACACTCCTCACCTCCACCAACAGTGCCTCAGCAACTGGAGCATCATCCCGAAAGCTCCGTGCCCCCTCCACCACTTGCTCACCCTTCCCACCCAGAGTGTGCCAGCAATTTAAGACACAGCTCAGAAGATTCAGATATCACCAGTCTTATAGAAGCCATGGATAAAGATTTTGACCACACTGAATCCACTTCACTAGACGTGTTTACAGAGCAACCTCCATCTCCAATGTCAAAAAACAAGGGTAATTGGACTCTTTTTCTTTGGTGCTAAAAATTTAAGAAACTGTCATCCCTATGGTTATGGTAACCAGTAAATTTTTCATTTGATATCCCTCCATAAGTATATGTTTTAAAAATAAGATACAGACTTTTCAAAATATAGTCACAAAAGCCATTTTCCCCAACAATTTCAGTTGTTTAAGATTGCTTACTAAGGCAGAAATTTATCATTCATATATTGTGTTTTGTACTTCAGCATCATGTATAGATTGTGTCTTAGCAGCAGGGAAGGTTGCGCATTTCTCATTTAGTGGGTATGTGTTCACTATTAAGGGAGCTGGGTGTCATGAATAATTCAGATCCCACCCCCACCGCCATACATCCCCAACACACCACCCCTGACCCTCACTAGCTGTATGATCCTGGGCAAGTTACTTAACTTCCCTGATCTCCAGGGTGCTGGAGTATGTGCTGAGTAGTAGATGGGTGGCAGTGGTGGAGGCCAAGAATCCCAGATTCTTCCCATTATTCCCATGTGTTTAGTGTTATCATTACTGAATAGTAAAGCGACACATTCCACATCTTCACTTGAGAGGACAGGGTCTTTCCGTTGTCCCTTACTTTGGAATCATTAATTGTGCTTTGATTTTAAATTGACGTCTGTAGCAAAAGCATGGTATAGCGGCAAGAGCATTGTCTCTGCAGTCAGGCAGCCTGGGCTCAATTCCCATCTCCAGCAGGACTTTTTTGACTTTGGATAGCTCTTTTAACCTTGCTTCCTGAGCTTGGTCCCTCATGTGTTGAATGAGTGTTCGCAGTATATGGCCTCTTACGTCTCTTCTAGCTCTGGGTCTGTGACTCTATGATCCTTCTAAGGGGAATAGATAGAAACACATCAATTCCTCTTGGAAATTCAGTGCATTCAATTTTGTGATTCAATTGTTTTAAAGTAAACTTTTGAATTTAATAGCAACTTAATGACATAAAATTGTTTTTTCATTAATCAATCTTTTGAGTTTATTTTAGCAGATAATTTTATTATTAGTTTAAAATGAAAGAACAGGAATATTACTTTCTTCTACTTTTAGATTGTTCTACAAATGAGTTCTAGTCTTTTCTTTTTATGTTTCTATATGGCAGAAATTTATCATTGCCTTCTGTCGTAGAGAAAATTTGACAGTGACATGTATTATTTTCTTTAAAAAAAAATCATCTAAAGTAAAGATCTAAAACTCACAACTTGGCCCCATCTCTCTCTTACAATCCCCATAAGTTAGGGGTTCTTAACTTTTTTGTTCCATGAACCCCTTCTCAGGATAACTTTTTTAAAAAAATTCATAATTAAAGGAAATGCTAAGTTTTATTCAGAGGTTAGTTAAAATAAAGATGTCATTTTTACAGACCTCTTGAAGTCTATCCATGTCCTGGGGTCTTCTGGACCCCAGGTTAAGAATCCCAATCCTGACTTACAAAATTTCTTTGTATAGACATTCACAAAAGGTATTTGTGAAGATAAAACATTTTAGGTAGTAAAAGTAGATGAATAATGTAAACTTAAAGAAAATATGAATTTTGAGTTTGAGACTAATCTAAAGGAAAAATAGGTTAGGTCCTTGTTTCCCATCCAGAGCTGTTGATTAATAAAACTATTCTCCCTAAATTATAAAATCTAAATGAAAAAATTGTCAAAAGAGTCTAGAAATTTAATCATGGAACATGTTTCTACACATTGTATTAATAAATAATACCTTAAACCCAAGGAAGAGAAGAGGTGATTGTGGTTTTGTAATAAGCAGCTGTTCTAGTAAGTTGTACATTCATTTTTACTGTTTGAAAATGAAGGGGGAAATAGGTCTCTTTTTTAGGTAACTGTTGAAGTAATAGTCATTGAGCTTCATATCGATGCCTAGTAGAACTGAATGGCCATGTGGTGTGACAAAAAACACTAAACTGATGGGTACAAGAGCCCTGGATGTGTGACAAGGCTCTTCTACACATGGGCAAGTCACATGACCTCTCTTGTCCTTGGTTTCCACATTTGTAAAATGGGGGGATTATACCAAATGATCTCTGAGCTTCCCTAGTAGCATTAACATTTCTTTAATTCTGTAATGACTTCTAGTGTAGAACTATTTCTCAGTGGAGTCAGGAGTTAAGACCATTACAGTTTAAATATCATGTTCACAGCTCATATGAGACATTAAAAACTGGACCCTTTTCTTTGCAGTGTTTATGAAATAATAATACTTCTATCTTACAGAAGAAGACATTAACTATTTTTCTCATTGTCATAACAGTGCTCAGGCATATCCCTGTCTCACTTCTCCTTTCCTCAGCCTGCCTCTTGACCTCCTCTGCCTTTCTCCCTGAAGTTCAGAGTAGGGTACCTCCCCAGCAGCTACTTTCTACTGGTCTGTCCTTGTTCCTCTCCACCAATCAGTGGGATAGCTCTTTTGAGACAAAATAGAGAGGTAGCCACCATTTGGAAGGATTTTATCCTGGTATGGCATGATTAGGATTAATATTGTATTAAACCGTGATACTGTGAAGTGATAGGAACAATATTATATACTTATGTGTATGTATGGTCAGTCTAGTCATTGATAGAATTCAATGGTGTAGACTATATCAGTACCGCTAAGCTATATAGCATAGAAGTATGGGGGAAGGATCACTCAGCTTGGGAACCTCGATTCCAAAATGGTCTTTGGCTCTTAGTAATTGTGTTTCTGTGGCAAGTTACTTAAACTCTTCTCTGAGCCTGTTTTCTCATCTATACAATAGAGATTATAATATTTGCACTACCTACCTCACAGTGTTGTTGTGAAGAAAGAATTCTTTAATCCTGAATGTAAGTATTTTGCTTGTCAATCATAAGACTGCTTTTAGACACTGTGTATTTGTGTTAATTTGTGCAGGTGCCAGTAGGCAATGACTACTAGTAGAGATGATTGATTTTATGAGATAAAATATTTTTATTACTAAAGGGCTATACAAAGTATAAGGTTTTTCTAAGATTCAGATCTCTATAACTGTGATCTGAAATATATCAGTAAAAGATCTGTGACTTTTTTAGTGTGGGAACTCCCTCCAGAACACATTGTGATAATCAAGTCTGTAACTTGTAGCCTTAGAGAGTTACCTAAAGCCAGGAGAGGTTAAATGACTTAGCTGTGATCAGACATCTAAGAGGTTAGATTTAAATTACTATATGCCTGGTTCCAAGTCTAAAGTTCCTGCTCAATTCAGCTTTACTAGTTTCATAATGAATTTTCAGTTTGCTCAGATTCAGATCAACAATCAAGCAGTGGATATTTATGAAGTACCAGCCACTGTGCTAGAGATACAAGTACAAATAATGAGAAATTTCCTACCTGTGATGAGTTTACATTCATTTGGGGATATAGTAATGTAAAATATATACAGCATAAATATGAGGCTAATAAATACAAATACATACAAAGAATTTAAATACAAGGTAGTTTGGAAGGAGGATATCAGTATTTGGGGAGATCACGAAACTCTTCATGCCCAATGTGATACCTGAGCTACATTTTACAGGAAGAGAAGGGACTGTGAGGCCACGTGCATTCCAGACATAGGAAGGAGCAGGAGATGGCCAGTGCAAAGACATGAAGACCAGCAGAGATGGAGCAACAGTCATTGTCCAGCAAGGGACAGGGTAGGGCCTAGCTGTATAGGGCTTTAAAAGCTCAACAGAGCAGTTTATCTTAAGAGGCAATGGGAAGCTTCTGGAGTCAGTTGTCTCAGGGCGTCACATGTTCGTTTCTGAGCTTAAGGGAAGTTAAAGAAGTTAAACTCCTAACACATCCACACCTTCATATCCTAGGTCAGGGGTGGGGAACTTGCAGCCTCGAGGCCGCATGTGGCCCTCTAGTTCTGAAGTGCGGCCCTTTGACTGAATCCAGACTTCACAGAACAAATCCATTTAATAAAAGGGGATTTATTAATTATCATTTTATTTTTGTTTATTATTTATTTTATTATTAATTTATTAAGGAGATTTGTTCTGTGAAGTTTGGATTCAGTCAAAGGGCTGCACTTCAGGACCTAGAGGGTCACATATGGCCTCAAGGCCTCAGGTTCCCCACCCCTGTCCTAGGTGTTCGCTGTCCACATCCTCCAGTCAAGCTTCTACAGATGGACCACTCATCCATCATGCAAGGGGCCTTTTACCATTGGAGCCCAGAGTCTATCCTGAGGCTGTCACTCGCCATGTGACCCACCAGCCCTCTTTTCCTGCCCTTCATCTTTCTCATGATGTACTTTTTACCACTTCATAGACAATCCTTCTTCAGTTCTATGTTGTAACCAGCTTCTGCATTGCTCTGCAACTTAAATTCTTCAGAGACTATTTTATTACATGACTTGCAGCCATATCATATCATATCTTTCAAAGAATATTTATATGGCAAAATAAGCCTTTGTCATTAAAAACATTTTATAATTTCCCAAATGTAGTCTAGTACTCCCTCATTCCTTTTCAGTTTGGGTCCCAGTTCATTGTCTCTCCACAGTGACTGCCCAGCATGTAGTCTGTGTACTAATAGATCACACATGTTAGTCAAAAAACATTTATTAGGTTCCTGCTATGTGTCAGGTATTATACCAAGCACTGGGGATACAAAAAGAGGCACAAGGTAGTCCCTGCCCTCAAGGAGCTTACAATCTAAAGGGGGAGAAAGCTTGCAAACAAATATAAACAAGAAGGGTTGGAAAAGGCTTCCTGTAGAAGATAGGATTTTATTTGGGACTTGAAGGAAGACAGGGAAGTCAATAGGCAAAGATGAGGAGGAAAGAGTGTTCCAGGCATGGGGACAGCCAGAAAAAATGCCCAGAGCCAAGAGATGGAGTGTCTTGTTTATGGATCATCAAGGAGGCCAGTGTCACTGCACTGAAGAGTAGACTGCAGAGAGTAAGATGTAAGAAGACAGGAAAGGTGAGAAAAAACTAGGTTATGAAGGGCTTTGAACACCAAACAGAGGATTTTGTATTTGATCCTGGAGGTGATACTGGCCCCTGGAGTTTATTGTCTAAATAAAGAGCTCAGCCAGTCGTGGCCCCTGGGCTGGATTTGGACCACAGGCCTTGGTCTGCAGTCTAGACAATAGGCAGTCTTTATCCACTTGGTTTACCCCATACAGATAGACTGACAGCTTTTGAAGGATTATGAATTATACTTAGTAGGCTTTGTAGTGTCCTAAGTTTGATGCAGTCAGCATAATGTCATTCACTAATAGAGATATCTATAGGACCTTACCATCTTTTGGGATTTTCTCTTCTCTTTGGACTCTGTGCAAGGTGTCCTCTGTGACAGTGGCTAATACTCTTGGCAAGAATGTCTCCCTGTTCTGTACCATGCTTGGTATTAATGATCAGAGTTTTCAGAGAAAATCATTTGTGTATAGCTTTGTAATGTATGCATGAAAGATATGTTGTGGGAGAAGAGCCTTTAAGGTAAGATTTTGCTATCCTGAATCAAATGCTTATTTTAATAGTTGGCAAACATTAAATACAATGGAATTTTTTATTCTCTAAGTCTTTTCTCCAGGATACTCTTCCTTTTCTGACTTTTGTGACATTGCTTTCTCCTAGTTCTCCCCCTCCCTGTCTGATTACTCCCTCACTATATCATCATTCATTTGTTGCCCCTTCACTATTAGTGTTCCTCAATGTTCCACACCTTCATATCCTAGGTCAGGGGTGGGGACCCTGCAGCCTCAAGGCCACACATGTGGCCCTCTAGGTCTGAAGTGCGGCCCTTTGACTGAATCCAGATTTCACAGAACAGTGTACTAAACACTGGGGATACAAAAAGAGGCAATAGGTAGTCCCTGCCCTCAAGGAGCTTACAATCTAAAAGGATAGAAAGTTTGCAAAAAGGGCTCTCTTCTCTGTCTACATCTCTCTTTAGATGTTTTTATCATCTCCCATAGGGTCAGTAGCCATCTTTAACACACGTCCCTTTCCATTCATATGGCCACCTCCCTAGTTTAGGCCCTTATCATCTCTCACATGAATTATTGCAATAGCCTCCTAATCAGTACCACTACCTCTCCCCCCACCCCCCACTTCCATTCCCTCACCAAACTGCCCTCCACACAATTTTCATACTAATCTTCTGCTAAGACAACCTCCTCTACATGCACGGGAGATCCCATTCTATCTGTCTTATGCCATAGATTTCCCCCTCTATCACCTCCATTCTCTTACTTATCTTCAATCTCTTTCTGCCCTTCTGGTGGCTTTCCTACTGCCTATAAACATGCCCGTTTCTGCAAAAACATCTCATTTTATATATTGATGCCTTCCAGATGCCACCTCATATCTCTCCTCCCTTTTGTGGCTACTCTTCTTGAGAAGGGCTGTCTATAATACAGGCCTTTACTTCCTTTCCTCTCACTCTCTTAAGGCTTAGCAGTCTGGCTTCTGAGTTCATCATTTAACCCAAAGTTCTCTCTCCAAAATTACTAGTCACCTTTTCTCAGTCATCATCCTTCTTGACCTCTCAGCAGCTTTTAACAGTATCAGTCACCCTTTTCTTCTCTCCTGGTTCTCCCCCTACCTGACTGCTTCTTCAACCTTTTTTTTCCTTTTTTTTTTTTTTTTTTGCTTTTTGGTGAAGCAATTGGGGTTAAGTGACTTGCCCAGGGTCACACAACTAGTAAGTGTCATGTGTCTGAGACTAGATTTGAACTCAGGTCCTCTTGACTCCAAGACCAGAGCTCTATCCACTTCTCCACCTAACTGCCCCTTCTTCAGCCTTTTTTGTAGTGTCTTCACCCAAGTCATCTCCATCCCCCTATGCCTCTCTCCTGGGCCCTCTTCTCTCTCTGTACTGGTTCACTTGCTGATTTTGTCCTCTCCCATGGATTACCAATACCTAACCTCTCTTCTGACCTTGAGTCTTACTCCCTGTATTGGACATCTTCAAGTAGATGCCCCTGAAACTCAACATATTGAAAATTTAACTCATAATCTTTCCTGTCAAGCCCTCTCCTGTTCTATAACTCCTTCTGTCAAGAGCACAGCAGTCCTTCCAAGTCACCCAGTTTTGCAGCCTAGATGCCATCCTGGACTCTTTACTCTCCCATCTTACCTCCATAACATCTCTCATATATGCCCCCCCACCCGTCTGATCTATTACAATAGCCTGCTAGTGAGCCTTCCACAAGCCTCTTCCCCACTCCAGTCTATCCTCCACTCAGTTGTCAAAGTAATTTTACTAAAACAAAAGTCTAGTCGTGTCACACTCTACTCAGTAAGCTAGAGTGGCTCCCTCCTCCCTGTAGGATCAAAGATAAAAATCCTTTGGCATTCAAAGCCCTTCAAAACCATCTCCCCAACCACCGCTTTTCAACTCTTCTTACACCTTAAACCCTGCTAGGTGCTCCACAATCCAGTGACCTTGGCCTCCTTGCTGTTCTTCAGACAGGATCCTCCATCTCCTCATTCCAAGCATTCTCACTGGCTCTTCTCCATACCTGGAATGTTCTCCCTCCTCATCTCTTGCCTTGTTGGGACTATTCTGCATTTTTTTCTTTCTATTTCTAGTTCCTACCATAGTGGCTTACATATAGCAAGGTTGATAAATATGAACTAAACTGAGCTGAATTTCATTGAAAGACTATGCTAAAAAAAAAAAAAATCACCTCCTTAATCAATAAAGTATACCTGGAGAGACAGCATGCCATAGTATATAAAGAGCTGACCTGACCCTAGGGGCACTTCTCGGTGCTCCCAGGCAACTCTTGAGGATTAAACATTTCAGGGCAGTGAAGTTCTGCATTCATAGAGGGAGTTCTTTCTACTAATGAAATCACAAATCCAAAACAACAGCAACAGAAAATAAAACTCCAAAAAAGCTATAGTTGGTTTGGAGGCCTCCAGGTAAAGAACTGAGCTAGAATGTCCTCTGTAAGTCAAATGCTCTCCCTTCGTACCCCACCTCTAAGAATCCCCACCTTCCTTCAGGGATCAGATGAGTGACCACCTTTAGCAGGAGGCTTTCCCCAATCTCTCCAGCTCCTGGAGCCTTCCCTGCACTGTGTATGTATCTATTTATATGTTGTCTGTACCCCAGAATGTAAGCTCCTTGAGGGCAGAGGCCATTTTTGCCTTTCTCTGTGTCCCCAAGGCCTATAATACAGTTCCTGGCACAGAGCACTTAATAAATGCTTGCTCATTGATTCTTAATAGTTATCTTCAAAATCTTTTTTTTTTTCCTTTTAGGGGATGGTTGTTGTTAAAGACTTAGAATCAGGAGTTTTGTTTTGTTCTCCATAGGAAAAGGCAAACCTCCTCAACGCAAAGTCAAACCACTCAAGAAACGAGAGGAGAAGGAGAGAAGAGGAAAGGGGAGGCCACAAGAGGATGAGCTGAAAGATTCTTTGGCTGATGATGACAGTTCTTCTACCACCACAGAAACCTCAAACCCTGATACAGAACCACTTCTAAAAGAGGTATAAAACTACTGAAGCACAAGAGAGCCTTTCTATAGTGGGGAAGATATTCTGTCCTAGAGACAGTAAGGTCCTAGATAAAAATTAGACTCCAAGGATGTCTAAGTATTAGCCCATTCTGGCCACTTGGTATCAAGCAAATCATTTTATATAATGCTCTCTCCATTTCCCCAGAGGAAAATACGGGACATCTGTTTCCCTCAGAGTTGTATCTGAGGGAACAATAGCAAAATAAAATACTTAAAAGTGGGAGGAAGCTCCTTAAAGTCATGTTTTACCTAAAATCTGTAGCTTAAGCAATTTATTTCAAAATTCAACTGTCAAAGGGAGAAACAGAAGGACTACTTTTGTATTTTATTATGTAGTGTTCTTTGTTTGACCCAGTAGAAAATATTGGAACTGGCCAGTGAAGTAGCTTTTTATTTCATGACAGGATAATACACTTATAGTTGCCATAAATCAGAGTATAGTTTATAAGATGGTATACAGTGATTCAGGGAAATTATCATACTATTTTAATTTTTGTATTCAGAATAATACTATTCCAATTAAATTTAATATTGACAGATTATTTAATGTTGTCATCAAGAATTTGTAGTCCAACTTATTTTAGATGATTTCCAATATTATTGACGTTCATTAATTTTTAAATAGTATATACATATATATGTATATCTTTCACTTTTCATATCAAGAAGGAAACTGACTTTCAACTTTAACATTTCCTCACATTTGTTGTGAAGCTTTATGTATATTCTTAATGCTACATAGAATGTGATGATAATTTAAACCAGTTATAAACAAATTTATGAGTTCCATATTTGATAAATGTTAAATGTATTTCAGCCCCAGTTTAATTGACAAATTATTTGAAATACCCTCAGTACCTCAACTCTTTTCTCTTTCTTTTGAACATCATCTCTGTCATTACCTCCTAACATTAACCTCACAAACTGACTGATTCTCACCTTTATACTTTTACTCAAATCATTTTCTCAATCTGTCTATTCCACAGAAGGACTTATCAATAGCCTTCTATAAATATTCAACTCAAAACTCTCTTCCTCCCAATTTTCTCCCTAAATAGTACATCACCCTTTTTCTCCATTTTGTTAGCCACTCATATATAAGGTGAACTGTCCCAATTATGATACCTATTTCACCGTTGGCATGTAACTTACCTTCTTCAACTGTCACTTTTCTCATATGGGGGTAAGTCCTTCACTGCCATCTTCTATATAAATTGTATAAGTACGTTATATAAAGTTATTATATATTATATAAGTATTATATAAGTTATAATATAAGTACATTATATATTATATATACGTTATTTAAATATGAATTGCTATTACTATAGAACCTTCTATCTTTTACACATTGCTTTATAATAGCATTGGGGTGGGAGGGTATGAAATGTGTCCAACTAAGTATCATGCTTTGTGATGGCAGCCATGTGTATTCCCAAGTTCCCTATAAGGTGCTCATTAAATAAATGTAATCAAGATATTTATCAGAAATAGGGAAAATGTGAAGGAAAATATATTTTCTAGGTTATTGCTGTGACTTAGCACCCTATAGGGTTGTAGAAATTAACAGTGGTATGTCCAAATCGAGCTATGTCATTAATGACCACAAGTTGTGAAGTTGGAAAATTGTTCTGGGATGGGCCTGACTTAGGCCAGTCTCCTAGTAGTCTCGGTTTAACGCTGCGATAAACGAGACACTCAGGCCATTCAGCACTTAGCCATAGCAGGAGAAGTGTATTCCATAAGAATAGGCAATAAGGATACCTCGAACTGATTTAGCTGAACTCTTGCATTCATTGCCCATGTGGTAGAGCAGCTAAACTTCCGAGGTTCCCCCTCCCCACATCCCCATGGCTACTTTGTACTCAGAGTAGAAGTTCTTGGCCTCTTAAGCCAACAAAATCTCACGGAATGTCTCTATATCACTTAAAGAAAATGTTGCACGTTGGGAAGTGGGGAAGGGGGCTTGAAGATGTTGTTCTTCCCACAAGAAGGCTGTGGGAAATTAATTGATTATGTTCAGTCAGCTTGGCAGGGGGCATTTCAGCATTAGAAAAAACATTCCATTGTTGGTCATCTCAATGAAGGATCTAGAGTGGAATGGACTTAGGGACTAAATTACTCCCTTACTAAAAGTGTCCCTGGAGGTGAAGATTCGGACATGTTACCAAAGGGTTATATTAGTTTATATTTTAATAGCCTATGCTACTCCTAATGAAAGGAAGGCTTTGCGAATAAAAGTTACCAACTTGTTCTTTTCCCAGCATCTCTACATAAGTGACATTTGGCATTCTTTGTCACTCACCCAACTCCAACTAAAAAAGAAACATTTTCTCTTTGAGAAGGTTGGCCAAGTTAAGATGGTCCATTGTAAAAAAAATAATGACAGTGGTCATTGTGCTCATAATAAGGGTGCAGGTTTATTTGATGATCTTATGTCTAGTCAAACTAAACCGATTATTTGTAAACGATTTCACAGGATCCAGAACGACAAAAAGGAAAACAAGCCGTGTCTGATAAACAGGGAGGTGAAATGTCTCAAGTGAAACAGAAGAGCAAAAAGCTCTCAGCAAATGTGAAAAAAGAGACCCCAGCAGACGTAAAACCCCTCAGGTAACACACACAAGAAAATCAACATGTGTAGAAGAAGCCCGCTCCAGGTTTCAGGGCATCCTGGAGCCCTCTGCACTGTCAGGAAGTCTGATCACAGCAGAAGGCGGCAGTGTGTATGAGAGTCTTGTCTTTTGACCTCGTGGTTGCAGCTTCTTATTTAGAGAACCTCCGTAGGGAGACATAAGTGATGTGGACTTTACATGCTAACAGGACACGTGATAATGTACTGGGGAAAGAGCTCTTGATATGGAGTCAGAGATGCTGAATTCAAATCTCAGCTTTGCCACTTACTACCTGCGTGACCATGATCAGGCCAGAGAACCTCTGTCACCTTAGTTTCTCCATCTATAAACATGAGGCAGTTGACCTGCATAGTCTCTAAGGTCCCTTCCAATTCGAAAAATCGGATATTTCTTTTTCTTTCATTAAAATTGCATCTGTTAGTCACTAATTTCTCAGTATTCCCAAAAAACTTTTTAAGACTGTAAGTTACAGAGTAGATATCAAACTGTACTGGAAGGGGATGTTCCTTCATGGAAGCGCATTTCATTGATGAAATGACAGGTCCAATAAAAACAACAATAATAATAATTGGACTTAATATTGAGTAGTATTCTAAGATGAACTGTGTAATAAATACTGAAGTCACACTACAGATAATACCATCCATTATGGCTTGGAACTTGGCATAAAATTTAACAGCATTAGACCCTATTCAGGGAGGTTAGTAATACTTTCTTTCATTTAAAATAATAATCACGGTCCTAGTGCATGGACTCCAAAGAATACATAACAACAAAGTTTCACTGTATTTGTTTTATCATTCTACTGTGCACACCTTGATCCATAAATCTTAAGATCTCTTTAAAGCAGAGGGTATTAGCAGAGGCTAATATTTCAGAGAGAAAAACAGAACAGGAAAATACTAAGTGACATTACTTTTATAAAATTAAATTAAACATGGTACCTGCACAGTTTTATTTTATCTATCCAACACGAGCCCCTTTGCATAATAGGGTCGCTTAGCCTTATTGATTAGTAATTTTAAGATGCCAAAAGATTTCATAGTAGAACTCTTTCAGTACTTTTGAAAAGTACAAAATCAGCACATAAAATGACTGTCAACCTTTTAATCCAAACTACCACTTAAACACCAAAAAAGTAATATGGTACAGATACAATCCATCCCAAACTTAAGAACACTACACAAATGTTTGTCTTCCTTACCATTGCACACACCTCAACAGTCTGCCAGAGACTTTAGGGCAGCTCTAATTGGAGCAGCCTATTAAAGATGGTGGTGGCTGAGAAGCAAGAGTTGCAGTAAGGCTGTTGGAGAGTCTGTGGGCTCAGAAGTAAGTAAAGAAGAAACAAAGAAAACTAGGAATTGCTTCATGGGATTTAATCTCAGCATTGGACTCTCAGGTGTCATAAACTGTTTTATTTCACTTTGTTCTCCTGAAATTCTACTAATTCAAAGCACCTCCTTTATAAAAAGATAAATACCTTTGGGGAACTTATAGGATAATCCATCATTCACACATTAATCTAAAATGATTCAGTCCTGAGGCTTTTGTCCCAACCTAACAGGCAGCTAGGTGACACGGTACATTGAGCACCAGCCTGAAGTATGGAAGACTGAAGTTCAAATCCAGCCTCAGACACTTGCTAGCTGTGTGACCTTGGACAAATCACTTAACCTTGCTCAGCCTCAGTTCCCTATCTATAAAATGGGGATAATAATAGTGTCTACCTCCCAGCATTGTTGTAAAGATCAAGTGACATAATAGTAAAGCACTTTGCAAACCTTAAAGCTCTGTATAAATGCTTATTATTATTAATATCCAGATGAGATTATCTATCCTGAAGGAATAGGAGCTTTGATTGTAGGGTAGGATAAGTAGATAATTTTGAAGCATGGAACACTTTGGAGTTAGTACACACTTGGGTAGATGCTGCAGAGATACATGAGGGCACCTCTGAGGAGGAGCATTAAGAAGAGGGAGGGCACCAAAGACAAACTTCTCTTTCAGAAATTTTTCCTAGTTCCAACACTGATCCCAGGAAAAGGAAGGAAGTAATTTCTCCTTTTACTTCTTGTACCACATTCCTCGAGTCAGACTAGTTGAATTACATTAACGAGTTTTTTTTATGCTGTTCTGGGAATCTTATTAACCATCATTTATAACATTATTTCTATAAGACTGTATTTATGAATTCCAGATGATTGACTTACAAACAAACACAACTCATTTGTAAATTGAGGTCTGCCTGTAAATAGCTGCAGAGGTAACAGAGACAGTTTTAAAATGTACATTTTCAGTGATTCTAAAGGTCTCCACATAATCCTTACATATTTATATGTTATCAAAAGCATCCCTTAAATTTTTCTTTAAATCTTTTAAATGTCAAATGACACTGCTGTCCAGGCATTAAAAACAAAGAAGGGACAAATCTGAATCTTACACCCATGATTGCATTTCAGTTCATTGGAGCTTCCATATACTCCACCAATGGAAAATAAACAACGCAAAAACCTCCCAACCAAGAGTACTCTTCAGCAGCATACGTTGACAAGTGGATCTAAATCACGAAATCCACAGAAAACAAGAGGTATTGTACATTTTGATCTTACAAATATCCCTTTTGTGTTTTGATGATTAAAATAAAAATACTGCCTAGAAGCCATATTGATTGAGGTGGTTGGTTTCTTGATTCCTAGGTATATAAATATATTAGAGGTATATTTTGAAATAGGACAAGGAGAGAAGGATTCTCTTGCATTAATGGCCATATTACTATTTGATTTTGTGCAGGTACAAATAATAAGTTAGTGGACAACAGGCCACCTGCCCTAGCAAAATTTCTCCCTGGTGGTCAAGAACTAGGCAACACCAGCAGCTCAGAAGGGGAAAAAGACTCTCCCCCACCAGAGTGGGATTCTGTGCCAATTAATAAAACCGGCAGCTGTAAGTACACTGAGGTAGAGACCAAAGTAGTCTATTTAATGATGAAGAAAAATTAATATTATATCTGTACAGTTTTTATAAAAACTAGTGTGCATTGCTTTAAGAAAACCTGTCATGCAAAATTCTGCATTTACAAAGCAAGTTAGGGGGTGATAATTCACCTTTCAAGTCTCCTTTGCTTTACAAAAGGATTTAAAATTGACATCCTTTAAATAGTGTATTTAAAATGTAATTCTTTGTACCAATAGTTTAACTGGATTTTGGATTTTATTACTTTCTCTACTCATTTCTTTTACCTTAGTTATCAACACAATCCTATTATGATTTAAAATAAGCACCACCTACTTAAGCAATATAGGGCTGTGCTGTACAGAAGTTAAATCATAAACTTGTAGAGGACATGAAATCAGGATCTAAAATGAAAAACAATAAAATCAAAGATATTGATGAGGATATTATTCTAGGCATGGGATAGAAGCATAGGACCTTGCAATGGGCATTTTTGTTGTGTTTTGGCCATTCTATCTTGATCCTATATTTTGTCTGCTTTTTATTAGAGAGGAGGTCATGGAGAAGGAAAGAGAGGTGTAGAATCAAAGGAGCAATAAAATGTATTAAAGTGTGGAAACTTCACAGTCCTTCTGCAATGCCTCATTCAGACATGAGAGTGACACGAGGTTCTCCAAGGCCATGCCATGAAATGGAAATGCGCATACGGTCTGCTGACCAAGAAAGGCTGTGAGGACAGTTCTGGCCACTGACTGTCCAAGGACCAGCCCAGCTAAGTTCAGAGAGGCCACCCATCGCTAGTAGGTTGATCACTTTGGAAGCAGCTTTTCAGTCATGGAGACCCATGAGAGAAAATAAAATTTGAAATGGCCTTAAGTAATGTGTAGACCCTTTTTTCAGTTACAGTGGCAGAGTGTCACCAAAAAAGGATAGTAGATGCTAAGAATCCTACCATTAGTAGATAGTCTACAGGCATTAATTTAACTCTTGGTCATCTAAATGTAAGATCTTTGTTCAGGGAGCTGATAAGCATTAAGACGGGCTGTATAGTATGATGGTCCCTTCATAGCATGCTTCCACCACTGTTACTTACTATGAGCATAACCTTGGGCAAAACATTTAACCTCTTTAGTTCTCAGATTTTGCATCTGAAAAATGAGGAAGTTGAACTAAGGTCAGTTAATACACATTATCCTAGGCCCTGTCCTAAGCACAGCGTATACAAAGAAAAACAAGACAGCCCCTTCCCTGGAGGGTGTCACGATCTCATGAGGGCAACAACATGCAAACAACTATGTACAAGCTATATATTGGCAATGCATTAGACAGCTTCTACTTTCCACCAGAGAGCAAAACTCTTTCTTGGATGGCAAAGCATCCCTCTCTTTTACCAGACCTACCAGACCATGCATGAGTGGTTCAAAGGCTAGATTTGTTAATATTGGTGTAATACTCTAAGCTTTGCCAATAATTGTCTCTGGGGGCGGGGGGAATGCATTTTTTCCATTCATGTTACTATTTTAATCAAACTAGGGAGGTGGGGTGTGAAGCTAGCATTTAAGTTAATAAGTAAAACTATGGCTCTAGCCTTAGTGTTAATAAAGGGCATTTGAGGCCATAGTTAGTAACACTGTACTGTTCCCAACCTTCTTATTGCTCCCTTTCATTCTTTTTCTCTACACCTACTCTTTTCCTCCCTCTGTTTTTCTCTTTTCTTTCTTTCTTCTTCTCTGTGTGGTCAATGGACCTTCTGTTAGTCCCAGAAGGAATTTCTTATTCTAGCTGTCAAACAACAAAGATTGATGAACTGTGTTGAAGATATTTATATAAAATACAATATAGGTAGAATTGCAGGTTTAGGAAATGTAGCATCATATCCAGGGAATAATAAGTAAATCAAAGTTACAACAGGTAGAAACAAATAGAAAGCTATAGAAAGGAAATTTGATAGAATTTTCATTGGAAACTACTGTAATGCACATTTAAACATCAGCCTAAGAAGAGATATAGTATCCCCTTCATTTGATGGACTCTGAACAACTATATTTTGATTGAATTATTTTATACCAGATAGAAATAATTTTATCACTTTCTAGCTATTTAAGGGCCAAAAGCGTTAGGCCCATTTTCTCCTTGTACAACTGAGACCTCCATCTGAGATGGTACGTGGATGTGAACAGCTCTGATAACAGGACCTTATAAGAACATCCTTATCGTAATTAGGGGTTTGTTCTTAACAGTGCCTACTTGTAAAATTACCTGTAAGGGAAAATATCAAAGGCATAACCAAGTAAAAGTGGCTTTCTGCCCCGTGCAGCCCATTTCGGAGTCATGGTGAGTCGCCTAGAAGCTAGAGGATTCCTCACCTCCCCCCATCAGACGTAGAAAGAGGTGAAGGAAGCAAAATGGTAGGAGAGCCGTGAGAATCCAACAAAATTTACTACTGTTGATCATCCTTAAATTCAGATTAAAGTTAAATATGGAATTTATAATTTCTGCAACCTTATTGCAGAGGTATGTATTAGCTTTCAATCCTTTCCATAAGTTGAGCTTCAAGCCTCTATAAATGGTGCTCCCAAAGTTTTACCTCAAGGTAAGACTGGTGTAATAAGAATGAAAGTATTAAATTAATGAGATTTTTTTTTCATTCCTTAGCTACTGATAGTCTTTATAAATTGTCTCTGCAAACCCTCAACGCAGACATTTTCTTGAAGCAACGACAGACCTCACCAACACATGCCTCTCCATCTCCACCCCCTGCATCTTTCTCCTATGTGCCCCGAGGTTCTTACAGCAGCATTGTCAACAGCAGTACCAGCAAGTAAGTGGAAATCTCTACATCCTGTTAAAAAGATTTTTTTTAGGCATACCCATTTGTAGGCATATTTAAATGCTTTTACTTTTTTTTTTTTTTTTTTTTTTTTTTTTTGTCTAGGCAGTGGGGTTAAGTGTCTTACCCAGGGTCACACAGCTAGTGTTATGTGTCTGAGGCCGGATTTGAACTCAGATCCTCCTGAATCCGGAGCCAGTGCTGTATCCACTGTGCCACCTAGCTGCCCCCCAATGATTTTACTTTTAAAGAAGCAAAATGTTTAGCCTAGTTTCTGTTACTTATTTAATATTTGATGTCTTCAACAAATAATAGAATTTTCAGTAGCTAGAGGCTGGAGGGGCAGTGAAGTTGCACAGTGGATAGAACACCGGCCTTGGAGTCGGGAGGACCCAAGTTCAAATCCGGCCCCAGACACTTGACACTTATTAGCTATGTGACCCAGGGTAAGTCACTTAACCCCAATTGCCTCTCAAAAAAAAAAAACAAACAAATACCTAGAGGTTGATCGAAGATAATTAAGTTTTTCCCAGTTTGAGGCATTCTGTAATGATGCATTATTGTTATATCAATTTAGTTCTTGATTTTAAATCATCTGTTGGGTAATTTTACTTGTGAAACAATCATTTGTTTATAAGGAATCTGTTGAAAAAAAATGTCCCCAAATCATTTCTTTTTCTGTAGTCTTTAATAGTCATAAGATAAAGACAGGATTCTTGCACATTTTCTCCTTTTTCACATTCTTAGAATCTCTTATAATCCCTTAACCAAGTCAGTTGTCTCATGACTTTTTACCTCCTCCAGGAGTCCCTTATTTCTTACCTAAATCCATAAATTCTAGTTTTTTAGAATCCCCAGAGTATTTTATGGTGTTAGATTGCAAAGGACTAAAATACCACAGAAGGACTTATACAAATGACTTCAGTCAGCCTAAAGCCATTGCTTATTGGAGAAGTACGATTATAAATAACAACTGGGCACAGCATCAGATAGAGTTCTGTAAATTAGAAGTATCAAACACTTGAGGCCTGCAGCCCTCCCTAGGGCAGCCCAACCCAGATTAAAAAGTAATTGGGAAATATTTAACAAAATAAATAAAATACAATAACACATAGATAATAATTACATTTTAAAAACCAAGACATTGTGCAGTTCCCACAGGAATCCTGTGGCTCCCAATTCTGAGTTTAACACCACGGCTGTAAAGTACTGAAGGAATTGTAGGCTTTAGAGGTAAAAAGGACCTCAAAGATCATGTGACCAAACTGAGGTCGTCCACGTAGTAATTAAGTAACAGAAGAGGACTTGGATTCTAGGGCCAGCTCTGCTACTTCTGACTTGTATAATGGTGGGCAAGTCACTAAAGTTTCATCATTTTAAAATAAGAGAATTTGATTATTTCAAGGGCCTGAAGCTCTAAAGCTATGATTTTAAAGTATTCATATCATTTCTGAAATAAATGTGGACTTCTTGGTTTTTACTATATAATTCTAATGCTAAAAATAATTAGTTTTTCCTGTTTTTCTTTCATTTAAGTGAATCAGAAATGAAGCAGCCTAATGGTAACAAACACAAATTGTCAAAGACAGCTTCACTTCCAGGCAGGAATGGTAATCCTACATTTGCAGCTGTTGCAGCAGGTTATGACAAGAGCCCAGGTAATCATATTTTTAAAATAATAATAATTACAATATATTGCTTAATTATCTTTAGTATTGTTAGACTTTAACTCGATTTAATTGTTTTTTCATTGTTGCAGGTGGGAGTGGACTAACAAAAGTGTCTTCAAATAAAACAGATATTTCTGGCAGTATCAGCATTTCACACACACCTGTTGACAGTGATGGCTCAGACAGGTATCATTCATTGGCCATTCCTAACTATTAAAAAGTTTACTTCAAATCGAGTTTATATTTCATACTTAGATATGCCTCAGTACATTTGTTCCTGAATTACAAGTAAGAATGTTTATCAGAAGTTATTATGCTTGGTTTTTTTCTAAAATAAAATAGCCCATTTCATTCCTCAACTCTACTTACCAGTTATATTGCTAAGTATCTTATCCAGTTTCCCAACATCAGTCAGTTGTTTAAAAGCAGAGATGAGGAAGCTACTTAGCTGTTTCCTCAGGGTATTTTCTGACACTGGAATGAGAAGAACTCAGCTCATGTTTAATGCAAGAAGAGTCTGCCATGACTGAAACTTCATATGTGATTGATACAGCATTGAAGTGATATTTGGCTGTCATTTTAAGTGCATGCTTATTGTTTCGCTTTGTTAGGCTCTATTACAAGGATGAGATCCAATTATGAAAGACTAGAGAAGAAAATATATTGAAAGGAAGTAAATATTTTTATGTCTTATTATAAATGGTGGGATATCACTTTGGTGGATTGTACTTTTTTTTTTAAACAAAAGTGAAAAGTTTTGTACAATACAATACTATGCACTTATTAGGTACTCAGATATTCATTGGTTGGTAAATTTTCCCCAAAATATTTTATAGTATGTGATCAGAAATTAAGAAATTTCTTTAAATCTTAAGTATAGAAAAGTATTCACTTTTCTGCCAAGTCTCCTTCCTGGAACTATCAACTATACTATATAAACAGCCCTGAACCTCTAGAAATCCACCAATAAACCTTTGTGGTATACCACTTTTCACTTTGGTTTTTCACTTTGGTATACCACTTTGTTTGGGTTTTTTTTGGCTTAATATTTGATTGCCCAAGCCACTTTATCATATTTTTTATAATGAATTTGTTTTCACTAACATTTATGCATTTTTGTATATTGCATTTTTTTCTGTATTATTTAGCTCTGGTTTGTGGAGTCCCATCAGCAACCCAAGCAGCCCTGACTTTACACCTCTCAATTCATTCTCAGCCTTTGGGAATTCTTTTAATCTAACTGGCGGTGAGTGTTTGACACTAAACCAGTAACTAATCAGCTATGAGATGAGTAGAAAGTAGCTCATTCCTTTCAGTATAAGCCAAGAAGGAAGGAAAGAAGGTGGATGCCCCAGAACCTGCATGAAGAAAGGTTTTAAATGCAAAGGAAAACACTTTTGTCATTTTAATAGAGACCTGAAATAATATTGTTATGGGTGTAGCCCCAGGACTCATAGAAGTATAAGAAATAGAATTCTGTCTTCAGAGAAGAAAATTCGTATTGTTCCTCTGGATAGAAATAAATTAAAACAAAGAGTTGGTTTTGTGTGTGTCATGGACCCTTTTCTCGGAATATTTTCCCCCCATCTAAGCTCATAGACTTCCTAAAATCTATACCTAGGTTTAGAACCTCTTGTTTAGGGGTAGTTAGCTTCTTTTATTTTTACTTCTGGAGTTTCTTAAATCCTTATACTAACCCTTACGGTCAGGAACTTCTCAGTTCCTTATCAGTGCCTTACCATTAATCACAGTATTATACCTCTTATGGAAGAATTAAAAGAACAATGGCAGGAACTGTCACATGGAAAGATTTCTCCTCCACACCTCTCCCATTCACCTCAAAGTTTAGTTTTAGAAAATGGTTTTTATCCATATGCTACAGCGCCATAGTAGAAAACAATAAAGCAGTACTTCTCTGAAATAATGACTTCTGGGGTCACAGTTGCTGGGATACCTAATCCCTTCCTAATTTCTTTTCCTTGTTATGCATGGGTATTGAAAAAGTGACAGTATTAGCATTACCTAATAATGCTTGGAAATTACATTTCAATACAACTTATCGACACACACTTTTTTAAAACTGTCCATTACAAGTATACACAGTACAATAGGAATTCTTAAAATTATGTGATAGGATTAAGTTAGGTGCCTTGCATACAGTAGGTGTTCCACAGATATTTATCAAATGAATGTTATTTAAGTTCTCCATCAGGGTCTAAGTAACACATTTTGCCAATTTTGTTTCATTTCAGAGGTTTTCAGCAAGCTTGGACTGTCTCGGTCTTCCTTCAGTCAGGATACCCAAAGAAATTGGAATGAATTTAGCCATGTCCCCTCCTACCTTTGGGATACTTCAACCACCGACTCTGCCCCATCTTGGCCCACTAGTTCAGGTTCCCCAACGCATACAACTTCGGTAAGTACCTGTGTTCTTTAGAATTGTTGGTCTTTGTCATCACGCCCTAATGTTGCCATTGTTGAGATCCAACCATAATTTCAAACAGTTTTCTACCCATCAAATAGCAATGTTTTCAACTGAAGCTGGAGGTAAGCACTCCTACTCCCCAACTTTCTGTAATATATACACCTTGCTGCTGGTATACTACTATATTTGTTATTCCACCTCCAATACCAAAAACAAAAACCCTACAGAGATATATGGCTGGATCTTTTTATGTTATACCATTAGATAGAACATTGGGGAGAGTCAAAAAGGTTCTAGGTAGAACAGCTAATTAAACCCCCAGAATTCTCTCACAGTTTTTTTTGTTGTTGAGTCATTTCAGTTTGAATATACAATATCCTCCTCTTGATAAATCAGAGCAATTATCAACTTCTTTCAAAAATTCTCTGATTAATTGAAAGGGGAAATGCTATCTTTTTCTATGGCTACTTTTCAAATTATTGTTGTATTATATAATAGGCCAAATTTAGACCTGGCTGCAGTTCTCTAAGTAATGTAGTCTTTTCTAGTAAACTAGAATTTAATTTATTCTGGTTCTTTTTTTCTTTTAACAAAATCCTGGAATGCAGAAACATTTTTGCATTTCACATGTGCATTTTTTTAATCCTCTATTACATGATCCTGCAGAAAATAGTTCCTCAACAAAACTAATTTTTATTGGTAGAAAAACCTATATTAAGGTATTAAAGAAAAAAAGTAAACATTTAAGTGGCCTAGTTTCTAATATTTGATTTTAAATTAGAATTAGAATTTCGAAGGTACCATGAACTGTCTTTAGACTATCAGAGCTATCTCACTAGAATATAGATCCAACACCTTTGATACGTGTTTTAAATTCAAATAAGCAGAAAGAAACCTGTGGCATTCTTACTATATTGTAATTAACATTAGCCACATAGACATTAACATTTTAACGATCATCTGTGTGAACTTTTTTTTTTTTTTGTACAGTCAATCCTCGGCAGCTCCAGTAGCCTGTGGTCCACCTCCACGCCATTTAGCAGTTCCATTTGGTCAAGCAATCTCAACAGCACCCTTCCTTTCACCACTCCAGCCAATACACTGTCAAGTATTGATCTGATGGGTAATGAAAACTCCCCTACTCCTCCTGCCACTACTCTCCCCAACCCAGCTGATGATATGGGACAGACCTATAATCCGTGGCGTATATGGAGTCCAACAATTGGAAGAAGAAGCTCAGATCCTTGGTCTAATTCACACTTTCCTCATGAGAATTAAAATTGGGTTTTAAAAAAAAAAAAAAAAAGGTACTCATCCAGATCAAGATATGCCAATCTTTAAGACGTCTTTAGGCTGTTATTCTCACTGCTTCCCACCCTTTCCTCCTCTCAGCCATTCTGCCTTCCCTTCCCAGTCCATACCCGTGCAAAACAGTTATGAGCAAGTCAGGCTTTTTATCACTTGTTCCTTTTCAAATCTTTCTTGCAATTATGATAGTGTGAGATTTGCTGTTGTGCTTACGAAAAAGTCTGGGTTTAGCCACCACCGCCAATAAGACCTGTAAATCTGAACAACTTCATCATTATCAAATTTTTTGTCATCAGTCCTTTTATTTGCTGTATAAACAAAAATTTGACATTACATCTAAAGAAATAATTTGAGTTATTCAGAAGTCCTGGCATGTGACAGTTTTATTAAATTAACAGGTTTGGTTCTTAAATAATTTTTCCCAGTATTATGCGCCAAAATCTAATTTAAAGAAATATATACGCACTTTGTGCTGAAAATACAGAGTATTTTTTTAAGGTAAGGCTGTCTTCATTTAAAAGCAGATTACAGAAATGTAAGACAATGTCACGAGCAAAAATGGATGAATGTAAGAACATTCTGTTGAGACCATAGACATTTTCTGTGCTGTTTGTACTTGAGGTATGGAACATTTGTAAACCTGAATTCATTTTAAAGTTGAACTGAAATGCACATAGCCAAGTCTTGAGATACAAGATTGAAATGTGTATTTCTTAAAATACAACTTTGCATTGTACTTTGAAATAAATGATGCTTTTTTCAAGACCTTGTATCATTCTTAAACATAAGAGGCATTTGAATTCTTAGTTCGTAAGAAATCATCATGCCACTGTCCTTACTTTGGGAAAATCACATGTAAGGGTCAGGCGAAAGTGAAATTTTTGTAACAGCCTTCATCATGGACTCCTTTATAATCTGACTGAATTACCATGTGTTTCAAAGGTGATCGATCACCAAAGGATCTAGATAGAAAATTAAATAAAAGCATACCATTCGAATCTGCCTTGAAGTCATGTAGTTAGTGATCATCTGCTCAGTCAATAAGCATTTATTAAGCGCCTCCCATTTCTCAGACATTATACTGAGGATACAAAGAAAGGTTTAAAAAAAAAAAAGTCCCTGCTCTTAAGAAGCTTGGGGGGAAACACCCTGTAAATAACAAAGAACAAACAAGATGTATACCAGATAAACTGAAGACAATCAGCAGAAGGAAGGCACTAGCATTGCAGGGATCAGGAAGGACTAAGGGTGAAAGGTCCGATTTTTGGCTGAGACTTAAAGGAAGTGAGAGTAGGAGGTGGAAACTAGGAGGGATAGAAAGTGGAAGTGCCAGGGACAGAAAGAGGTCAGTGTCATTCGTTCTCATGGGTAGGAGGTGATGAGGAGGAAGGAGACTAGACAGCTGGGGAGGAGCCAGGTCATAGAAGGATTTAAAAACCAAATGGCTTTTATATTTGGTCTTAGAGGCTGTAGGGAGCCACTGAAGTTTATTGATGGGGGGGGAGAGGCGGTGTGTGTGGCATAGTCAGACTTGTAATTTAGGAAGATCTCTTTGATAACTGAGTGGGGGATGCACTGCAATGGAGGGAGACTTGAGGCAGGAAGACCAACCGGCAGGATATTCTGATAGTCTGGGCATGAAGTACTAAGGGTCTGCCCCAGTCTGGTGGCAGTGTTGGAGTAGAGATATTGTAAAGGTACAAACAACAGGACTTGGCAACTCCTTGGATTGGGAGGAGAAAGCGAGGGAGACGAGAGAGTGAAGAGTCAGTGATGACAATCCAGAGTCTTCCAGTCCCATTTCCTTCTCGGTATTTTCCCTTGGATACTCCTTCATCACTTCAGATGCAACACACCTGAAATGGAATTCATTGCCTCTTTCCCCAAACCTACTCCCTGCCACAATTTTTCCCTGTTTATCAATGGCACCACCCCTCCCTGTCACCAAAGCTCAAATTGTCAAAATCTTTGACTATATTCTCTCCCTAAGAATAAATAACTCTCATTTGCTCCCAGCAACCTTTCCCCATCTCTAACTTTGTTTATGATATTTCCCTTATCTGCCATGGCCTCTTTACTTCTCTCCACTTATCCAAGTTCCACCCATCATTCGAATCGTCTCTCTTCTTGAAGCTTTCCTAAACCATCTCGATCCATCATGGTTTATTCTCTTGAATTCCCATAGCATTTGCTGTCTGTGCCATTCATATAGCATTCATATTATTTATTTGTATGTGTATGAGCTTCCCCCATCTCCCCAAGAAGCCCATGAGCTCCTTGCAATCTCAACACCTAATAGCACTTTGCCCATACTGAGCACTTGATAAATCTTTGGAAAGGAGACAGTCAACAACCAATTCAACTTCCTGGATACTTCCATTAATCCCCTTCCCAAACTTTAAGATCTAATTCAGCCCTGAAAGGGAAATTAAAACTGCAGAAATTCATGTAACTATGTTTGAAGATTCCTAGTTTAAATCCACTGCCTTATCCTGTGAGGAAAATGAAGAACAGATGTTACCTTTCTCTTACATAAGATATTTTCATAGTTAATTGACACTTACCAAATTGCTTGCTACTTTTCTCCTCTATTGGAAAA
This sequence comes from Vombatus ursinus, assembly GCF_900497805.2. Lineage (NCBI taxonomy): Eukaryota > Metazoa > Chordata > Mammalia > Diprotodontia > Vombatidae > Vombatus > Vombatus ursinus. Next base: position 4,804,697 of record NW_020951369.1, read on the forward strand.
GGCCAATCCCCTTTCATTTTTCTTCCTAGAATTTCTAACCACCTTTGTGGCTAAGTTCTTCACATCTCTCTGATTTGTGAATCATCATGAGGGGCAACATAAAGTGAAAAGAGCACTAGATTTGAAGTCAAAAGACTGAATTTGAACCCCAGCATTGCCACTTAAACTTTGACCTTTACACCCATGACTTGACTTTCCTTAGTCCTCAGTTTTCTCATCCACAAAAGGAAGGATTGGGCTAGAGGATCGCCCAGCTTTAAATCTATGTGCCTGTCAAGTACTGGACATACAATAATTTATGTTAAGCAACTACTATATGCAGAATACTATAGTAGATGCTCTGGGGATATAAAACAAAAGCCAGAATTCCAGCCCTTGAAGAGTTTATATCCGGTGGCTTATCCTTTTCCAGATTTGTTTCACTCTGGCCACCTTTTCTCGATGAGGCTGTGAGCCAGGAGGAAAGGCTATGACAGGCAGCCACTAGGCCTGTTGACCAAGTGCAACTTCAAGAACAGCCGGTTGATTACAGTCAACTTTTTGGGGACCCCTGAAATGCATAGTTCATTGAAATGTATCATTTCAATCAACTATGTACAGCCACACATAAAACATCAGAAAATGCAGAGTCCAAACATTCTTGACATCATGACAGAGGAGGAATCAGTCAAATGGAGTTGAGGTAGATTTTCAGGCAAATGTTGAAGGAAGTGAGGAACACAGATTGATAGAGAAGAGATAGTTTGCCACTTACAATCCCCCAAGATTGGCGATCCTGGCATTTATATAATGCTTTTAAGATTTTCCAGGCTCTGATTCTTAGAATCTAGCCAATAGCCCATAGATGCTCAGATTCCTTAAGAGTCTAGCTAATATGGTGAATCTTCAATAAACCTTGTTTTTGGCTGCAAAAAAAAAAAAAAAGATTTTCCAAGCAATCTACGTACATTCTTTGATCCTTACAGCAACGCTGAAGTGGATACTATTATTCCCACTTTATAGATGAGGAAATTGAGGCTGAGATTGGTTAAATGACTTGCCCAGGTTCACACTGTTAATAAGTATGAAGTTAGGCACTTCACATCCAGGTTCACTTCCCCTGTGTCATCCCTCTGCTGTGTGCAAGGCATTGTACTAGGTACTAGAGAGAATTCTTTTTTTCAGTCTGGGGATTCAATCTTCCAAAAGACATTGAAGAAAGTTTCAGTGTAGCAACTCACCCACACAACTCTATACTTTCCCCCAAACACAACCATATACTTTTCCACTTCTATGACTGTCTTTAATAAATCACCATTAATCCCAAGAGGACAGAGGACTCCCCTTCATTGGTATCTTGGAACCACCTTTCAGGAAAATTTGCCTGACCAATTTGTACTACTTTTCTATAAAATCTCAGTTCACCTTCTCCAGCCCTTATTCCATTTTGTTGTGCAGGACTGTGCAAGTGAAATTTCTGTTCCCTCAGAAACAGCTGTGCAACCTAGAGAAATAATTCAGGTACCCCTTATTTGGCAAGTTTCCTTTTAACTGGAATGGACAGAATGAATGAGATAAAATGAACTTTTTATAATCATGGTGATTTCTGGTGTTTTCAGTAGTGATTTTAAGTCTTTGAATGAATATGATGAGAATGTTCCTCCAACTCTTATGGAAGAAGATAATAGTCCATGAGTAGAAATTGCTAGGTGGACAAAAATTTGGTATTATCTCCTACCACGAAGGGGTTCTTAGGGAGGGAGATCTTGACTGGAGGAAACACTAAATGGGTAGCAGTGTAGGGTGAGTACCAGTATCAGCTTAGACCCTGGGATAGGTTACAAGCCAAAGGACTATAAGCAGTTTCTGGCCAAGATGGCTGGCTGAACAGAGACAACCCAGTTCCATGCACTTACTCCAGAAAAAACCTAAAATTCTCACCAGATCACCTAATGATCACGATCATAAGATCGATAAGAAATTGTAATAATTGGCTTCTTACAAACCAGAACTGTATATAAAACCAGCCAGAAGTCATGGAGCATTAAAGAAAAGGAATCATCGACAAAGCCAGCCCTAGCACTGGCTAACAAGTCTACAGTCTGCCAGCACAACCCGAGCCATGAAGAGCTTACAAAGCCCCATCTCCCATAGTGGTGAGTTTGGGAGTCCAGGAGAACGGCAGCAACAATGGAACAACATTCAGGCTGGGACACCCAGAGCCAGGAATGTTTCTAGCACTGAGATGCTAGGGAAGGCCCTGAAGATCCAGTGCTCTGAACCTCAATCCAGCCAATGCCAACTCTGGGAGGCAGCACAGTCAACAGTAGAACCCAGGTCAAGACCAAAGTCTACCACCCCACCCAAAAGCATAGCAGGTGACAAACCTGGCACAGAGCCCTAATTCAGAAACCAAGGCTAGAGAACCAGGCAAGTAGAAGATCCAGATGACTATAAAGAATTTATAATAAATCCAACCTAAAAGGAAGGCATGACTCCATAACTACCATAAGCAGAGACTTAAAAGGGGAAAAATGGATTTTCCACAAAGGCACATGAATACATAAAAAAAAAAATGAAGCAAGAAATTAAACATAAAGGCTCTGGAGGAAAGAGGAGAATAAATGGCTTAGGAAAAACGGTAGTAAACCTTACCCAAGTAACAGACTGCTTGAAAATTAGAACAGATCAGCCAGAAATCAATGACTCCATGAGAAAGGAAGAAAGATTAAACCAAAATAAAAATATTGGGCAGGGAAGGGGGTGGGGGAGAGGGAAAACAGAAGAAAATATAAGGTATTTGTTACCAAAACAACTGACCTGCAAAACAGGCCAAGGCAAGTTAATCTAAGAATCATCAGATCCCTGAAAATCGTGATAATGAAGGAGGCCTGATCGCTGGCCGGATCTTTTAGGACCAAAGGACAAAGGAAAAATAGAATCCACCAGTTGCTTCCTGTGGAAAAAAAAAAAAAGAAAAGAAAAGTTCAAAGAACGTCATGACCAATGTCCAGAGGCTCACATCAAATAAAAAGTACTTCAAGAAGCCAGAAAGAGTACATGTATCAAGGAATAATAGCTAGGATCACATGAGACCTGTCAGTTTCTACTCTATATAAAAGGAAGTCTTAGACTACTTTATTCCCAAAAGCAAAAGATATAAGCTAACATCCAAAAATAACCCTACAAAACTGAGTATGAACCTACAGGGAAAGGAGAGAAAGGAATCTTTATTGAAAAAAAGAGAATTTTCTAGCATTCTAATAATGAGACATTAGCTGAGTAGGAACTCTAAGACGCAAGAGGCATCTAGAGCAAGATGAATTCACTGGGGAAACTGAAAGGAGCTATATGGTGATAAAAGGCTAACATTTTAAAAGAAAAATAGTGTCCCTTCAGAACATCAGTATCTTCAAAATGTATTAAGGGAGTTAATTTTTTTTTAAATAGGTGACCTGGAAGTAGATTGTTTTTGTTCTGAGGATTTTAAGAGTGGAAAGAAAAGGAAGAGTAAAAGGAATATACCAGTGAAGAAAGGAGGAAAGAAGAAGGGCAGAACTTATTTCTCATATTTGGAGAAAGAATAAATGTATTACAAATTGAAGTAAGGAGTTAGAGGAAAAAAATGAAACTCATTTATCTGAAATGGAGTAAGGAGGAAAGAACACACAGAAAAATAGTTTGTAGAAATACTTCAAAGAATAGGGAACAAGTGGGGAAGGGGTAGAGGGAGGATAATACTGGAGAGAGAATAATAGCAAGCATGACAAAATTCAATAAAAGAAGAAAAAAAAAACTATAAGAGGGTACCTGTCAGTTGAATAGGAAAGACTGAACAAACTTCAATATAAATGTAATGGAATATTACTGCACCATAAAAAAGATAAAAGACATAATTTCAGAAAATCCTGGGTAGCATGGACTGATTCAGAGTGGCATGAGAAAAACCAGGAGAACAATATAAAAACAATAACATTGTAAAGACAAACAATTTTGAAAGGCTTAAATATTCTAATCAAAGCAATCAACAACCATGTCTCCAGAGCACCTATGATAAAGCACCTTCTGGAAGAATATCGACTTCAAGTGCAGAAGGAGGATTTGTGGATTAGTTTTCCTTAACTATACTTAACGTTACAAGGGTTTGTTTCGTTTTTTTCTCTTGGTTTTTAACTGGGGGAAGCCTGGGGTAGAAAAAGAGAATCAGCCATAAAATATTCCCCCCAAAAGAAGGCCATTGAAGCATTTCAAATGATGCACAGAAGAGAACAAAATAAGTTCACGGTTTGCTATGCAACCCTCTTCTGAGTTCTGTATGTACAGAACTGTTTTTGTGTGGAACTTCAAAAAAAATTTAAGTTAAAAAAAACAGCACATAAGGCTTGTGATCTCTTAGTTGTTTGAATACAGATGGTCCAGATCTGTTAAGGATCCTGATGACAATGTAGAACATGCCATCATGCCTTCACTGAATTTATTTCTGGTGTGTTCTTGGCCATCACAATAGCTTTATCTCAAAAGATTTTTACAAACTGCCCTTTATCACTTCATTGTTTTTAAATGACTGCTTATACTGTTTCATGTTTTTATTTTATTTTTGTGTTTAAAGCTCCTCCCCTCTTTTTTAGGGTTGTTTTGAGATCATTTCAACCTCCTAGAAAATATCTGTGACTTTGTCAAGGGCTAGGATATAATGAGAGTGTGGGTGGGCACTCAGAGATGCTGCTGCTCTCCTAGGAGCCATGACTTTTCCCACTTTGAGATGAGACAGCACAATAGCCCTCAGAACTCTTATAATTTTTCTAAAATCCTTTCTTAGATGCCTAGCACTCACTTCAGCCAAGTTTTCAAGAATCCTGGGGTAACAGCCCATCTCAGTTAACCTTTCAGCAAGTTTTTTTTTCCCCTTTCTCTCTCATGATTGGTATGCCATCCTCCACACCTATTCTACCTGCCTTTCTTAGTTCACTATTCATTATAGAGACAGCTCTATGGACACCACTTTTCTGTAATGCTCGTCTGGCCCACTCTGGAGCTGAGCTGCCCATGACATAACCATAGGTTATGAAGAAACCAGCCATCTGCATGCAGGTCACAAGTTGTCAGGTGAGTTATGTCAAGTGACAGCAGAGGAGCCCCTACATTTTACACAGTATAAATAGTGGAAACAACAAACTATCTCACTACTTGTGGTTAAGGCAATATCTTTGGCACCACAGCTCCTCACATGATTCCTTCCAGGTTCTCTCCCTTTTACTATTAAAGTAAATCAACAAGCATTTATTAAAATTTTACTAGGTGCCAGACTCCACAGTAAGTGAAGGAGAGACAAAGAAAGACAGAGCTTTGACCCTGCCTTCAAGGAGCAGGGGATGAGGGGAGGAAGTGGACATACAAATAACTGTCTATGCAAAGTATGTTTAGTGAAAGTAGAAGGTGCTCTTAGGGGAACACCTGCGGAGGGAGAGAAGGATCTGAGCTGAATATTGAAGGGAGCCCGGGAAGTCAGGATGCAGCGCTGAAAAGGAAGCATTCAGGCACAGGGGACAGTGAGGACAAAGGAAGAGAGGGAAAAATAGAATGTCCTGTGTAAGGGACAGCACATAGTCTAGTGTAACTGGATGTTGAGTGTATGATAGAGAGTGAAGTATAACAAGACAGGAGGGGGCCAGCTTGTAAAGGACTATATAAGACAGAGGATTTTATATTTGATCTTAGAATTAAAAGATGCTTGCTCCTTGGAAGGAAAGTTATGGCCAATATGGACAGCATAGTAAAAAGCAGAGACATCACCTTGCCAACAAAGGTCAAAAAACCAAAGCTGTGGTTTTTCTAGTAGTAACTGTGAGAGTTGGACTTTAAGGAAAGCTGAGCCCTGCAGAATCAATGCTTTCAAATTGTGGTGCTGGAGAAGACTTTTGAGAGTCCCTTGGACAGCAAGGAGATCAAATAAGTCAATACTTAAAGAAATTAAGTCAGGTTATTCACTGGAAAGTCAAATACTGAAGCTGAAGCTTAAATACTTTGGCTGCATAATGACATGACAGGACTCGTTGGAAAAGATTGATGGCAAAAGGAGAAGGGGAAGGCAGAGAATAAGATGGATAGATAGTGTCATGGAAACAACAAACATGAACTTGGACAGACAGAGAAAGTAGAGGATAGCAGGGCCTGGTGTGCTGTGGTCTGCGAGGTCACGAAGAGTCAGAAACAACCAAACAACAATAAAAGAGGTAATAGGAAGCCCCTGGAATTTATTGAAAAGGCGATTGCAAAAAGCTTCTTGTAGAAAGTGGGCTTTTTAGCTGAGACTTGAAAGAAGCCAGCAAGCAAAGATGAAAAGGGAGAGAGTTACAGGCAATGGGGGACAGCCATTAAAAATGTCCTGAAAGGGGCAGGTAGGTGGCACAGTGGATAGAGCACTGGCCTTGAAGTCAGGAGGACCCGAGTTCAAATCCAGCCTCAGACCAAACACTTGACACTTACTAGCTGTGTGACCCTGGACAAGTCACTTAACCCCAATTGCCTAAAAAAAAAGAAAAAGAAAAAAAATGTCCTCAGCTGCAAGATGGATTGTCTTGTATGAGGAACAGCAAAGTCTAGATGCCAAGGATGCCATCATTGGATCACATAGTTACAGGGGTGGGAAACCTGCAGCCTTAAGGCCATGTGTGGCCTTCTAAGTCCTTGGGTGCAGCCTTTTGACTGAGTCCAAGTTTTACAGAACAAATGCTGTTATTAAGGGAATTTGTTTTGTGAACTTTGGATTCAAAGGGCCACACTTGAGGACCTAGAGGGCCACATGTGGTCTTGAGGCCGCAGGTTCCCCACCCCTGGTAGTACATGGGGCTAAGTAAGGTGTGAGAAGACTAAAAAGGTAGGATGAGGCCACGTTACAAAGGGCTTTGAAGGCCAAACAGTATTTTATATTTGATCCCAGAGGAATAAGGCATCCACTTGTGTTTATTAAGTAGAAAGGGTGACATGATCAGACCTAAACTTTAGAAAGATCAATTTGACAGCTGAGTGGAGGACAGACTGGAGTGAGGAGAGACTTGAGACAGGGAAACAAAAAAAAATAAAAATAATTCAAGCTTTAGGTGATGAGGGCCTGTACCACGCTGGTGACAATGTCAGAGAAGAGGAAGTACATATGAGAGATGTTGCAAAGGTAGAATTGACAGGACTCCATAACAGATTGGATGAGAAAGTGAACAGTTAAGTATGGTGTCTAGCTTTTGAACATGTGTGAGTGTGAGGATGGTGGTACCCTCAACCAACAGTAATAGGGAAGTTAGAGGGGAATGCTTGGCAGCAAGGAGAACAAGTTCAGTTTTGGGCATGTTGAGTTTAAGATGTCCATGATATATCTAGTCCAAGATGTCCAATGGCCATTTGGAGATTTGAGGCCACGGTAAGAAGAAAGGTCTGGGCTAGAGGTAGATTTAAGAAACATCAGTGTGAAGATGATAATTGAATACATGGGAACTGATGAGATCACCAATCAAAATAGTATAAGATTTTTCAACAGGTTGTGTTTTTTATTCTCAATCTGGAATGGGGGCTGGGAGGAAGAAAAGGCAGAGTTTTGCTGATTTAAGAAAAATTTTAAAATTAATGCAGAAAATGAAAAAAACTAACAAATTAAATTGAAGGGGAAAAGAGGAAGGGGGAATTTACTTAACAGAGGAAAAAAGGGTGAAGAATTAGATAAAAGGAAGAAAGAAAAAGGACTTAATAAGCAAAACTCCAAGAAAAGGAAAGAGGTGACAAATGGGAAGGGGGAGCTTGAAGGTCAAGGGGAATAGATCCTGTGGGAAGGGTTCCCTCAAAATAAATTAAGCAAAAAACTGAAGATACAAAACTACTGTCTTTACAAAAATAAGAAAAAAATCCTAATTTTTAAAATATTAGGGACAAGTGGAAGAAAACAAATTTAACTCTTCTAATTTTAAATACGGATGGATTAAACAGCACAAAGAAAAAGTATGAAAGATTGAATAAGAAAATAAAACCCCAAAATCTGTTGCTAATAAGAAACATACCCAAAATTCAAAGACATAGAATAAAAAGAGGGTCTAGAACAAAATTTACTCTGCATCAGGTGAAGCAAAAAAGCAGGAAATGTTATCATGCTTTCTGACAAAGCAAAAACAGAAGTTTACAACATAAAGAGATAAAAAGGAAACCACACTATGCTAAAAGGACCCATAGGAAAAAAAAACAATATCAATATTAAACTTACATGTTCCAAATGCCTTAGCATCCAAATTCATAAAGAAAAAATTAAGTGAATTACAGGAAGACAAAAACAGTAATACAATAATAGCAGGAGACTTTAATGTCTCTCAATTTTGGACAAATCTAATAGAAAGATAAACAAAGGGGAAATATAGCATTGAAACAATTCCTGGGAAAACTAGAATTAAAATACTTATGTCAGCTTCCAAATTAGACTGAGATATATACATATATATATATATATATACACATATATATATATATATAGCCAAATTAGACTGATAAATACACACACACATATCTCAGCACCATATGGAAGTTTTACAAAAATTGACCACATGTTAGGACATAGAGATATTGCAAATAAATGTGAAAAAAGCAGAAATATACATGCTTTACAGATTATAATGCAATAAAAATGACAATCAGTTCAGGGAGTATAAACAAAAGATACAGACCCAAATGGAGACTTAAGGATGAAAGCATAACAAATGAGCAGGTCAAAGACTAAATAATAGAAACAGTAATCTATGTGTGAATTGATTAAGCAATCTAATAAAATGCAATAGAGTGATTGAATTGTAAAATTTAAAAAAACAACAACCCACAATCTGTTGCTTACAAGAAAGATACCTGAAAGATAAAGGCATATACAAAAGAAAAATGAGAGACTAGAACAAAACTGACCATGCATCAAGTGAAAATAAAAAGCAAGAGTTGCCAAGCAATCAGACAACACAAAAACAAAAATTCATAACATAAATTGATAAACTACATTACGCTGAGAGGAAGCATAGAAAATATTCTTTAAATGCCTTACTTAGCATCCCATTTCACTAATAAAAAGTTAACTCAATTAGAATAGACAAAGTAACAAAACAACGTCAAAAGATTTTAATGATCTCTCAGTTTTGGACAACTCCAACAGAAAGATAAAAGTTAAATGACAAGTGAACAAACTGCTGGAGAAACTAAAGCTAAAAAACTTTAGTGTCTTCTAAATGAAGCTGTGAAAGAATATACGTATTTCTCAGGACCACATGGCAACTCTTACAAAAATTGACCAGGTCAGGGCAGCTAGGTGAGGCAGTGGGTAGAGCACCGGCCTTGGATTCAGGAGGACCTGAGTTCAAATCTGGCCTCAGACACATAACACTTACTAGCTGTGTGACCCTGGGCAAGTCCCTTAATCCCATTGCCTAGCCAAAAAAAAAAAAATTAACCAGGTATGAAGGCACAGAGATATTACAAACAAATACAAAAAGGAACAGAAATAGTAAATGCATTATTTACAGACTAAAACATAAGAATCACTTAGGAGAGCACAAAGGTCACAGACCCAAATGAAGACTTAACGATGAAAAATAACCACCTATAAAGAACTACTAAATGTAGGTGAAAAACTCCAAGTCTTGATTATCCACAGGATTTTATCAAATTTTTAAAGAATAACTAGTATCAAAACTATACAAATTGTTTTCAAAAACTGAGAAAGTTCTACTAGATTCATCTTAAGAGACATATATAATCCTAATACCTGAATGTGGGAATGATAAGGCACAGAAGGAGAACAAAAGACCAACAGCATTAACGAATAGCAATTAAAAAATATAAATAAAATCCTGTCAGACTACAGTGATTCACATAAGAAATAATTTACTATGATCAACTTGGACTTATATATGGGATACAGAGATGATTCAACATCAGGATACTGACTGACATAATTATATTTTCAAAAATAAAACCACATAATTATTTCAAGAGTTGTAGAAAAAAGCCTTTGATAAAGTATAAGACCCATTTATGCTATTAAAAAACCCTACAAAATATAGGTATAATGGGAATTTTTAATATATCTCAAACTTAAGCAAGCATTATATGCCATGGGGATTTAGTAGAAGCTTTCCTGATACATAGAAGAATAAAGGAAGGATGTTCACTCTCCCCACTACTATCTGATGTAGTTCTGGAAATGCTAATAATAAGAGAAGAGAAAGAAATTAAAGGCGAAAGGTATGTAAATCTGATTGTTTACTTGGAAAATCCTAAGGAATCAGCAAAGATACTGAGACAAGTTATTGCTTCAGAAAAGTTGCAGTCTACAAAATAAACCCTCAAAAAAAGCTTCATTTTTTTAAAAAATCCACAGCATTTTTATGTAATAATGACAAAATCCAAGAGGCAATAATAGTAAGGGAAATCACATTCAAAATAACTACAAAATGCATAAAATACTATAAGGTCAGTCTACCAAAATACACAAAATACTTGTATAGATTCACTTACAAAATATTCCTTGAAGATTAAAGAATAATTTAAATAACTGGAGGAATATTCAATGCTCATGGCTGGGTCATGACAATATAATAAAATCAATAATACTACCAAAGTTAATTTATACACTTAATGCTATACCAAATTATCAGTGGGTTACTTTACTAAACCCAATAAAATGGTAATAAAATTTATTTGGGCAGATAAAAGACTTAGAACATGAAGGAAAATAATGAAAAAAGAAAAGATAGGGATAAAGGAGAATGGGAATTCCAGACTTCAAACTATATTATAAAGCAGCAGTCATCAAAACCATCTGACACTGGTTAAAAAAAAAAAAATAGAGAAACTAATCAATAAACAGACCAGACAATGGAGAATCAGAAACAATGGAGCTATAAAAGTCAGTGTTTGGTAAGTCTGAAAACGTAAATTACTTAGGAAAGAACTTCTCATTAGATAAAACCTGTTGAGAAAGCTGTAAATCATTCTAGCAGAAATTAAACTGAAACCAACACCTTATTCCATATTCCAGATTATATTTTACATGGAGATATATATCACCTTAATAATAAAGATTATGCTATAAAAATTAGAAAAGAAATAGATCATATGCTTTTTACAGCTATAGGTAGGAGATGTCTTCTTAACCAATCAAAGGAGAGAGGCAATTACAAAAGATAAAATAACTTGGGTTACATGAAACTGAAAAGCTTCTGAAAAAAAATAATAATGCATTTAAGGATTAAAAGATAAGAAATCAAATGGGAAAAATCTATATCAAGTTTCTCTGATAAAGGTTTGGTATCCAAGATATATAGATAACACACGTAAGACCAAAAGTTATTCCTCAATAGATAAATGGTCAAAAATATAAATATGTGGTTCTGAAAAGAATCGCAAACTATTAACCATATGAAAAAAAATGCTCCAAATCACTAATAAGAGAAATGTAAATCAAATCAAATTTGAGGTTTCACTCCACACCCTGCAAGTGACAAATGATGAGAATAATGAATGTGGGAGAAGTTGTGATAAGATAAACACACCCAGTGCATTTTTGACGGAGTTATGAAACAATACAACCATTTTGGAAAACAGTTTGGAATTGTGCAAATAAAGTTACTAAAATTTCCATACCCTTTGGCCAAGAGATTGTCCTACTATGATGTTTCTGATAAGAAGGAAGACCCCTATATACACCAAAATATTTTTTCAGCAATTTTTGTTACAGAAAAGAATTGGGGGGGGTTGGGTGTCGGATGGATGCCATTGATTCTGAAATGGCTTAAGAAATTGTGATACGTTGACTATCACAGCAAGAAACAACAAATATGGTGAATACAGAGAAGCATGGAAAGATTTACACAATCCAATGCAGAGCAAAGTAAACAGAGCCATGCAAACAATATACACAGTAATTGCAACAAATTAAGCGGAAAGAACAAACAAATCATTAACAGCTGGGAACATCAAGAAAGATCTCATGGAGAAGGTGGGGCATGACCTGGGCTCTGAAGGAAGCCAGAGACTGTAACACTTTCAGCTCTATGATCCTATCAGCCAGTCCTCTTCATTAATATAATGCAGAGACACCAGCAGAAAAGAACTTACCTCTCTGTCATCCTCTATAGATCATTTGTCATTAAAACTTTCAAACCGTCTCTCAGCTCTCTCTCTCCCTCTCCCCTCCCTCCTCTATTATAGTAGATCTTCATGCCTCAATACAAAAGCTCCCCAAGTATTATCCAAGGATGCTCTAATCCATTCTCCATACCACTACCAGACTAATCGTCCCCAAATTTCACCTTCATTTGTAGGGTAGAAAAATAGTCTCCAAAGTGGAAACCTGGATTCCCTGGAGTGTGCGATCAACCACTCAGGAGGTGGGAAGATGGATTATATCCCACTCTTGATTCCATAGCCAATTGTGGAGCTGGTCCCAATACAACCACACCTACCCTTATCCCTAGACCACTTCCATTTAGTGCCAGCTCCCAACCTTGCTCCCACCGGGCACGCTGAACAGCTTGCCCAGGTGTTATTAGTAAAATTCTGCCTCCACCCCAGGTGCATTAAGTTGCAGGGCAAGCTTTTATTTGCTCCGGTAGAAGGAGCTTCCTAACCAGAAGCGGCCTAGACCAGCAAAATCATAGGTCAGTTCAAGATGTATAATGGTAGGTAGATAGGATAGATAGATAGATATACGGATACATACACACATATTTATATTCATATATAGATAGATCTATACATCTCTATATCCTGTATATAGACAGATGTATGTATATAGATACAAATATAGATCTGCAGATATAGCTATAGAAATATATAAATATACAGACTGCTGAGATAGGTCAAGGCCAAGCTCTATAGGGCTTTAAGAGCTAAACAAAAGAGTCCACGTTTGATTCTAGGGGAGCCACTAGAATAGCCCAAGTTAGAAAGTGATGCATGGTCTGTTCTCCACTTAAAATTACTTTGGTAGCAACGTGGAGTATTGACTGGAGTGGAGACGAATTTGAGGCAGAGAGACCAGTTAGGAGACTTTTACAATAATCTGAGCAAGAAAAAATAAGGATCTTAACTAAGGTGGCTGTGGGTACAGAGAGATAGGATGAGATACCAGAGATATTGAGGAGGTAGAGCAGAATCTGGCAACTGACTAGGACTATGGGGTGAAGAAGAGCGAGGGGTCCAGTCTAATTCCAAGGTTAACAATCTGGCAAACTGGAAGGGCTCGTGCCTTCACCTGAAATTGAGGGGGGAAAGAGGAGTTCGGTTTTGGATATGATGAGTTTGAATTGTCTCCATATCCGTCTGAAATGCACAAGAGACAAGAGGCGCGGTGGGGCTGAGGTCAGCTGGATGTACAGATCTGTGAATTATCTTTATAGATTTGATCATTTAACCCCTAGAGGTTGACGAAATTGCCAAGAGAATGTTGTAGAGAGAGAAGAGGACCTAGAACTCGATCCTGGGGAAGACCCACAGTCATGGGATTTGCTAAGGATCACTAGCCATCAGAGAAGACAGTCAAACTGGCAGGAAACCAGAGAGTCAAGAGAGAGCAGTGTCACAAAAAACCGGGAGCGGGAGGAGAGAGTATTGGAAAGGAGATGGTGGTCAACAGGTACACTCCCCTCGCTCCACCCACCCCCACCCCACCACAAAGGGCTGTAAGTAGTGGCTGTGTAATAACATCGTAGCACCCACGCTTCTGCTCTCTGTAGGCAGGGGAATAATGCTACCTTCCATTTCCATGAACACTTTAAACATTTACAGAGTGCTTTCTGCACAGCAGCAGGGGAAGCAGGCAGGGTTAATGTCGTCCACATCTTACGGTTTATTCAGGTTGTAACTTGCCCAAAGTCACCCAGCTAGTAGGTGGTCCAGTCCAACAAGCTTCCCCTGTGAAGACAGCCAGGTTGTACGATGGATGGAGCGCTAAACCTGGACCCTGGAAGACCCGAATTCAAATCCAGCCTCAGATACCTATTTTTTGTGAACCGGGGCGAGTCACTTAACTTCCGTTTGCCTCAGTTTCCTCAGCTGGTAAGCTAGGGATCATAACAACTCCTACCTCGAAGGGTTGTTGTGAAGATCAAATAAGGTGACATTTGTAAAGCGCCATGCATATGTATAGTGCACTATACAAAATACTTCTCTTCCCCCTCACTCCTCAAACAGCCAATTCCAACTCTGTGAAGGCGAAACACAGACCTGGACCTCTAGGACAAAGAACAGGTCGAAGGATCGTGTAAACAGCAACCCCACCGACAACGGGGCGACTAAAATCCTGAAATAACGCTGGAAGATTTTGCTTGTGGATTTCACCCAAGTCCGCTCCCCCCACCCCCAGATGCTGACTCGGGAGGGTGCCTGCAGCTGCCCAATCAGCAGCCGAAGTGGTTGCGGGCTGCACAAGGGCAGCTGTCCTGTGTAACAGATCAGGAGGGAAATCACCTAGCAAACATCAGGAGGTGAGAGGTGGGAGGCAGGAGGGTGGGCTGTGTGGAAAGCAAAACCTTCTGTGGCCAAGCACAAGACTCCCCCTGCCCCACACGCTCATTTCCAGGAAGGAAAGGTCAGCAAACCGCAGGACGCAACTCTGGCTCTTTCTCTTCTTCCATTAGCGCAATACCGGTCTGTTGCATAAATTTGGGGCCAAACTCTGTAATTCTGAGGTAACACTGCTCCCTGGTGGCTACGTGGAAAATGGCTTCAGTTGGAAACTGGTTCATTGTGACCCTCAATGCTCTCTCTCCTGGGTGAGCGCTAGGATGCAATGTGAACCTTCTTGGATGTGTGTGTCCTGAAGCAGTGCCTCCCAAACCAAGCTCCTTCCCCACCCTCTGATCCGGAGAAAATTTCAATGCAAGCAATACTGTTCCTTCAATAAAATAATGTACCCAAAACACTGCATGCTGCACATCAGCATGAAAATAGGCTTAATTCCGTTTTTCTCCAAAAATTTGTTTTCCATTGTTTTCCCAAGAGTTATTCCAAACCCCCAGAAAGATTGTTAAATCATTTGGGGAAATTATCAACCTCAAACAACAACCACCACCACCACCTCAGATCTGGAGGAACTTATAAGTTAATCCTATCAAGCATTCAAAGAACAATTAATTACAAAAGTAAATAATTTACCAAAAAAAAAACAGAAATAGAAGGCACATTATCAAACCCCCTGCATGAGACAATAAACCCAAACCTGAGAGAGATAAAGCAGAGGAAGGAGGAAAAGGAATAAGAAATATTATGACATTTATTATGTCCTCACAACCAACCCTACAAGGGCAGTACTATTATTATCCCCATTTTGTTGTTGTTGTTCAGTCATGTCATTTTTTCAGTCTCATCTGTCTCTTTGTGACCCCATTTGGGGTTTATCTTGGCAAAGATACTGGAGTGGTTTGCCATTTCCTTCTCCAGCTCATTTTGCAGATGAGAAAACTAAGGCAAGCAGAGTGAAGTGACTTGCCCAAAGTCACATAGCTAATAAGTATCTGAGGCCAGATTTGAACTCAAGTCTTCCCGACTCCAGGCCCAGTACTCTATCCACTGCGCCACCTAACTTTACTATTTCTGGCTTTGTTCAAAGTCAGGAAGACTATGATACAAAGTTCAAACTTTGCATCACTTACTAGTTGTGTGACATATCCCTTAACCCTGCTTGCCTCAGTTTCCTCATCTGTAAAATAAGGTTTGAACTCTGTAACTAAGTCTTCCTGACTCCAGGCCCAGTGCTATAACATCCACTGTACCACCTAGCTGCCCTTATCCCCATTTTATATCTGAAGAAACTAACACCCACATAGGTTAAATGACTTGCCGAGGGTCACACAGCTAGAGGGCTGGATTTGAAGTCTTCCTGACTCCAGGCCCAATGCTTTAGCCATTGTACCACTATGCTGGAAAGCATAGAAAGAAAACTATATTCCAAAATACCTAACAATTATTCAGACAAAAATACTGAATAAAATATTAAAAAGATCAATGAACTTGAAGTCAAGAGAGACCAGGATTCAATTCACACTTCGGACGCTTTCTAGCTGTGTGATCACGGACAAGTCACAACTTCCTCAGAATCTATTAAATGAAAGGATACTATACCTCACAAGGTTGTAGTGAAGATCAAATGAAATAATATATGTAAAATGTTTTCAATTCCTTAAAGCAATATGTAAATATGAACTATCATTAGACAATCCTTTATTAGAGGGTGGTTTTTTTTTTTTAATGGTTTCCTAACAGCCAATCAACATTCACTGAAGATCTACTGTCCCAGATACTGGGAGAGGGATGAGTCAGGGATGACTCAGGTGGAAACTGTCAATAAAAGCGGGGAAGTGTAGAAGAGGGGAAGGGAAATATAACGAAGTCTGTTCCAGAAGGGATGAATTCACGATGCTTCTGGGACATCCAGGTGGAAAGTCCAGCAAACAACAGTAATGAAGAACTGGGGTGCAAGAGAGAAAGTGGGCTTGGATGTGCAAATCTAAGAGTCATGAGTATAGACATGATAGTAACTGACATTTGGATAGTTATTTAAAGTTTCCGGAATACCTTACACAGATTATCTCATTTAAGAATTAAATAACCCTGTGAGGTATGTACTATTGTTATTATTATTCCCATTTTATAGATAAGGAAAATAAGGCTAAGAGAAAGTAAATTATTGGTCCGTATTGCTACTAAGAAGGGATTTGAACTCGGGTCTTCCTACCCCATGAGTCTAGTACTCTAGTATGCCACATTGCCTAATTGTAGCCAGGGGAGCTGCCAAGATCAACGAGGGGAACAGAGTAGAGAAAAAGAGAAGACAGCCTTGGGAATACCCATATTTCCTGGGCAGGAAAAGGCTGATGATCCAGGAGGTGGATGACTGACTACACAGGAAGAGAACCAAGGAAACAATGTTACTAAAGCTAAGAGAGGAGAGTATTCAGGAAGAGGAAATGGGCTGATACTGTTTAAAAAAAAAGTTGCAGAGAGAATGAAGACTGAGAAAAAGCCACTGAACATAACAGTTAAGAATGAGATGATTAACCAGCTATTGTCATATGAACAGAGAGATCAAAAAAGTGAACCCAAACTCTGTGTAATGATAATAACCAGGGTTGGACCTATGAAAAGTTGAGAAAGTGAACTCTTTGCAGAGCTGAGGGAACATCCAGACACTGTCCCACACAGTTGATATATTGATAAGTTTTACTTAACTGATTTTTTTTTAATTTTAAATTTTAATTTTTTTTTAAATTCACTATTATAAGGGATACTTTGTTGGGGAGGAAAGAAGGAAAGATTTCAAAAAGAAAATGATGGAAAAACCAAAAATGTATCAACAAAAATTAAAAAAAAATTTTAAAGATCATTTTTAAAAAGAAGCAAAGGACCCACAGGTACAAAAACATTTATAGCACCTCTTTTCATAGTGGCAAATAACTGGAAATTAAGGGATACCCACATGTTGGGGAATGGATAAACCAATTATTTTATATGACTGTAATGGAATATTACTGCACCATAAGAAAGAATTAAGTGGAAGGTTTCAGAGAAAATGGGAAAGACTGGAATGAAGTGATGTGGAATTAAGTGAACAGAACCTGAAAACAATTTACATAGTATAGCATTGTAACGAAAACAACTTTGAAAGACCTGAGAACACTGATCAATGCAATGAATAACCACCATACCAAGAGTATCAAAGATGACCCATGTTACCCACTTCCTGACAGACAATGGCCTCAAAATGCAGAATAGGACATACATTGTTGGACATGGCCAATGAGGGAATCTGCTTTGACTATGCATATTTGTTAATAAGGGTTTTCCTTTCTTTTTGCTCAATTGGAGGGTGGAGGGAGACAATGTTGGAGAAAGAGAAAATAAGTGCTTGTTTTGTTTTGTTTTGTTTTTTTAAGATCATTGGTAACCTTGGAAAGAACAGTTTTCACATGACCCAGTTTTTAAATGAACTAATGAACTAATACATTTGATAATCATTCCTCCAAACCCAGACCATCCCAAATCTCCACTGGTTCAATCTCCTGGGAGCTGGAGGACATTGTGGAAAAGTTCAGGATCAGCGCAGAGAATGGTGACGGTCCTTGAGGAATTATCAGGGAAAGAGCTCAAGAAAATCACATTAGGTTAATTTGTTTTTTCCTCACAAAATCACAATGCGTACGTGGGTGTGGGCAGGAGGAGGAAGAAGAAGAAGAGGAGGAGCACACACACACACACACACACACACACACACACACACACACACACACACACAC
>NW_020951369.1:4822993-4826894 GCF_900497805.2 Vombatus ursinus
CACACACACACACACACACACACACACACACACACACACACACACACCATCCTCCTCAGTCCCTCAGGTTCCGTGTTGTCTTTTTATGGCTTATCTTCCCTTTCAATACTGCCTTTGATGTTCATTTCGATCTGATTTTACCTATATAAAATGGGTGTGGAGAACACAATGTAATCTGCCCTGGGTTGTTTAGCCCTGCCTTAGAAAAGTTGTAAAGTAAGAATTATAAAAGCAGGATTTGGGCAAAGTGCCCAAACCCAGCATCCCCTCCCCTAGCACCTTGGACTTTATAATTTAAAATATCTCAAGTGTCTTTCCTCACACAGCCCTCTTCCCCCTGTTCTAATTTACCACGTTTTTTTCTGCCTCTCTTCCCAGACTCATTCCCTTGTCCTGCTGTACTATTATTTCTTTTTCTCAGAATTTCAGAATTTTCATCAGACATTTGGACCATGCATCTGCCCTAGGATTCCATCTCAGACCAAGAGAAGTGTGGACAAGCATAGCTGCCCCATCTCCATGCCAAACCTTACCAAGAATATCGAACTCAAAACCCAGCTACTCAAAAAGCCTCTCCTGGAGCTATTGAAACAGCGTTTGAGGCTATCTAGTACATTTATCTTCTTCATTCCTTCTCAGTTAGCTTGTATAATGCCTCACGGAGTACACTTCCACATCACAACTTTCCCCATCCCGGTTTTAATACATGGCAGGTCGGCATAAGAAGTTAAATGGGAATTCGGGGGGGAGTTTTGCAGAAGCCACAAATGACAAGCAAAGGCCAGCAGACAGCACAAAGCCTATGACCGCATGAGCAACCCAAATTTTACAATAAGGTACTGTAAACACCCCATAAAAGAAAAAGAAAAAATTCAGACTTTTTCTTGATACAAAGGGAAGACCAAAAAATTTTACATAGATTTTCCAGATCCCGGGGAGCGCCACACCCCTGCTGTCTATGATGTGGAAGGATATAACTATATTCTCTAATATTCAGGTATGCTGTGGGAAAAAATCCACATTATTCCTGTCTTTGGGGAAGGGGGAAAGGGAAGGGAAGGGCATAAACATTTATGCAGTGGCTGGTATGTGCTAGTCACTGTGCTAAGTGCTTTTTATTTTTTTTTTTTTTAACAAATATCTCATTTGTTCTTCACAACAACCTATGAGGTTAAATGATTTGCCTGGGTCACTCAGCTAGGATAGGAACTTGAAGCTAAATTGGAACTTGAGTCCAGACCCAGCACACTATCCATGATTCCGTACCCTGCAGCTACCAGTCCTAGCAGCTTGCTTTTCCTTCTACCTATGTCAAAGGTAGAAGGGAAAGGGCAAATGTGGATACTCTCCAGGAGACATGTCGCTGTGACATGGCTCAGCTGTACCCCAAGTGGAACTGTCTTCCAAGTCAGCTGGATTTAAACCAGAAGTTGGAACTCCTTACAGCTATTTGTCTTAATCATTTTATTACAGAGTTTCATCGTAAATCTTTACCTTTGCAAGCTGAAAAGTCCTAATTGTCATATTTAGCCTTTATATAGCAATTCCTCTAACCCTTTGATCAGTTCAGGTACCCTCCTTTTACAAGGAGCTAATGCTGCTTCCAGACATCCCAAGGGTAGAGAGGCACAACATCTTACTGAGAGAACCAACATCTTGATCTTGGGCACAGCCTCACATAAGAAATAGTCTTCAGTGACGCTTTCATCCTTTTCCTTTGATGTACTTCTATGGTATTTACCTCAAGATGAGAGAATCATAAGAGAAGACAACTCCACAAACATCCCCCTCAAAAACAGCGACAAGAAGCCAAACAAAAAATCCTCAAAAGAAAGTCAACTCATAGAATAGTGTAACCTTGCTTTTAGTACATGCCCAGATTACTAAGATAGAGGCACCAATGGGGGAGGTGGCAGGGACGTGCTTCTGGGAGAAGACATTCTGCATTCCCTTATCACATGAATGGAAGCAGCCTGTTTCCATTGGCTGCATAGATGGAATGGGCTGTGTCTTTTAAATCACCAGACTGAAAGAGTCTTCTCTCTCCCACTTTTCTGGTGGTATCCAGGGCTGAAGTTCTTATGGGCACCATGCACTAAGCTGGTGCGGGGAAGCGACACCTTCTCTTCTCCCTTCAGGCTCCATGGCCCCAAGAAATGGAATCGGGGCTTGCAAATTTGTTTCATTTGTCCTTTTCATTTCTAGGCACATGTAATGGAGTCCCCTGACCTCAGAGCTTGACCTTGAAGCCAGGATTCCAAGTTGGACGTTGCCGTAAGCCCAGCAGAAGAGCCGTGAAAAGTCAGGATCCCCAGAATAAGCCCAGGGGTATTTGGAGTTTGTAAGGTCCGCAATTACCCTGGTTGGGGAACCCTGTATCTCTCCCATAACCGTGGGGTGTTCTTTTCATACCAAAAGAAGAGGCTAAGTATCTCCAGATTGATTATAGGTAGTAGTTTAATCTATCATTATGAATACTTACAAAACAGAGACAATCTTCAGTCTATGGCTACAGCCAAACAAATCAGTGGATCCCCACCCAGAACCCCAAAAATTCCCATGGTAATTATAGAAAACAAAGGGAGGAGGAGCTAGAGAGTGTATCACTACTGATTGGTAGATATTTTTGGTCTTCTGCTTAGGATTGAGGCTTGGGAATTAAGCCAATGTTATGCCCAAACATAAGTTTGTGTATTGATCATGTACTTATGGGTTATGGTAGTGTTGTTATGACTTTCATAGGTCATAGTATCTTAAGTTATGACTCAGTGTATTCAGTATCTAAGTTATGATTTTTAACAGGTCACCATGTTCGGGCTTCCACCTTTCACAGAGTTTAGTTTGTATGGCTTTTCACTCATTAATGTATTTTATGACTTTTCCTCAATCAGAACCCCACAGTCTTAGAACTTGGTATGGTTGAGGCAATATAGGAACTAAATTAAGCTATAAACCTAATCTTTCTCTCCTCCCCAGAGACTAATGGGATATAGGGTGGATTATGTCCCCCAAGTATTAGGGGAAGGAATGTTTCTATGTTTGTTCCTGTTAAACCTTTAGCAAGTATGAAGTAAATATTCCTTTGAAAAACTAGTCTGACTGTTAAGTAGTTAAACAAAACTAGGATACTGGGCCCCCCTAAATTTGAGGGAACACAATCAATACACAATCATTGAGCCAATGGCAGAGATGAGAGGCCTACAAACTCTTAAAAGAGTACTAAATAGGGGGCAGCTAGGTGGCAGCTAGGTGGTGCAGTGGATAGAGCACGCCCTGAAGTCGGGAGGACTTGAGTTCACATCTGGCCTCAGACCAAACACTTGACCCGTACTACATGACCCTAGGCAAGTCACTTAACCCCAATTGCCTTTAAAAAAAAAAAGGAGGAAAAAAAAGAGTACTAAAGAACTTGGGGAGGAGGGGTTGAAATATATTAGACAATGTAACCAAAGTAGTCACTGTTACAAAAGCAATAATCAAAGAAATAAGTAGGGTTTTTTTAAAGCTCCAATACTATGAGTAAGTATTCTAGACTTTAAAATTTAAAGAGAAGATTAAAAAAATGAGGAAAAGATAAACATCAACAGTCTTCACAGAAACAAAATTGGAACCATTTCAAACCTTGTCACTCACTAAAGAAAATAATGGAAGAACTGATATCAATAAAGACAGAGTAAGATAAGATAATAATACTCAACATTAGCTAGGTATGATATAAATAAAACTAGATTTTCACTGGGATCTTCCATGAAGAAGACACTTTTGAAACAACAAAAAAAGGCACTGGCTTTTATCAGAGAAAAAGAAAACACAGAAAAATAAAAGTTGGAAATTTCTCTTCATAGAGACTTATTCTGACCCAGGAAGATATATTCAACATTATATACTCTTTAAAAAGCCT
>NW_020951369.1:4826904-4833165 GCF_900497805.2 Vombatus ursinus
GATTTGGAGAATTTGCTATGTATCAACATAGTTGCTGAGTTTCCCACCTAAGAACTAAAGCAGTGTCTTCCTTTAATTTTTTGCTTACACACTGGTTTGAGTTAATTCATGGCATTGAAAAGTATAGAGGGCCATAATCAACATGAAATATACCACTGTCCAGACAAGATGCCTTGGAATCCACTGGCAACTGACATGTTGTGCCAAGTCCTTCTTACACAGAATGGTTTTTACCTCTCTTAGGTGAGCATCGTTGTAACTGGAAGCTATCCTATCATCAGAAAACAGATTTTCAGGTATATCAATAATAAGGAATGTGTAGCAACAACTAGAGATATCACAGACTTAGTAATTCCTGACATAATTTCTATGACATCATTTCTGTGATATCCACATCATTTCCACCAGAGCTTAGTTCAGGGCATCTGAATTTGCTATTTCTACACTTACCAAATTAGGATAGAAATGTCAAAATTTACACTCCCTGAGAAAACTTACCAATAAGATGGCAGATATTGGAGAATAACCAATGCCAAAGGTGAAACGGAAGAAGTTCAGAGGTCTGGAGTTGCGGGAGAGTTTTCCATCATCAGCCCCAGTCAAGTGTATGCACCACGTGCATCACATTCTTGACTATTTCAGAGTACGTGAGAGAGCATTACACCTTCCACCTCCTTTACCACAAGGGCAAAATCTTTAAGGTCACCATTCTAGATTTCCTATGATGTGTCTCACATTCAAGACCTCTACAACCTGAATGAGGATCTCAAATCTATCTTCCTAGACCAACCAAGCATCAGAACAGAAAAACAAAAAATGAATTGGCAGTGATGGAGAAAAATGAAGATTCAGCAGATAATGATGAATATGAAGAAAGAAGGAGAGTCTTAGACATCCCTAGGTCCACTGGCCATCAGCAAATTTTAATACTCTTTGAAATACTGGATGAGAACTGATCGAGTCAATCAATTTCTGAATAATGTAAATAACTAAACCGTTCCAATCACATTGCCGGACGATGATTGGAAGCATTGCGGCAAAGATCCTGTTTCTATCAGATACATGTCTTGGCAATTGGTTTAAGTTGTTTTTATTTTCTACAAGACAAGGAAAAGGAAAGTTTCTTTCCTGTTTTTTTTCTTTTCCCCCTAAGTCAAATGGAAATTGTTCACAAGCTAAGGGGCTGCCTTATTTTACTCATTTCATGTTTATAATATTTACAGAAACAGTGTGGGGAGGAGTTGCTTTTATATAAGCATTAAACATACAGCAACAATAGTTAGAAAAGGATTGAAGTACATATCCATTACTGGCTTATTCAGAATTTCTGGCCATTATAAGCTATTTAGAAATGAATTAAACTTGCAATTAGACCATTTTGGTCAATAGAACCATTTTAAAGTGTCCTCTCCATTTTAATGATAATAATAGATAATATTTATATAGCACTCACTATGTGCCAGGCACTATGATAAGCACTTCACAATTATTTTTTTCATTTGATTCTCATGACAACCCTGAGATGTAGGTGCTATTTACTTCAATTTTACAGATAAGAAAACTGAGGCAAGTAAGTTTTATGGATAAGGAAACTGAGGTTAAGTGATTTGCCCAAGGTCTCACAGCTAGTAAGTATCTGAGGTGTTCGTGATTTCAGGCAAGCCCACTATCCACTGCCCCACCTACCACTATATGTAATAGACATCCCAAGGGTCTCTAATGATTGACTGGAGTTACAATGAACTCTAAAAATGGTCTTTCTATTCTTTTTTTTTTTTTGCTTTTTTTTGATGAGGCAATCGGGGTTAAGTGACTTGCCCAAGGTCTCACAGCTAGTAAGTATCATGTGTCTGAAGCCAGATTTGAACTCAGGTCCTCCTGACTCCAAGGCTAGAGCTCTATCCACTGAGCCACCTAGCTGCCCCTGGTCTTTCTATTCTTAAAGACAATTCATCCTTGAATTTAATTTTAGATGAAAATCTTTAACATTTACCTATTCAGAGGTACAATAATTTTGGAACGTAATGTGTTAGAGCATATACTGTGTTGTTTACTAACAGAAGCATTTAATGGGGGATGTGTAGAAGATGTCTTTGCAACAACTCACATGGAATATACATTTGTACATGCAATTGCTGATTTTTTTCTGCTTTAAAAAAAAGAAAAACTCTAATAATTAGAACTTTTTGAAATAACTCAAACTTTTCAAAATTGTAACAGGCTTCTTTGAGAGTGGGTTCCCCCTCCCTAGACGTACCCCAAAAAAGGATAGTTGACAACTTATTGGGGGGAAGTTACAGGATTCTTATTGAGGTATAGGCTAGATGACCTTTGACATCTCCTCCGTCTTTAGGGTTCTGTGATCTTGTGGCAATCCCACTGTACTTTGCCCTGATCAAACAAATAAGCATTTATTTCAAAAATCAAGAATGCCAGGGGCAAAGGGGAGGAGGGAGCTAGGGGGCACAGTTGATATAGCAACAGCCTTAGAGTCAGGGGAACCTGAGTTCAAATCCAGCCTCAAACATTTGACACTTACTATCCTTATGACCCTGGGCAAGTTGCTTAACCCCAACTGCCTTGGGGGCAGGGGTGGGGGGAAGGAATGAAATGGGGCTGGGCACTGTGTTAGGCACTGAAACTCCAAAGACAAAGATTAAACAGTCTCTGCTTTCCAGACATTATGTTCTACCGAGGAGTCTCAAAAACACCTAAGTACATACAAAGTGAATGCAAGGTAATGAAACATTTAGGGCAGCGAGGTGGTGAGGTGGATAGAATACTGGGACTGGAGTCAGGAAGGCTCATCTTCATGAGTTCAAAACCCACCTCAGACACTTTCTAACTATGCGACCCTAGGCAAGTCACTTAACCCTGTTTGCCTCAGTTTCCTCATCTGTAAATGAGCTGGAGAAGGAATGACAAACCACTCCAGTATCTCTGCCAAGAAAACACTAAATGGAGTCAAGAAGAGTTGGACATGACTGAAACAACTGAACAACAACAGTGGAGCTCTAACAGCTTGGGGGATGAGGGAAGGCCTCATGTGGGATCAGAGGCAAACAAAGGTGACGAAGGAGAGCATTCCAGGCATGGGAAACAGCTTATGCAAAGCACATACGGTTTGCCTCCTATGGAGAAGAGCAAATAGGACCATTTCACTGGACTATAAAGTCCATAGGAGGACTTTATATAAAGCACAGCATAGAATAATAGGCAATAAGCATGGAAAAAATAGGTAGGAATCAGATTATGAAAAGCTTTAAGTGTCAAACAGAAGACTTTGTATTTCACCCTAAAGGTAATATGGAGCCCCTATATATTTTTAATTTATAGAATAAAACAAGCATTTCCATAACATAGCATAATAAAAGAAGATGATTGCATATGAAACTGTACATCTATTATGTACAATTTGCTATTCCTTTTAAATGTGTTATAAAGTTATCTTGTAAATTTCATTTTTCCTTTTTTTTCCCTTTACCACTCTGTCCTGGAGACAACTACCATTAGTCATAAATATGTACATGTATTTAAAACCATTCTATACATACTTCTATTTATCAGTTCTTTTTCCGGGTGCAGATAGCATCTTCTTTCATATGTCCTTTGTAGTTAATTTGGGTATTTGTAATAATTTATAATTTCTTATATCATTCGTAATTTAATCGCTTGAAGTTGTTCTTAAAACAATGTTGCTGGTTACTGTATATTCTTGACTAGGGGAAAGACTCAGTTCTGCCCAGGCTTTGGGAATGTAGCACCTGCATTGTGAGCCCTATTGTGGCAAACAAAGACTCAGGCAGCTACCACTATCCTAGAGTTTATCAGTTGGCAACATATTTGAATTTGGATTTCTAAGACTGTATTTTTGGAGAACTTCTGGGAGAGAAAAGTCAGAAGGGACTTTCTTCTCCATCTTGGAGTTATGTGGTTGGGCAGGGTTGAGTGGATATGTCGTCTCTTCATGCCTGCTCCCTGGATTCCTTCTTCTGATACTTTGATGGGCTGCTAGTACTAGAAAGAAGGATCAGATCCATGAGATGTCAAAACACCTGAAAGCTAATGGTGATGCTTGTTGAGACAGCAGAAGAATTCATCCAGGCATTCCCTTCTCCCCCTGCCTCTGTGCCATGGGAGGAAGAAGCTTCAAATGGCCTCTCGAAAGGAACTCTCTGGCCAAGATGGTAGAGTGAAAGCAGTGACTTGCTTGAGATCTCCCCCAAACCCTTCCAAATACCTATAAAAATGGCTCTAAACAAATTCTAAAGCAGCAGAACCCACAAAAAGACAGAGTGAAACAAATTTCCAGCCCAAGACAACCTAGATGGTTGATTGGAAAAGTATATCACGCTGGGTGGGGAGAGGAGCTCAGTGCGGGATTTCCTTTAGCAAGCTGTTGACTTGTTTTTCACGATTTTCTTGCACGCAGGCCACTGAGACCCTGGAGCAGGCCTCAGACAACTGAATCGTGGGCAGCAGTGGCAGTTTCCAGACTTCTCAACCCATGAATGCCAAAGACAACTTAGAAGGCCTGTGGGAAAAATCTGTGACTGAGCTGAGAGAGAGAAGCTAGGTCTCAGCCACAAGTCCCAAGTGCAGCCTGGGATTGCGGCTGCCTCCTGAGCTTCTGGACCATAGACTGAGGGGGAATTGAGTGACTGATCAGAGGGGGATTGCAGGGATCTCTCTGCTGGTGCAGGATTCTCTTGCTTTACCTGTGCTTGGATCTGGGTCACAGTTCTGAGGGGCGGTCCTGGGGCAAGGAGGAGCGCTGGTGTGGTGGAGCTTGTTGTGGCTGTGGAAAGAAAACACCTCGCCCCTTATCATACCACCTTGGAAGAACTGAAAATGTTCAGGTCCCTAGAAGTATCTCTGAAAACAGCTGTACAAACCCCCGAAGCTTGGGACAGTACATTCTCCACATTGGAAGCAGACTCTTACCTTACCTTAACAAAGAGTTTAAAACTCAAGTAATTGGCTGGGATCATGAGCAAATGTCGCAAAAAGAGTCAGACTATATTATCTTACTTTGGTGACAGAGAAGATAAAAAACATACAACCAGAAGAGGACAACAAAGTCAAACCTTCTACATCCAAGAAAAATGTGAATCAGTCCCAGGCCTTGGAAGAGTTCAAAAGGGATTTTTAGAAGCAAGTAAGAGAAGTAGAGGAAAAACTGGGAAGAGAAATGAGAGTGATGCAAGAAAATCATGAAAAACAAGTCAACAGCTTGCTAAAGGAAATCCCAAAAAATACTGAAGAAAATAACACCTTAAAAAATAGCCTAACCCAAGTGGCAAAAGAGGTCCAAAAAGCCAAAGAGGAGAAGAAGGGCCTAAAAAGCAAAATTGGCCAAATGGAAAAGGAAGTCCAAAAGATTACTGAAGAAAATACTTCCTTAAAAATTAGAATAGAGCAATTAGAAGCTAGTGACTTTATGAGAAATCAAGACATTGTAAAACAAATCCAAAAGAATGAAAAATTAGAAAACAATGTGAAATATCTCATTGGAAAAACAACTGACCTGGAAAATAGATCCAGGAGAGAGAATTTAAAAATTATTGGACTATCTGAAAGCCATGATCAAAAAAAGAGCCTAGACAGCATTTTTCAAGAAATTATCAAGGAAAACTGCCCTGATGTTTTAGAACCAGAGGGCAAAATAGAAATTGAAAGAATCCACCAATCTCCTCCTGCAAGAGATCCCCAAAGGAAAACTCCTAGGAATATTGTAGCCAAATTCCAGAGTTCCCAGGTCAAGGAGAAAATATTACAAGCAGCCAGAAAGAAACAATTCAAGTATTGTGGAAACACAATCAGGTTAACACAAGATTTAGCAGCTTCTACATTAAGGGACCACAGGGCATAGAATGTAATTTTCCGGAGGGCAAAGAAGATAGGATTACAACCAAGAATCACCTACCCAGCAAAACTGAATATAATCCTTCAGGTGAAAAAATGGTCATTCAGTGAAATAGAGGACTTTCAAGCATTCTTGATGAAAAGACCAGCACTGAATAGAAAATTTGACTTTCAAATACAAGACTCAAGTGGAACATGAAGAGGTAAACAGGAAAGAGAAATCATAAAAAACTTGTTAAGGTTGAACTGTTTACAATCCTGCATGGAAAGATGATATTTGTAACTCATGAGACCTTTGTCATTATTAGGGTAGTTGGAGGGAAAAAATTATATGTATGTATGTATGGATAGATAGATAGATAGATAGATAGATAGATAGATAGATAGATAGATAGA